>NC_072797.1:4200000-4500000 GCF_028583425.1 Eublepharis macularius | reverse complement strand
TCTGCATGCAACGTACGCTCCGTGTGGATCCATGAATGGGGAGGGCTCCCATGAGCCACTACCAGTCTGAGTAGACAATATTGACACTGGTGGACCAAGGGGCAGATTCAGTGTAAGGAAGCATCTTGTGTGTGTGCGTGCAATCACATCTTCACAATCCTACTGATCCGTTGCATTACTTAAAGCTAATGTCTAATTAAAATTGTTTAATCCAAGTTATAGTCCTCCCACATGGCAAGTCCAGAGAAACCAACCCAGAGAGAATAGATAAGTGAGGGTTGCCCAAAAAGGGCCCAAAAGATACAGGGGATAAATAGGAGGAATCCCTAGCCAGGTGAGGATGCGAGGTGGGAAGATGGGTTAACTCTGTAAGGCTGGCCAGCTGGGACTGGGGAAGAAGGAAGCTAAGACATGGGAAGCAGACAGCAGCACACAGAGGATCAATTTGAGAAGGGAAGCAGAAGAGAAGAGAGAAAAAAGCACACCTGTCTTGACGAAGAGATCCAGTGATTTCAGTGCATCTGACCAAGAGAGCTGTGGTTCTCGAAAGCTTATGCTACTATAAAGCTGGTTCGTCTTAAAGGTGCTACTGGACTTTTTATTATTTAGTGATTTCAGTGTCAGCTATGAGGGAAGCTGAACTATCTACGTATAGCCCGCTCTTCGCACTGAGACTCAAGGCAGATTGCATAGTGTGCGATTAGTACAGTCAATATAAAGGGCGTTTCAATAAACAATGCCATAGGGTAAATAAATGCAAATTTACAAACACATAGCATTAGCAAGAATCCAATACAGAATTGAAAAAATGTTGAAACAGAGCATAAGCATCAATTCTAGGACTGACATTCAACAACATAGAAATACTCAATAGAGTCATACTTAAAGCAACAGGTAGTACATAGGAGCACATACTTAAGACAGTATGCGTAGCAACATAGCGGTGAAGTCTATGTTCCCTAACTCATCAGTAAAGCATCTCTTTGAGACCACCTCTTCACAGTATAGCCCTCCTATCCGTGTAAAAAACCCTTTTGCGTAAGTGGGTCAGTCACAGCTCTCTCAGAGCTCTCTCAGCCCCACCCACCTCACAGGGTGCTTTGTTGTGGGGATAATCATGACATACTTTGTAAACCGCTCTGAGTGGGTGTTAAGTCATCCTGAAGGGCGGTATATAAATTGAATGTTATTATTATATAGAATGTTATTATGGACATCCTCTAGGCCTGTTGCAATATATGATAATTTCTGCCTAAGACTGATTTCACCTTCGACCTACCATCTGATTGAACATTAATTCACACTGGACGAAACCAGCTATTGAAAAGCTCCGAAATCTAACCGGAATGCAACTCTCTCGAAAAGCTGCTGCAAAAAGGGTTAAAGCCAGCTCTCTCTAATGCGATCTGCAATTTATTTTTCCTTGGCTCATTCTTCGTTTCAAAACCGTAATCAACTTATTGTCACAGTGCTGAGTGACAGAAACCTTGCCAAACTACTTCAAAAACTGACAAGGTTTCAGTTGCACTCAACAATCCCAGAAGACGCTTCCACTCATTTTAATATAAAAACTTATCAGAGTTGCATAGCTAAATTAAAACACACACACACACACACACTTAAAGGACAAGGAGTTGAGAAACAGCTCCCCCCATACCATCCAAGTTTGGAAAAAGAGATGATCAAAAAGACTCGAAGATCCAACGCTCGATTAATGCAAATGTCTGCCTGCAAGCAAGTGTACTATTTGATTAAACTGGCATACATCAAGTACAATTAGAAAGGTTATTTATAACTAAGAAATACATAATTCTGTGTTTTAATGAGGGTGACAATTACAGCCGACAGTTGCTAATTAACATTAATCCATTTGCACTGGGAATCGGGGTTTTCCTGGCATGGCTTCACGTTCTCAGCAGTGGACACAATCCAACCTGCCAGTGTCAAGTTGGTCAGGGTGGCCCTTGAGCCAAGCAAGCTGCCATCTTCGAGTCAGACCAAAGTTCCTTCCTCGTCCCCTCTACGCACTTAAGAGGACGCAAAGCTCACGGGGAATGCTTTGCGATCTTTCTGCAGTTAATTAGTAAATAGTCTTACAGCAGCCGCCCATTCTAGGCTTTACAGTTTCAGATCTCCCCTCTGTAAGTTTTTTCTTATTTTCTTCGGAGCTAAAACTTGTGGCTCCTCCTAGCTATAGGCTTCCTCGACATTTCTGACAGCCCAGAGCACTTTTATCACATCCTTTCCCCAGATGAGAAGATCAGGAAACACCGGGAGAGTTACGCAGTCACATTTTGAGGTGTACTTTCTCAGGGGAGTGGAACCTTGGAAAATGTTGTGCTTTCTGGGAATCTATGCCCCAGCATCCAATGGTGGTACATACCCTGCTGTGCGCCTGCATCCCTGAGTGCCTTCCCTTCCCGATAGTGTTGGGCAGTGTCACCTGTTGGGCTGCAAGGGAGGGTTGGTCAGAGAGCGACTCGCTTTACACCCAGCAATTCATGGTCGACAAGCAGCTTTCACGGGAGCTTTGGTTAAGGAGCCCTCTTGGGGGATCGTGTCATCTCGGGTCTACACGGAAAAGGATTTTGCAGGGAAAGTTTTAAACTGCAGAACGTGTAGACTGTAGGCTGCTCTCTGGAGAGTCAAGTTTGACAGTTTCCATATAACCACCTACTCGAGAGGTAGGTAGATTGCATTTAGTAGAGCAACGAGTGCCAGTAATAGGAGAGACTGCATGAGACTAGGCGATCTTGCTGGCCGAACTCTTCCCCTGGGGGCCCAGGTGGCCAGAAAGGCTGTCCCAATTAGATCTCACAGGCCTGGCTACATTTCTCCCTGGAAGATTGTTCGGAGGGGGGGGGAGCAGGGGTCCTGTCTGTCAACCAGACCTTGGGTAGCTGCGTGCCGCTTCCCATCAGAAGCTCCAGCTGTATCAAACTGCAGCTGCTCAATTTTGACAGCGGTGATGGACACATGCCAATCCGGCGGCCTTTGACTTTATGCTTTGATCATTCTTTCAGCCCTGAGAGACGGAAAGGGAGATGTTAGCGATCAAAGCTATATAATTGGGAAGGGGCTGTGGATCAGTGGAAGAGCCTCTGCTTTGTATGCAGACAGGTCCAGGTTTTCAATGTCGGAACGAGCGTTCCAAAAGAAGCAGTCCTTCATCTGTTTCTAAGGCCGAGGCAAATGCAGCCACGAGAATGGCCTCCTTTCGCGCTGGGCCATCAGCCCCTCCTCGGAAGGGCTGCCTGCAACACTGAACCACTGCCTTCTCGGCTGGACCTGTCGGAAACCCATTCGCTGAGGGAGCACCCTCTCTCTCAGATCTGGTAGCGCTTGCTAACACCGTGCTCCGTCTGCTCAGGAAGCATCAGGGCTTTTTTTCTGGGAAAAGAGGTGGTGGAACTTAGTGGTGGAACTCAAGACTGCACAATGATGTCACTTTGGGTCAGCTGGAACAAGGGGGGAGTTTTTTAAAGTTTAAATTGCCCTCGGCCAGAATGGTCACATGGCCGGTGGCCCCGCCCCCTGATCTCCAGACAGAGGGGTGTTTAGATTGCCCTCCGCGCCACTTGGTGGCGCGGAGGGCAATCTAAACTCCCCTCTGTCTGGAGATCAGGGGGCAGGGCCACCGGCCATGTGACCATTTTTAAGAGGTGCCGGAACTCCGTTCCACCGTGTTCCTGCTGAAAAAAAGCCTTGGAAAGCATCATCCACAACAGCATGGGATGGGACCTCCCAGCTCTGAAGAAAGTAAGCATGTTCCAGGTGAGGCAGGCTTTTGGTCAGGAGGACAAGGAGGTTGGCCTGGTCTTCTTTTTCTTTTGCCATCAAGTCACAGCTGAGGGTTTTTATGGCAAGAGACAGAGGGTGTTTGTCATTGTCTTCCTCTGCATAATAGAAAAGAGTGCAGTAGCACCTTTAAGACTAACCAACTTTATTGTAGCATAAGCTTTCGAGAACCACAGCTCTCTTCATCAGATGCAGAGATTCCTCTACATAGTGACTCTGGACTTCCTTGGTGGTCTCCCATCCAGGCACTAATTAGGACAGATCCTTCTTAGCTTCTGAGATCTGATGAGATTGGGCTAGTCGGGGCTATCCAGGTCAGGGTGCTCCTTATTCTACCCAAAACATTTGCACACGTCGCATCTGAATTTTATATTAGTTTGTGCGGTTTTATGTTTATTGGGTGTGTTTTATGTGGAACGGTTAATTGCTTTGAGCTACAGGACAAACCAGTATATAAATATGGTAAATAAATAATGAGACATTTTTACAGTCGGATGGAGACAATAAAAAAATCAGGCAAAAGTTTTCAAAGAAAAAGCAGAGTAAAAATCAAATATTTAAGATGATCTTGGAAAGAAGAAAGGAGAAAATCAGTCTTCTTACGGAAAAATGGACAAGCAGCGATGACTTGGAGCAGTGGAGAGAGATTTTGGTTAAGTCTTTAAACAGCAGCTTAGCAGCAGGGGAATCAGCTGCCTGAGGGACTGGCTGTGGATTTTCCTTCCTTGGAGGATAGAGAGAGACGGTTCAAGGCAGCTGCTTTCAAACTTTCTGTTTGCAGAGAATCTTTCTGCCTCAGCTTGTTTGCTACAGAACCCTGAATGCTGGGTGAGGCCCCGAGGGCATCCTCTAGAGCAAAACTCGGTTCATACAGGAAGCTGCCACATCACATCAGTTCCCCCTAGAACAAGCTGAAAACTTTCCTGTGACACTTGCAAAATAGTAACATTCGATTTATATACCACCCTTCAGGACAACTTAACACCCGCTCAGAGTGGTGTACAAAATGTGTTGTTATTATCCTCATGACAATCACCCTGTGAGGTGGGTGGGGCTGAGAGAGCTCCTAGAAGCTGTGACTGACCCAAGGTCACCCCGCTGGCTTCAAGCAGAGGAGTGGGGAATCAAACCTGGCTCTCCAGATTAGAGTCCTGCTGCTCCTAATCACGACACCAAAAGAAGATTGGCTGGAGGATTGCCAACCTCCAAATGGGGCATGGAGTTCTCCCAGCATTACAACTGATTTCAAGACTAAAGAGGTCAGTTTCCTTGGAGAAAATGGCAGCTTTGGAGGGTGGACTCTATGGAATAGCATCCCTCCAGGCTCCACCCCCAAATCGCCAGAAATTGGCAAAACTAAATGAGCAAGCTTTGCTGGTGATCTTTCTCAGGGACCTCACTAGCTTTCCAAGGATAACCACCAGTGTTTCTCAAAGGAAGGCACAGAGAAGGGGCTGCTTAGTGGCATCACTGCCATGACAGATATAGTTGGCATCTAAAGAGGAACTAGTGGAGTGCCCTAGTTCTTGGTCATGCTAAATGAGATTGGGGTTTTGTTGTTGTTGTTGTCAGCGCACCGAATGGCAGAACACTCCTTCCCATGAGCAAAGTTTGATATCAAAAGCTTCAGTTTCAAAAGAGGTTTCTCCTGTGAGAAGTAGGCAGGGTTCAAGGAACACAAGCCCCTGAGTGTCCATGAATTAGTTTGAGTCCTGCCTGCGATGTTTTGGACTTTGAATAAACTAGGAAAATAAAACAGGGTTGCACTTACCTGTAACTGTTGTTCGAGTGTTCTTCTGTACAGGTTCACAAGGGACTGCACAGAAGACACAATGATGAAACATAGGTTCTGTTTACATTCAGATCACAGGTTTTCGGGCTGCCCAGGGCACGACTTTTCAATGGAAGACTTGATTCCCAACAAGAGATGTTTTCTTCCATGCACCATCGTGAGGAAAGTTAGCAACTCTCCCATTTGTTCTTCCCAAGCAAGATCTCGGGCCGGTTTCGCATTTAAGGCTCAAGGAAATTCTTCTGTAGAACTTCAAGATGGATTGTACCATTAGGTTGGGGGAGAAGGTGTTAGACGGAGAATACTTTGTCCATTTCCATTGTCCGACTGATCTCTCTCCCCCACACGCATACGCCGAACAACAGAAATCTTTCAAAAAAGACACTTACAAAGTTTGGATTTCCAAACTGAAGCAGGATCGGCGGCAGGCGGCATGGGAGGAAATGGTAGAAAAGAAGTCGCGCAGGCTCCCCGTTAAAACAAGCCCCGCAACGCACCATTTACAAAGTGCTGTAAATTTTAAGTTTATTTCGCAAGCATGAGATAGATGGCTTAGTCCTGCACACCGAGGTTGCCGGCTAAAATCAGGATAAGAGGTATTAATGTCCTATGGTCAGTATTATTGAACCTCCAAAGCAATAAACTACGAGTCGATAAATATTACATTTGCAACATAGTTAACATTCTCCGACTGTCTCTAGCACTTATTACACATTGTAACCGCAAGTCTACAATACATTATTCATATTTGGGGTGTCACTGAGTGATGGATTACTGTAAGAGAGGCTGTCCTTTAAATAAATCAACAAATAAAAATGCAAATGTTAACATTTTCAGCCACAACTTTTCCCCATCTTGAATGGGGGGAATGAAAATTTCACATTATATCGACAGCAAGCAGAGAGGACAATTAACAACCTACACAGTGAATAAGAGAGATTAATTTGCCAACGTCTGCTTTTATCACTTGCATGCGGAACTATATTGGACTTTCCGTGATGTTAGTTCTCCTCGGGGAAAAGAGAAGAGGGGGGGGGGAGACCTTCTCCCCTTCTGTACTTGGTACCTCATTTCCCATCTTCCCCCCCTAAGAAATCTTTTTTTTTCTTTAAAATGTTTAGAAATTAGATCGCCTTCTCCTTTGTATGGTAAACTCAGCTTGAGAAAAAAGCATTTCTTCAGAAGTTTCCACTGAACAGAAACCCATCAATTTTGCACGGTGATGTCGTTTAAAAAGCAGAAAACCCGTTCAGTTATCTGAGATGCTGAGATCTCAAAAGCAGTTGCTGTTCTCAGCAGAGCTAATTCATATTTTTATTTACTACAAAGCATTTAGTTCAAAGGATCCAGCGTGATAATATGGCACAGTGGACTCTTCAATACACAGCTCTGGGCATTGTATATTACATCAAATATTAATTTGTTTAAAAGTCCCCAAACGCACATCTACCTGATTCGGAGATGTGCTGGGCAAATCAGGCGATTTCTCTTAACAGCCCCCAAACACAAATTTGCACAATGTAATTTGTTTTTCTAAAAACTCCAAAGGATGCGGCTGTTGTGGCTTTTGCAACGATGGTGCGTCTGAGTTATTACTTAATATGCGCGCTACAGGAATTTAAAGTTGCTTTCGTTCCAATGTGCACAAGTTAACTGCATAAATAAAACTTTCCGGCAGGGAAGATGGGGAATTGGAAGAATAACCATGCCAATTCCAACTCTCAATCTACTATGGGGGGAATGTAAGAGGGAGAAGTATGTAATGCCCCTACTCCAAAAAGCCAACCACACCAGCTTACATTCCCACTTCCGCTCCTAATTTAGTTACTTTCGTTCTTGCTTCCTTCAACTTTATCCTGACAACAGCCCTGTGAGGTAGGCTAGATTGAGAGGGTATGACTGCCCAAGGTCTCTTCATGAGCTTTGGGCTGTGGACTAGTAGCACAGCATGTTCTCTGCGTGCAGAAGCGTCCAGCCTCCATCGCTGGCATCTCCGGGCAACGGATATTGAGAAAGAACTGCCACTGCCTGAGACCCGGATAAGCTGTTGCCAGTTGCGGGCGGGGGGCGGGGGGCGGGGAGTTAGATAGGCATAGACTCCCCCTCTCTTTCCCCATTTTGGCATGGGGACTCGCATGTCCAAATTTACTCCATATGGTGACTCACTTAAAAACAAACAAACACGTCGGACCAGAACCAACGGGATGAAATTAAATCAAAAGAGTTTTTGGCTAAACATTAGGAAGAACTTCCTGATAGTTAGAGTGGGTCCCTCAGTGGAACAGGCTTCCTCGGGGAGGTGGTGGGCTCTCCTTCTTTGGAGGTTTTTCAGCAGAGGCTAGAGGGCCATCTGACAGCGATGCTGATTCTGAGAACCTGGGCAGATCATGAGAGGGAGGGCAGGAAGTGTTGCATCAGTGCTTAGTTCTCGTGGCCCCTTCTTACATGCTCAGGGTAAGGCCAGTCACCACCTTGGGGTCAGGTAGTGATTTTCCCCAGGCCAGTTCGGCTAGGGATCCTGACAGTGTTTTGCCATCTTCTGGGCATGGAGTAGGGGTCACTGGGGGTATGCGGGGAGGTAGTTATGAATGTCCTGCCTTGTATTGGGGACTGGACTAGATGACCCTGGATGTCCCTTCCAACCCTATGTTTCTCTGAACAAATCAATGAAACTGCAAAAGCTTGGGACTCACTTTCATAGGCTTTGTGACCCACTTCTGGGGCAGGACCCAGAGAATGGGAAACACTGACATAGACAGTACTAAGTTACAATAACAACGTAATAACAGTGGGTTTATGTACCGCTCTTCTAGACAGGTTAGTGCCTCACTCAGAGCACTATTATTCTCCCCCCCCCCAGTCCAGGTGAGGAGCTCGGCTGAGAGGAGTGGCTCACCCAAGACCAACTGCAGAGCTCAGGGCAGTCATGGGAGTTGAACCAACAGAATGCTGATTTGCAGCCCAACCACTTAGCCACTATGCTCTGACTCAATACAAGACAGCTTTAGATGCTCAATGGCTGCGTGGGGATTTAAAACCCAGCCTCGTCATGCAAAGCACACCACCACACTGGCCCCAACACAGCTTCGGACTAGGACACACACCATTCCCAGCTTATTACACCAGCTTTAGAGCATAGCCTTTGGCTGTTGATATGTTTCTGGGTTTAATTCAAGGTGCTGAGTTTAACCTTT
The DNA here is from genome assembly GCF_028583425.1 of Eublepharis macularius. Taxonomy (NCBI): domain Eukaryota; kingdom Metazoa; phylum Chordata; class Lepidosauria; order Squamata; family Eublepharidae; genus Eublepharis; species Eublepharis macularius. Next base: position 4,491,216 of record NC_072797.1, on the reverse strand, counting down.
AAAGCTTTATCTGGCCTGGAACCCATACATCTGAAGGACTGCCTCTGTTTACATGAACCTGTGAATTCCTCACTGGATTGATTCCTCCTCTGAACCCTCCTAGAGGGAACTGAGGACCACAGCAGTCCAGACTGATGCTTTTTTCCCTTTGGTAACGGTTTCAGAACTCCAAAGTGGGCTACCAGCCAAGGGTCTGTTCTGCACATGCAGCCGTCGTCTCCCCCCCACACACATACAACTGTCTCCCACAGGATGTAAAGGACAGTTTTATTCAGAAGGTTTGGACAACTTCTTATCTGTCCAATTGTCGGTTTTTAAACTGCCGGGGTGTGTAATTTAGATTGGTTTTTACAATGGGTTGAAGTCTCCTTTGGGATAGGCTGATAATCCATAAAATGCCAGTGGGTTTTGACAGTGTGGACTGCTTTGAGCATACCTGTGGCTAAAAACGGTATGGCGATATTCTTATAAAATAAACCAACCGTGCACGGCCACCTGACTGTAAGGGCGCCTTGGCCAGCGCTTGGCTAGGTGAGTGTTGGAAGGCGCTGAGAAACGGCAAGGGGGTGCTCTGCTGCTCCCAGGCTCCTGCCAGTTCTGCCCCCCCCCCGATAATCCCTGCCTCCATTCCCCATCTCCAGATGTCGGCCTTAAGGCAGAGAAAACTGGAAAGAAATTCAGTGTGTATTAAATGACAACCAGACCACCCCCCTCCCAGTCTCTTCCCATCAAACACACAGCCTCATCTGAAAATAAAGATGACAGTGAAGAGTGTGTGAACATGTGCAGAGTGCTTTCCCATATTCACCAAACATCCAGAGAGAATGTCCACCCATCTGGAATGAAGGTCCGGAGCTCTGACATCTCTCTCTATGCAAACAGTCCAGAGCCCAGGAAATTACACCACTGTTTCCCACACCTTCGCTAAACCAGCAACCGGGTTTCTTCTTGGCTCACTTAACTGGTCTCGATGGGGGAAACCATTCCCAGTAAAAAGAGAGCGAAGGCACCTGGCTTTGGGCCACCCATACTGCTGAACTGCAGGGATGTATTAACTTTGCCCCTCAAGATGGGGAAATCAGGCTCTCCTGGGCTTGACTGCCCCCTCCCCAGACAAAAATTGGCCCCCACAAGAGCTTGGCCTGCTTCAGTCACTGCCGCGAGTGAATGACGCTTGCCTCGACCCGCCTTGCTACAAGTTTAAATAGCCAGAAGTAATTACACATACTGCAGACTCAATCGTTTTCTTCCCACCCCCTCCCCTTTCTCCCTCCTCCCGTTAAGGTTCAGATTTTGTTCAGCAAGTTTCCTTCCCAAGCAAAGCAAACCATTAGGGTTAAACCGTTAACTGTGGATTATAACAAACATGCTGACAGATCTTTAACTTTAGCGGCACACCGGCAGCTATAATTCTCCATATTGATTAATTTAGTTAGTTAAACCTGCAATCTAAGCTTATAACCCATTCAGTGATAAATTGAGACTGACCTGCTGCCCAAGCAGGTTTCCCTGATGAAGAATAGGATTGGGTTTAGGTCTCCCACAGAAATACTTGTCCATTTACCATTTTCAATTAGAGAAGCCCATGAGTAAGGAAAAGCCAAGCATGGCCGTTTAACCTGGTCAATTACCCTAACACACTGCACCAAGGGGGGGGGGGGAGAAAAGAAAGGAAAGAAAGGAGAGTGTATACAGCATAAAACTCTGGAATAGCCTCCCTTATAGTTGTCTTTTGTACAGTCCTGAATTGCCTCTATTTAACCCGCTCTCCCATGATCAGAGTCCTGCCTGCCTCGTTCCAGCCTTCCCAGTCCTCCCAGCACCCACCAAATTCCCAGTTCTCCCCACATCCATTTTCTTGTAAATCGCCTGGTTACTCCTCTGGCCCAACCAATTGATGGGTTTCCTCCTGCCCTCCCCGCCGCTGGCTGTTTCCTGTCTTTTTCTTGCTTACATTTTCACATAGTAAGATGTTGCTCCGGATGTTTTTCCCCTGATGTCTGAACAAATGCAGACCTTGCAGGTTACGTTTTGGAATTGTTAACCCCCGATTCTTGATTATTCTGCAATTTTGGCAAACCTGGGAATTACCCCAGGTTTGCCAAAATGGCTATGCTAGCCCCGGATGCCCCCTCCTTCACGGATATTTTGATCCACAGAGGAGGGCCACACATCAGAAAAGGACAGGAGGGAGGGGAGCAGGGGGGGGAGGCCAAAACAGCCCTGGAAAGCGTTCTGCCCCCTGCTTTGTACTGATAGAAACCAAGGTTTTAAGGCTGGCGATATTGTTGTGGTTGCCTAGCAACCCCCACAAAGGCCGGTGAGATCCTTTTCTTAGCACTGCTGCTATTACAGGTGCTGTATTTTTTTAGATTTCAGATTTTTCTGCAAACCTGTGGATTTTCTCAGGTGTGCAGGAAGATCTGTCCTATCTGTTCATGGTCCCAGTCTCTGGATTTAAGTATCCAGAGATGGAGCCAGATCGAGAATTAGATATATTGACTAACCTAACTGGCTCAGGCAGTCACATAACCCTGTGCCTGCTTAAGAGCCAAAGAAAATCTCAAAAGGGCCACACCTTCTGGTTTATCTCATAGCTGGCACAAGGCTAAGACATGTTTCAGATAGAAAAGAGAAAGGAGGAAGGAATTTGAGCCCAACTTTGGAGGAAGGAGCGTAAGATTTGGCTCTAGATCTGCAAACTTCAATTTGCAGGAAAGCAGCAATACATCCTCGCCGGGTCAAGGGGTCTGTGCCCCGCTCTGAATTGGAGCGTCCACATTTGTTGCTGCACGTTTCTCCCCACTTCAAGCTGCTCCTTTGATGTATAAAGCTACAATCTGTCTTAAAACCACGCTGGGATTTTCCTATAATAAATTCTCAGCACTGAGAAGACCAAAGCGAAGGCAATTGCTGTTATTAACCTTATTAGCCTAGAAGAAAAACAATCCTGTTTTATTCTTCTTTGGCTCTTTACAAGAGTAATACCGCCGACGTTTAAGGTATTCTGAAGGCGATTTATCAGAACTGCTGAGTTAACATGATTTGGATTTTTTTTTTTTGGCCATTAAACAGCAAAATAACATTCATAGGAAAAAAAGGCTTAAAAAGAAAGAGGCCGGAATGAAACACTGGGGCGTACAGTGGGGAAGAGAGCAGCAAGGCCAACAGAATTCGAAAGATTCAAGTGGATTTGGAGAAAGCGGAGGGGGAGAACGAAAAAGTAACGATGATGAACACCGTCCCTTTAAATTATTTACAGGAGTATTAAACGTGTCAGTACTTATAACTTAAAAATACTTTCCCCTCACAGAATCGAAGTAAAAATTAACGCATTACAACTTGGCATATTCCCGCATTTCTTATTCTAACAAGCAATTTAAGGCTTGCTCTAAATGTCACAGGATATAGCAGCTCTAAGTTTATATTCGTCAGCTTGAGCAAAATGTGAACTATCAGAGAAATTCAGCTGCCTCCCTCCCCGCTCCCCGTGGTCCCCCCCCCCCGCATCTGGGAGCCTTTGACAGTTGCAGCTGTGGAATCTTCTACCAGAGATTACCAGTCATCTTACCCTGTGGTGTCATGCCGGATTGGGGACGTGGCTGCTGTTACAAGCTCTTTCCGGCAGCCTGTCAGTCCAGGCGATGTAGCCGCATCCTTCCGGGAGCCCGAAGCTGTCCCTGCGGAAAGAGAAGAAAAGCAATCAAGATGGGTATTAGACGCTGGGAAGTTTTGGACAGCCTTGTCTGGCATTATTTTAGAATGCAAGGCCCAAACACTGAGCTGCTCTTCAGGGAACTTTATATATGGTGAATCAGCAGCCGAAGGAGTCGTTACTGTTGACAGCTACGGAGCGTAATATATATTTGCAGGGCTACCTGGAGTCATAATTGCATAATACACCACCCACAATAGGCCCGGTGTCACTGCTGCGGTTTCAAAACACGACAGGTTTCCGTTCCCTGGTGACCTTTGGGCCAATCGTCACCAACATCGCCCCTGAATTTCCCGTGCTGTCTGGGAACCGAGAGAGACCCCTCGGCATTATTTCAACATTTGAGATCTGAAATTCTCAAAAGCACACGCAGAACGGTCAACATCTTATTTCAGTTCTGCTGGAAACTCATTTCTTTTGCAACACTGCAGTTTCATATCAACTCTACATTCCAAAGTTAGAAGCCGACGTTGGAATCGGCCCAGGGATGGCAGAAGGCTGACTGGAGGCTCCAATTCTCCTTTTGTGGATGCACAGGCACGCTTAAGCAAGGCCTCTTCATACCGTGTATGTAGCAAATGCACGAAATAGTAACTTGCATCTCTTTTCAGTGGAAGCGGTTCCGAAGAACTTGGTTCTCAAGAACGAGGCATGTACGTATTTGCTTCTCCTTGATCTGCTGTTGGTTGAAGGCTTACGAGTAGTACCCATTTCGAGGGGGAACGCACAGAAACGCAGTTCCGGCAGTTCCCCAAAGAGGTCAAATGTCAGGTGGCCCCGCCCACCTGACGCTCAGCCATTTTGGGCCCGTTTCGGCCCGGATAAGGCCTCTGACAGGTGGTGGATCACTCTCCCATTCAGCAGCAGCCCAATCCTGGCTGTTTTGGGCCCCTTTTCGGCCATTTTCATCTCCTTTCTGCCATTTTGTGCCCACTTTCGGCCCTGAATGGCCAGGATTGGATCCAAAACAGCCAGAATAGATGGATGTCAGGGGGTGTGGCATACGCAAATCAGTTATGCTAATGACACACTTCCAGTGATGGCAAGGCCGTGGCATATGCTAATGAGTTATGCTAATGAGTTCCTCCAGCTCTTTTTCTATGAAATGACCCCTGCTTAGGAGAGGGTGTTATCTGGCACTGGCAAACCCTCCATATTGACATGTTCAAAGGGAAAGTTTCAGAGATTGAGGCGGTCAGGACAATCACACTGAAAGCCCTTCGTGGCCTCGGCCCCTCTCATCTGTGTGACGACCTCTTCCCCATCATGGCAGCTTTGCTCATCTGGACCGGGCCTTCGGCAGATAACATCCCACAGTTGTGCAAAATTGACAAGTGCTTGCGTACAAGGGCTTTCTCTGTGGTGGCTCCCACCTTATGGAATGGCCGGCCTGAAGAAGCCAGAAAAGCTTCTACCCTCCTGGCTTTCCACAAACTGTGCACGACTGAATTATTCAGCAGGGCTTTCTACTCAGATTATAAGGCAGTGTCATAAGAAATAGCACAGAGGGATGCATTGGTAGGAAACAGGGACTATAGACTATACTACGCTGATGCAGATATTTATTTATTATTAAATTTATAGTCCGTTCTCCCCGCAAGCAGGCTCAGAGCGAGTCCCATCAATTTAAAAGACAGAAAATAAAACTGGTAAAACCGGTAGCATGAAGAAGCGTAAAATGCTCCTACTGGGTAGTTTCCACATTGCTAAACATGTCGTGGTAGTTAGTTACGCTTTGTTTCAGAAAGATTCCATCTCTTGGCTCAGCTTTATGGTTGTTTTCAATTTTTCAACAACCGTACCCTACTGCATCTGCTCGCTGAATGTCTTAACTGTTGATCACCATTGTATTTTGCTCCGCGAATGTCCTAAGTGTTGATTATATTGTATTTCACTTCACTGTATAATCCACCTTAGGGGCTCAGTGAGAAAGTTGACAGACAAACAGACAGACAGACAGACAGATTAAAGTACACTCGAAGGGACGTGGAAGTGGGGGTTTGGCTATTTTGATCTTTGTGGACCTAAACATAAATGTACAAGTGCTAGAGAATAATTGCCCTAATAATTTTCAGGTTCTACTTCTCAAAGGTGATCATTTTAGAAGTCTGTGCTAACGTATATATCCTTCCTAGGGGCTTATCACCCCAGAAAGGTGAGTGTATCTGGGATAGATAGATAGATCAATCTGTGGCAGAACTTCAGGGGGCAATTCACTCAACTGCATTGCTTCCTTATTGCAGAATAAGCAACAACAGAAGTCAGAGATGATGACCACAACTAGAGCTACACAGTTCTACGGGGTTCACGCTGATGCAGCACGTTTGCAGCTACTTGGCTGGAATACTTCTGATAAACACGCAAATAGAGAGAGCATTAAAATGCCAGCCCCCCCCCCCCCGGCTCAACTTTTACAAGCAATTTCCTTTTACCTTATGAGTAGCACCGCGCGGACAAAACAGTTACAACATGATTTAAAATGCCGCTGGACATTTGGAGAGACTGCTTTGTTGGCAAGAATCGGCCCATAGGTGGCCAGTTGACCATCACTAATATCAGCAGTACAGAGCCAAAGGTTACTATCGCTGGACAAGAACATCTTTAAATCTTGAATAATGCTTAAAGGCTAGTGACAAAGGACAGACAGAGGAAGCACTTGGAAAAGGTTTATCTAAACTGCTTTCAGGTAGAGAAAGATAACGTATCTAATTTTCCTTTAACTGATTGCATTTTATAGATCACAAAACAATTCCACAACATGCCGCAACGCTGAAAATAATACTCACAAGCGTCAAAGAACTGGACCACAGAGTTGCCATTTACAATTGATTGCCCATTAAGAGGGGGAAGTAAAACATTACATTACAGAGGGCTTTTGTTTTATTCAGCCCAAATGGGCTCACTGTTCGAATTAACCTCTTTTTCTAATGCGCCCTGGGAGACTGGGGTTCATTCTTTTTTTCTTTTTCAAATTTGGGATGCGGTAGGCAGCCATAAGCACTGAGTGCTACTGCTTTAAAGCATTTGAGGAAGATGAGTCTTAATTTCAAACTGCAGATTGCAGATAGCGGTACAGGGCCCTCTAGTAGATTGCAGATCTACTGGGAATCCATCCTCTGGGAATCCATCCGACTAACTGCGAAATGAACAGGAGTTGTGTAGCTGCCGTATTTGTTGAACTGAGACCGGTGTCTCCTATAGGTAACCTCCCAAAGGAGAGAGGGGAGCCAATCCGTTCATTATTACAAAGCATTCCTTCTACTACCTAGCCCACAGACCCAATTGCTACAAAACAGAAAAAAGCAGAGGGCGAGCAAAGCACAAGAACCAGGGGCAGAGTCAAGTCTTTTTCTTTCCAGGCGCTTAATTCTTGGGGAAGCCCACAGAAAAGTCCTAAAAAACAATTCACCAGGGCGAGATATCAATTGTATTATGTGGCACTTAAAGGAAGGGAGGGAGAGAAAAAAAAGAAAATAATGATGGTTTTTAAAAAAAAAATGGGGAAAAAGAAAAAAAAAAGAAAAGAAAAAGAAAACCATCAGTGAAAATTGCCCCTGAAAACTTCACAGAATTGTAACGGCTTTCTCTCGCTTAAATTGATTGGTGTAGCAACGTTATGAGATGGCTATTAGAATTCATTGCGCGCCACAGAAAGCTGAAATGTCAGCAGGCTATACGGCAAAAGTAATGGGTCCTGAACTCCTGTTAGTCAAAAATGATTTTGTTTCAAATTAGAAATTGATTTCTTTTGGACACAAGCCCTTTGCCGGCTTCCAACTTTTGTAGCTGTGCCTGGGAAGAGATTAACCTCACCCTCCGCTTGGGTCCCCCTTCTGATGAGCCCCTTTCAAAAGTTTCTGTGCAGCGAATGCTTTTTTAATGTGGCCACGGTCTTAACCAATAACACAAGATGTTTGTTCCTTGGAGAGCTGCACCACATTTTGCCTTTCTTTTTATTTTTCTGCTGACACAAATCACAAACTCACTGACAAGTTTAAAAGGAAAGGAAAGAAAAGGAAAGAGAAAAAGGGGGTGGGTGGGAGAAGAAGCCTGGCCCAGAAGTGAGCCAAAAATGATGCCAGACTTGGCGAGGAAGCTCAAACCTGCTCTGTGCCCACCCCAAGAAAGATTGAGAGTGGAAAACGTGCCAGCTATCAAGACCCTCTGAGGTTGAAGAATGTGAGGCTTCCTAGAGGGAAGGAAAGAATGGGCTGGGTCTGCACCAGAAAACCCCAAACATGTGCTCCAACGTTCTTTTGCGAGAAAGCTGTAGGATCAGCTGGCCAGTGGGGTAGAGGCCTGGAGCACAAGGCATACAATATGCGCTTTCCGTTTCAAGTTACTGACCACCCCTATGCATCGGGGGGGAAAGGTCTTACAAAATAAAGTTTACGGTGGGTAGCCATGTTGGCCTGCCGTAGAAGTCCAGTAGCACCTTAAAGACCGACAAGATTTTCAGGGTATGAGCTTTCGAGAGTCAGAGCTCCTTTCATTTAAAGCCCGTCTAAGCCTCGGCCCCTCATATCTGTATGACCGCCTTTCCCCCTGTGTTCCATCGTGGCAGCTTCTCTCATCTGGACAGGGCCTTCTGCAGATACCGCCCTGCAGCTGGGCAAAATCAACAGCTGCCCGCAGATGTGCTTTCTCTGTGGTGGTCCCACCTTACGGAATTGCCTGCCTGAGGAGGTCAAGAAAGCTCCCGCTCTCTTGGCTTTCTGAAAACTAAGCAAAACTGAATTATTCAGGAGTGCTTTCTACCCAGATTATAGGGCTGCGTCGTAAGAAGTAGCTCAGAGAGATGCATTGGTAAGGACAGGGCCTATACGCTACTCTGTTGGGTACTGTCTGCTGATGTAGCCATGTACCCACTAGAGAGTTTCCTCATGACAAAACATGCCATGTAAATTATTTATGCTTTGTATAGTCGAAGGCTTTCACGGCCGGAGAACGATGGTTGTTGTGGGTTTTCCGGGCTGTATTGCCGTGGTCTTGGCATTGCAGTTCCTGACGTTTCGCCAGCAGCTGTGGCTGGCATCTTCAGAGGTGTAGCACCAAAAGACAGAGATCTCTCAGTCATGTGAGAGATCTCTGTCTTTTGGTGCTACACCTCTGAAGATGCCAGCCACAGCTGCTGGCGAAATGTCAGGAACTGCAATGCCAAGACCACGGCAATACAGCCCGGAAAACCCACAACAACCATATTTATGCTTTGTTTCAGAAAGATTTTATCTCTCTGCTCAGCTTTAAGCTTGTCTTTCAAACTTTCTGCTACCATACCCTATTGTTTCTCTTTCACTGAATGTCCTAACTGGTGTTCATTATTGTACTTTGCTCAGTGAATGTCTTAGCTGTTTGCTTATATTGTATTTTCACACGTACTGTGTAATCCACCTTGGACCTCAGTGAGAAAGGTGGTCTATAAACAAACAAACAAACAAACAAACAAACAAACAAACAAACAAACATACAAAATATCAACAAAGATATCTGACAAAGGGAACCTTGACTCTCAAAAGCTTATGTTATGCTAATATAGATTAAGATCATATGCCAATAATCAATACTGAACAATACTAGGCCTAGCTTCTATACTCTCTAGATAAACTTTTAAACTTTACATGAACTTTCAGTGTATTTTTTCTATGTATAAGGTAATTCAACAGGTGTGCTTTCATCCTTTAACAATTAATTAAAATAGTGGACTCTACCGAGATTGATGTTCTTCTATCAGAGATTCAACCAATGGTGATCGTCCAACTTAACTTTTCCTGACACTTGTTAGAGATTTGTAGTTTTGTTGTAAAGTTCAAATTATGACATAATTTTTTAACTAATTGGAAAGCTGTACTATGAAATTATAAATATTCAGTGAAGTGTCAAACCAATCAATATTTGTTTGTGCTATCATGTGAATAGAACCTAAAAATTTACATATGATAAGGTATATCATTGCAAACACAGAAAGAATAAGCAGGGTACTGATGGAAGAGATCTCTTGGGAGAATCTAGGTGAGAAACTATTTCTACCTATGTATTTCATAGAAACTTTGAGCAATGTAAACTTAGGATTTATTGAGAAATGTTAGTGAACTTATTTCTTATTGCCTTTCTATGTTCTGTTGTTATAGGATTCATATTAATAGCCATTTATATTTTGATTGCTTGCTTCATTAAAAAACTAAAGTATATTTTCAATAAAGTGAAATAAACTCTAGATTGGTGTCTGTGTGTTTGATAAGGAGTTGCAAAGCAATATTGAACCCTATATAAATAAATGTACTGATAAACAGCTGGTTCAAAGAACTTATCTGTTTGACAGGTCTAAAGACTAACTGCTTTCTGCTTCCCCGGAGAAAGATCCATCTTTCTCTTGGCAAGTTGAAACTTGGTTTTAGACACGAGATCTGTCTCGTTACACTTATACCCTGGAAATCTTGTTGGCCTTTAAGGTGCAACTGGACTTAAAGGGACCAAGGATAACATTCAGTCTGACAGTAAAAGAAGGATGTGTGATGGAAATATTTGCAGGGAATGCAGGTTAGCTTGAGAAATTCTACCTGGCTGGGACATTTGCTGTTGAAGGGCACATTGCACGGGACTTCTGTTTTGGCAAGCTGAAATGACCGCAAACCTTAAAAACTCTAACTGTGCAAGCCAAGCAGGGTTTGAAGACTCCTGTGGAAAGAACCCTGAGGATGCAAAGCTAATACACAAGGTCACGAGCCCCCCCCCCCAATTAAAGTCCCCGTGTCTGCTTTGACCCTAAGTGACGCTTGGAGTGTCAGCGTGCAATCTGGATCAGGACCGATGGGTGGAAGGAGAAGGGGGCTTAAGCAATTTTTCTATGCTCGCTTTCCAACCTGAAACATCCCCGCGCAGCGCCTTTCTACCCCACCTGCATCTTTGCACTAGTACGGCACATGGCAGCTTCTTGAGGCCGATTCAGGTCAGAAAGAGGGCATGGTGGGGCTCAATCCCTCCTCTTCCTGAAATTTATTTATTATTTCATACATTTTATCCCACCCTTTCTCCATGCAGCTCAGGGCAGCATGCATGGTTCTCTCCTCCTCTATTTCCTCCTTAGATCAACACTTTCAGGGAGTTAAGCAGGATTTTCACCCAGTGGCACCTTAGAGACCAAGAAGATTTTCAGCAGTCCTACAGACCAACACGGCTACCCGTCTAACCACCTTCAGGTTGTTAAGACTCAGCCTAACTGGCCCCGTGCCATCCTGTAAGTTTCATGGCAAGTGAACTCAGGCCTAGGTCTCCTCCGCTCCTGACTCAAATGACTCTCTAATCTATACATCAATTGGCGAAGAGTGCTCACAGTTCAAATCAGGGTCTCAAAATCTGCTTTTTTAAAAAAATATATAAAAGGGGCTCCCAGGAGCTCCCAGAGCCTTCCTGCTCACGGCAGCTGCCAGTGCCTCGATTCATACAAAATCACGCACTAGGAATCGGGGTACTTGGGTGTGCGGTGCCAGGAGCCCCAGGGGGCAACAAGGGCCCTGGGGACAGAACTGGCAAAGCCAGAGAGCTGGCAGACCAAATGGAGAGACGTAGTGCGGCCTTTGTGGGCGTGCTAGGCGCCTTACCTCTTCTTGGTCTGACCCGTTCCTTCTCGCCCTGCCTCCAAGGGACTCCCTCTTCCGCATCCATGCCAAAGCCAACCATTTTCTTCCCTGATCCGTTTCCTCCACCACTTCCCGGGGTTCTGCAGCTTCTCGCTGATGCTGGCGTTCTGGAGTAGCAACCTTCACGGTCAGGCCGGGGGGGACTGGAAGAGGTAAAAGGGATTCAGGAGTCACACATTCCATTCTCAGCATCCCTCCTGTTTTAATGTAAGTGTGACTTCATATACCCAAAGGATGAACACAATTTAAAAATACCTTCACAGTAACACTGAAATGGCTCATTTTCCTGGGTGATCAAATCACAACCTTCCAAGTAAATGTAGAAAATCTACTAGCCCTCAATTTTGGGGAGTGGGGTTTTCCTTCCTATATGTGTCTATGTCAGTCATTTGTGGCCTGTCGAGGGACTGGAAGATAAAAATACAACTCATTCCAAGTTACATAAGCGGATGCCTTTGATCGCTAGAGGCTCTTCTTACTAGGCGATGAGATGTATTTTTAAAATTTTTTAATGTCATTTACTTTTTAATTTTAAAACAAGCCGCATACAGGATAGAAATAAAAACATGACAACAGTAGTGAGAGATCTACACATAAGCATCCATGAAAGGTTTCCAAATATCTAAAAATAAGTCCCTCCACAGATGTCATTTATATGCCATGTCAGAATACTGATAAAGTTGTTAGGTCCTCAATCCACTGAATTACGAGAGGTGGCATTTATCTTCCCAATGGGACCTGCATACCTGCGGAACCGCCTCTTCCATTACGTCCCCTGCAGGGTGTTGCGCTCTGCAGACAAGCAACTCCTGGTGGTCCCCGGCCCGAAGGACATCCGTCTGGCCTCATCCAGGGCCAGGGCCTTTTCTGCCCTGGCCCCGGCCTGGTGGAACGCTCTCCCGCTGCAGATCCGGGCCCTGCGGGACCTGTTACAGTTCCGCACGGCCTGTAAATGGAGATGTTCCGCCGGGTCTTTGGCTGAGTGCCACCGGGTGTCCCCCTTCCATCAAAGACCGCCACTTTTTCTGGGGCTGCGCTTGGCCATCTGCTATGCCCGTATACGGACCCCCAATATTTGTTTAAATAGCCTGCGCCTGGACTATTTTAATGATTTTTAAAAAATTATTGATTTTATGTTTTTTTTAATTTTAATGTATTTTTAATGTTGTTAAGCCGCCCTGAGCCCATCTGTGGGAAGGGCGGGGTATAAATCGAATAAAATAAATAAATAAATAAATAAATAAATAAATAAATAAATAAATAAATAATTTAATGTAAGTCTTTGGGTTATAGTAAGGGCACAAAAGATCCATTTTTGTTGACTATCAGTTAGGTTCCATGATGCAGATAGTTTTGGACATGCCCAAAGCATGTGCTTAAGAGACACATCCATTAAGTTACAACACCATCTGACGAAGAGAACTGTGGTTCTCGATATCTTATGCTACAATAAAGTTGGTTAGTCTTAAAGGTGCTACTGGACTCTTTTTGATTTTGCTACTACAGACTAACACGGCTAACTCCTCGGCATCTAACACCAGCAACTAGGCACTGTAATTAGTCCTTTACTAAAAAGGTGCTGGGATATCCAATATACCCTAAACATAATTTTTTTTGGAATAAGTTGCAGCTTAAGAAACACAGAAACAACAGATATAGCATTTCAGGCCTTATCCCGTTGCTTTGGCCAGACTGGGTGATTTTATTCCATTCGCTCCTAAAACTCCACATACCATATTTGTTAGCCAACATCAAATACTTATAAACAAATATTTTAGGTTTAGTTTTCTGTATTGATTCAATGAGAATTTCCAAACGTGGGGAAGACTCTGAAATGCTCAATGTTGCAGGGCCATTTTTGGATACCAACACATGTTGTGGTTGTAAATATTGCCTTGAGCAAAAGTTGAGAAGTCATACCTAGACCTCAGTTGAGAACTCATCATTACAGCCTGTCAACTGATCCAAAGTAAAAGTTTCACTATCTGTCCAAGACTTCCATAGAAAAGATTTCCTCTCATATTTTAAATCTTAATTTAGCTTGGGAAAATGGGTCAAACTGATATTGCTGTAACATTAGGAGACAAAGTTCTTGAACTTCAGAAATTGCTGGGGGAACAGAATCCGGTTTAGCACTAATGCACTCCCCGGTGAAAGAGGGGGACGAGACAAAAAGCCTCTAAGAGACTCCAAGACGGATAGTCGACCCGCAAGGAGGAATTCCAATAATTAGAAAAAGTTAGCAAATATGCCTGATGATGTAATCTGAGATGAGGAAAGCCAACTCTTCCTTCATTAAATGCAAATTGGAAAGCCAACTCTTCCTTCATTAAATTGCAGCCTCTTTAGAGAAATTCAAGGTAGTAAGCAGCTCCACATAAATTCCCAAAATAAAGTATTTATTAGGTGAGGGGATACTGACAAGCCAGATCAAATGCTAATTTTTTTCGGATGAAGATGGCGATTAATACACATAGAGAGAGCTTGTAGCATGCTAAGAGCACTTCTAATACATTAAGTGATTCCGCACACGTTGGATAATGCACTTCCAATCCTCTTTCTAGATCATTTGGAATGGATTTTTTTGTGTGCGGAACAAAAAATCCACCTCAAGCGATTGATAAAGTGCATTGGAAGTGCATTATCCAACGTGTGCGGAATCAGCCATTGTCTTGTTGCACTCTTAGGAATATATCAGGAAGTGTTTAAAGAGAGCAGGACCAGTAAGTTGAAACCATGTCCCCCAACGTCAATCTTCGAGGTCTCACAGCAGACAAAAGAGCTGGAAGCCAGGGCAGGGAGGGGCCGTGGCTCAAGGGCAGCACATCTGCTTGGCATGCAGAAGGTCCTGGGTTCAATCCCCGGCATCTCCAGTTATGGACCAGGTAGCCAGTGATGTAAAAAACTCTGCTCGAGACCTTGGATAGCTGCTGCCGGTCCGGGTAAACAATATTGACCTTGATGTGTGTGGCCATCTGACCCGATCCCCAGGGGCAGCTATATCTGGAGCTGCTGGCCAGCACCCTTTTAAAGGAGGGAGGTGTATTTCCCTTTTGTTTGGAAGCTGGCTTTTATTCTTGTAGTTTTGCTATCTGTTCTAAGCCACCTTTCAGACTACTTGATCAAAAAGGCAGTGTATCAATCTTAAGTAAATAAATAAGATTGGGAAGCATTATCCCCAGATCGAAGAAAGTTCTTGCTGTGGAGGCAAATAGATTAATTGATCGATCAATTGATCAGAACAAATTGCAAGGGGGTCACAGATGAATTGATCCTGTTACTGGGTGGCCACAAATATGAACTCCAGGCCTGGAAGTTCATAGGATTGGAATTGAGCAAAAGGACATTGAGGCCACCTGGACTTCAGGCATTGACCGTATGAATGGCAAACGCCCTGGACATTACTTTAGGGCATGGGACTTAATAGGTATCGCAACCCTGGCTCCAGGGAAAATTTATCCAGCTTCCAAAGTTCGGGGGGGGGGGGCAGAGTTTCTATCTCAATGGAAATATTGGCAATACTCTCTTTCACCCAGGAGTTTCGGCACAATTAGCATCGTTTAAAAGATATTTAAGAAGCCAGTCCTTATTCCGGCGCTTCCTGGGCTCCCAGGCTAAAGCTTTAATTAGAATTGATAGCCCTGTTTTCCAAAGAGGGCGACCTTTGACTTACAAAATTAGTGGGAGGAAGTTACTTTGCTGGAACACTCAAATAGCTTCTCTTGACAAGGCAAGGTTACCTCTAGGATGGAATATCGCTTTCAGGGTTGAGTAGCACTACATGCGCCAGAGAGAGGGGGGGAAATTAAATTGCTAATTTTAAAGGACAGGATGGAAAAGAAATAAAAAACGCACAGCGTAGCAAGCGCTTGCTAACAAGGCCTTGGGGTCTGACCCTTCAGCTCTTATGTGGAACAAAAGCCTGAAGGGACAGAAGTTAAGGAGGAAGGGGGGAAATGTATTAATATTGGGTAAGTGTTTCAAGGGCGTAAACCCTGCAGGGCCTCTGGAAGTGCGAGGCAGACTCCTCTGCGCAGTAGTGAACCTCTGCCCAAGATAGCATCAGCACCCAACTCGCCCTTCCTTGGTAGCCCTGCTCACATGCTACAGTGAACAGGCGTATAGTTTGCATGTGGGTGTATACATGGGCGTGCCAGGCCTCCTGTTCTGGCTGGAGGCCTCTCGCTGGCAAACTCTGTTGGTTTTACCATAGAGTTTCCAGAAATGCCTGGAGTTACCCTTTGTCATTTCTGGGTTTTACCCAGAAGTGACATAGCGACGTTGCCGATGTCATCCCGCCACCCCCATGTCCCTGCACCCAGCTCTCCCACCAGTTGCCAGGCTCAGCCTGGTAAACCCATTAGCAAAACACCTATTTGTGAGGAATAGCCAATATGTATACACTTTACAAATGAACCCCGGGATTATAGCCTAGATATAGGTGGGGTTTCAATCACATGTTCACTGAATGAGAATTATACATCAGCCATATTATAAAATCAAGTGTACACTGTACACGAGTTGTACATACATTCACTGTAGCTTCTGAAAAGAGCTGGTGTGTGTCCATTTCCATGGGCAGAAAAGCCGCAGCCTTGGCCAGAGACACTCCCACCTCACTTACTGCTTTGGAATAAGTCCTGGGAGACCTAGTTTCATATTCCCACAATGACATGCAGCACACTCTGGGGGTAATGCGCTAGGGTTGCCAGGTCCCCTTTCTGTCCCGGTGGGAGGCTGGGGACCTGGGGCTTACCTTGCTTGTGGCCCCAGCACACTTCCCTGGCAGATGATGTCATCACCCACTCCCGGAAGTGATGTCATCATGCTGCCCCTGGGAGTGCACCCAGGAGTCCCATTCCCGCACGTTTCTACCCCACCACCAGGTGAGTTGTGGTAGGGAGTGAAGGGTGATAGCAGGGTATCCCCTGCCTACACTGGGGGAATGGGATCCCTGCTAGCTAAGACACATGTTCAGAGCAACCAGTCCTGTTTAGGACCCAATTTGCAGTGAGCCAGACACAGAGAATATCTCAGGATACCTGCCTTCCTCTAATGAAACCTGTGCCCTGCTCCATAATTTTGAGATTATCCAGTGAGGCCCTGGTTTAATTTCCATCCTCGATGGGAATTGGGTTACCCTCCCAAAAGACAGGGCCTCTTCTGTGGAGCCAGTTTGGTATAGTGGTTAAGAGTGTGGGACTCTAATCTGGAGAACCGGGTTTGATTCCCCGCTCCTCTGCTTGAAGCCAGCTGGGTGACCTTGGGTCAGTCACAGCTCTCTCAGAGCTCTCTCAGCCCTACCCACCTCACAGGGTGATTGTTGTTGTGGGGATAATAATAACATACTTTGTAAACTGCTCTGAGTGGGTGTTAAGTCATCCAGAAGAGCGGTATATAAATCAAATGTTGTTGTTGTTGTTATTAAAGAGGTATATTCCTGAACATCTTTTCAGAAGTAAGTGAGCACAATTTCTGCCAAAATTTGAGGAGTTGAAATGCTCTTATTTCTACAAAATCAAAAAGAGTCCAGTAGCACCTTTAAGACTAACCAACTTTATTGTAGCTTAAGCTTTCGAGAATCACAGTTCTATGTATTGTCGAAGGCTTTCACGGCCGGAGACACTGGGAGATCTCTGTCTTTTGGTGCTACACCTCTGAAGATGCCAGCCACAGCTGCTGGCAAAATGTCAGGAACTACAATGCCAAGACCACAGCAATACAGCCCAGAAAACCCACAAAAACAATCACAGTTCTCTTCGTCAGATTCTCGAAAGCTTATGCTACAATAAAGTTGGTTAGTCTTAAAGGTGCTACTGGACTCATTCTGATTTTGCTACTACAGACTAACACGGCTAACTCCTCTGCCTTATTTCTACAGGTGCACTTTGCTTTAGTTTTGGCGTTATAAAGCTGTTTTTAAGAACTAGATGGGGGTTGGGGGTGGGGTGCAACTGTTCAGTCATTTGGCATATGTGCTAGGCTACCTAAAAAGAGGCTAGACGTGGGAGAACTCACTTAGCTGCTAACAGAAAACGCTCCTGCCCAAAAATTCACAACAGTCTAACAACAATAAATATCATAAAGAAATTCATTAAAGTGCAATGTGCAAAAGTGTGAAAGTGTCATACACATATAGCTTAAACTGTTCAACAGTAGTTCATAAATAATCCATAAATAGTTAATAAATAGTTAATAAATATCCAAATATCATAAATATAATAAACAGTACATCATAGATATTTGACAAAGGACTTCAGAGGTTATTAAAGATACAGTCCGAATATGCAAAGCTTGAATGACAGTTAATATGTGATCTTATGTGGCTCAAGGAGTCACATTGCACTTTAATGAATTTCTTTATGATATTTATCGTTGTTAGACGGACGTGAATTTTTGGGTGGGAGCATTTTCAGTTAGCAGATATGCGCTAGGCTGACAAGCCAAAACTATCAACTGTGGGATTATGGCTGCAACCATAAGAACATGCTTCTGGGCGTAAGCTCCAATGCACAAAACAGGACTTATCTCTGAGCAGCCCTGTTTTGGATTGCCTGTGAATGAACACCTGTAAGTCAGGTCCACGTAGGGTTTCCAAGCCAGGCACTGGGGCGGGGGGGGGGGGGGGGGCAGCATGAATTTCTTTAACTAATGCAGCCTTGTGTACTTAATGGAAGTTCTTACCAGAAATAACAAAAGATAGCTCTAGGAATTTACAGAAAATCTATGGTTGACACTCAGAAGCTTATACTCTGAAAATCTTTTGGAGCCACTGGACTCAAATCCTGCTGTTCTACTGCAGACCAACATGGCTACCTACCAAGTGCTACCCTGGAAGTGGTGAAGTGTAGCTCTAGGAATTGCTGGAAACTCTATAGTAAAGCCACAGAGTTCCCAGCAATTAGTACAGCTACCCCTTTGTCACTTCTGGTAATAAAACTCCGGTAAGTACAAAATGCTGTATTTTTTTAAATCCCTTGTGCCACCACTTTTAGCTGCAGTGGGCAACAGGACCTGGGGGTGGCGGACCCCCCCGCCCTGGGGCTTGGCAGCTGTAAGTCTACAGGTTTAATTATTTGGTGCATGTCTTACAAACTGCTTTGGAATCTTTATTTAAAAGGCAGTTAACAGCAACGGAAATGAATATTAAAAACAGATTCCCTTGTAAGCATCTCTCATGTGTTATTTATTTATTCAGGAAGTGCAGACGCCGCCTCTCCAAAGTCATGCTCGAGGTGGCTAGTGGTAAAAGCCAACCTATTTAAAATTCAAAGACAACCCAATAAAACTAACTCTGCCAACAATAAAACCACCCCCATCTAACAATCATAAAACAAACAGTGATTCAGCAGCATAAACACCACACGCAAGAGCCAGTCAGAACACACGATGCCAAACAATCTTAAAAAAACCCAACCTAATACAGACAACTAAAAGGTGGCACAAAGCTCCCATTAAAAGCCTAGGCAAAGAGAAACGTTTTATCGGGGTACCTAAAATGCCTCTGGGGTAAGTAACAGGCAGGCCTCAAGGTGTGTGGGGGGCAATCCAAAGAAAGAATGTTTCCCCCAAGAAATCCCCATCTCTAGTTGCCCTCTGCTCTGCCTCCATGGGTGAAGTCACGACAAGCAGCGGAATTGAAATGAAGTTTTTAACTTTAAGTCCCCATGTAGTAAAATCATTCGGGAACAGAAGCTTCTAAGAGAAGAGTAGCAGTAGCAGACCATAATTGATTTATATGTGGCTTATGACAAAGCACATTGTGCGAAACGGGGCCTAATTTCCAAGCCGGCAAACCCGTTGCCACCTCCAGCTGGGAGTTTGGGAATTCTTCACAACTCCTCGGTTGACATTGGCTTACTGTGCCTTACAATTGAGTGCCTTATATTTGAGTTTCGATAGCAAGAACATTAAACTTCTTTGTACGTGGTCCTGTTCTTCATCTTCATTCCATTTTGTTTGGGACCACCCCCTCTTGGATTTGCTCTATGAAGTTTTTAACTGGCAAGATGGACAACATAGCAGGCGTCGGTCCTTCTGATACCCCAGTCCCAAATCATTTTGCGCTTTCAAGGTAAGCACCAGTCTTTTAAGTTGTCATCAGAAACAAATCAGCAACCGAACTGCAGGTTTTTCAGCACAGGGGTGATCCAATCCCCAAATCCTTCCCCTAGCATAACTGAGAAAGACCTGGGCAGCGGTCAGCTCCGATGGACTGATGACGGCTTCATCTACTCCTACAGAAGCCATGTGGCGGGACGCCCTTTAACAAGTGCACCTGTGGCCAATGTCAGGAAGGGTTTAAACATTTCTAAGTAACACAAGACTGCCGAATATATCACAGAGCCACACAGCTATCATACAAGGGAAAGAAAGGGAGGGGAAGAAGCTCAATGTCCGCCCTCCCTTTATCTAAAACTCCTCCCATCCTATATGGACCACCCATAACTTCGTTTGTTTTAGTGTCCCTTAGCCCTGTTGAGCTGGAATAGCAAATTTTAAAATGTCATTCAGGACCCATTGAACACTTGAGGATTTGCATTCCTTAAGAAGTAGTACGGGTGGGGAGAGGGTGGGGGGAAGCGTTAACCTTTTGTTTTATTGAATTAAAATGCCACGGAAATGCTGATGCAGTCTTCAGAGACTAAAATACTTTTACCAAGAAGAATAGCTGTCATTTATTAGACACAAAGAACAATTACTAGATTGGATGCTTTCTGACAAAAAGCAGATTGGTATTCTCGTCATAGAAAAAGGCATTGTAGGGGGAGGGGGGAGGAAAGAAGAAGAAGAAGAAGAAGGGGGAAAGAAAGAAAAAAAGAAAACCCAGCACAGACCTCTGAGACTTGAATAATTTAAAGCCGCATTTGGTGCAATTTGAATTTTTCTTTAGGGAGGCAAAGTTAAATACCTTTAATTTGTTCTAATTATTTCAAATTTGCAAGTTAATTATGGCTGATCATTAAATAACAAAAAGGACTATCATCTCCATAGAGTTTTACCTCCTACCCTCTGCATTACTTAAGCTCGATTTTAGTATGCATGAATTAACTTTCTAAATAATCGCACGGTTTGACTAAATGGCTCAGTAAAATGAGCTCTGATCCTCAGAATAAGCATTAATGGACATTAGGAAGGCTACGGGGACCCATGTTGCTTGCATTATAAGTATTTTTAATGGGGTCTTATTTACTAATCTTTATATACTGCTCAAGTTAGGGTACTAATACAGCTTCATTAGGCGGCATTACTAGAGGGGGAAGAAATGTCACTCCTTCCAAACACTAAAACCAATGTCCGCTCGGAGGTAGCTAAATTCATTTTTAAATTAATGTGAGCAAAAGATGATGGAATCCCACTTCTTGGAGTTGCACATGCTGATGAAACCATCTCGCATAATGGCAGCCTTGGTCCACGGGAGGAGTTTTAGGGAGCTGCCGATGTGCTAAGCTACCCAAGCAGCAAAAGAGACTCTTTCCACCTTGCCGCAGCGTCGCGCTTACTGCCAACACCCAAAAGCTCGGCAGGCAGGGCTCGGCTGGCTGCTTCCCAGCCACAAATTCTGAATTTGGAGGCTCGCCTTTCCCTGAACTCTGATCTAGCCGTACATTTTGCAGGGGCGATCAGAGGCACCCAGAGAACCATAATCCAGCAAAGCCCTGGAAGCTGACAAGTTCGAGGGCAGCCGCTCAGGCCCTCCAATGTCGATATTCAGCAGATGGCCATTTCAGTCTTACCGAGATCGCAAGGTTTGGGAACGGAACCATCGACAGCCTGACAGATTGGCTTGGTAGGGCTCACCTCCTGGTCTTCTTTCCTGTGCCATTATTTCTTGGTAGTCCAATGCTGTCAGGTGTGAGGGCTGGAGAAGATCCAGTTTGGCTTTAAAGGGGTAACTGCTGAATGAGACACAGCTGGGGGTGCCGGAGAATGCTAGGCTAACACTGCAACCCTGCACACATTGATTCCAACAGGCTTAGACTGGAGTAAGTTTGCACGGGAGTGCTGTAAGACCCTTCAGAATGAAAGATTCTGCCACCAAACATCTCTCTCTACTAAAATGGCCAAAGCCTGGACAACAGCAAGCTTTGGCCCAACTCTAACTGGTCACATGGGCTGGGGGTGGGGTACAGAGTATAAAAGGGTACTCTGCTTAAACTTTCGCATCAGGGAGCTGCCATGAGGTTAAGGAGCAATCTTGGGCGGGGGTGAGGGGCGGTCAGCTCCCAGGTTTCAGTAGGCTAGATCTGGGATTGCAGAGTTCCCCCGAATCAAGCCCTTCATGCGGTTCTGTCCAGGGTGCAATAAAATGCCCAGGGCTTGGACATAAAGTAGGTGAAATTTTATGGGGCAGTTGAAAACTTCAGTGAAAAGGTTCAGCATGCAGACTCCAATCTTCAAGAGCTGCTAGAGAGTTTTCAGGAAACAGACGCCTTTTCTTCCTCGAATCCTTACCAGAAAACTTGTAATTACCAAGCAGCTTCTGAAAATCTAAGCAGAGTCTTACTGCTGGGCTTTGTCAAAGGGGCATTGGGGCCTGGGTGCGGGTGTTGCCCTCCAGGGTGCCCTGCTGTCCTCAGGTGCTGGGCCAGGATTGTCTCAGAAAAAGGGGAGGAAGGGGGTATATAGTATCTTTGCATGCTCTCTCCCCAGAGAGCAATCTGGCCTGTGTCAAGTTGCCCAGTCTGTCTCCCTTTTATAGGGGCACCCTGTGCATACTTCCCAGCCCCGCCCCAGGCTCTGATCTTTCAGGGGTCAATCACCCCCCCAAGTGATTGACAGGCCTGCTGGCCCATCCCCAGGCAGCTAGGGTTTTTCCCCTCTCCCAGTCCTCACCTTTGGCTATTTAACGCCTTCTGTGATGATTTTAAGTGTGTGTGTGTGTCTTTAAATGCTTGGTGTGGTATGGATGAAGAGTGTGGGTGAAAGAGAGGGATGAGTGAGGGAAATGACTGGTTGGTGACTGAGACCGTGGGCAGAGTGAACTGCTGTTTTAGTTACTGAGCAGAGAGAGAACATTCAGTCTGTGCAAAGCAGGCAACCTGTATGGAAGCCTGAGGGGATTCGCATTCTAGTTCAGTCAGGCAACCTGTGTGGAAGCCTGAGAGAATTCACATTCAGTTAGGCAACCTGTGTGGAAGCCTGAGGGGATTTGCATTCTAGTTCAGTCAGGTAACCTGTGTGGAAGCCTGAGAGAATTCACATTCAGTTAGGCAACCTGTGTGGAAGCCTGAGAGGGTTCACATTCAGTTAGGCAACCTGTGTGAAAGCCTGAGGGGATTTGCATTCTAGTTCAGTTAGGCAATCTGTGTGGAAGCCTGAGAGGATTCACATTCAGGCAACCTGTGTGGAAGCCTGAGGGGATTCGCATTCTAGTTCAGTCAGGTAACCTGTGTGGAAGCCTGAGAGGGTTCACATTCAGTTAGGCAACCTGTGTGGAAGCCTGAGGGGATTCGCATTCTAGTTCAGTTAGGCAATCCGTGTGGAAACCTGAGGGGATTTGCTTGAGCTGTTATTCTGGGTGAGAAAGGAAAGGGGATGTGATGAGAGCTGGTGTAGTGGTTAGACTGTTGGTCCACAGCTGGGGAGACCCAAGATCAGATCTCCCCCCCTCAACCACCCACAACAGCATCCAGCTCACTGGGTGACCTTGGGCCCGTAACTTTTTCTCAGCCTAACCTACCCTGTGAAGATAATGGGAGGGGGGGGGGAAGGAGACCAACATCAACATATAGGATGCTGAGCTCCTTGAAGGAACTGCAGTAGATAGATCCAACATTACCACCACCCGTGGCATTCCTTTACATACTTACTCAACCTGGTTTGGGTTGAACTACACACTAGTTCAACACTGACATCGGCATACAAAGTGAACCATGACACATTCAATTTCTCACTCTTGTTGCAATTCTTTTACTGTATTTCTGAAATACAAGGGTTTTGTTGGGTCCACAATAGACAGGTATCCCATTGCTAAAAGGCAACCACTGAGAGCTGGCGAAATTACAGTGGTGCTCTCAGTTGCATTTAAAAATCAGAGCCAGACATGGGTATGGAGGCCATGAGGGAGTTATGTCAGGCCCAAAGCTGTCCAGGACTTTACAGATCCAACTGAAGGGCTTTAAGCCAGCATCTTCTGTTGAGCCTGGGAAACAACGGCAAGCCAAAGCGGGCACTCAACTACCAGAAGGGCTCCACTCACAACAGGAGACAGGCCTCAGCATTCTGCTTCGATGGATCAAGAACCACCACTCCACTTACCTCCTTAATAAGTATGTATGTGCTCCTATGTGCTACCTGTGCTTCAAGCATGATCCTATGTTGTTTAATGTCAGTCTTAGAATTGCTTATGCTCTGTTTCAGCATTTCTTCAACTCTGTATCGGATCCTTGCTAATGCGCAGTTCCACAATCTTTCTTAAAAAGGGAAGTCGAAGGAGTGTGTTGGCTATACATGAAGCTGTAATCTATCCTGCGGGACCGATTTCTTCATATAACACACCACCATTACTGAACGGGGCCAGCTCTTTCTGCTCTTTCTGCCATTCCACTCGTGGCCTCTGAATGACAGAGCAAGAGGCGCAACCTGTCCTAGATGGCACAGCTGGCACTGCTCAGCATCTCTGGCCTACTGCGATAAGGGCGGAGTGAGATTCCCCGGTGATGCAGGCACACTTCAGTAAACAGCCCCAGGAAGCCCCGCTGAGAACATTTACCTGGGTCAAGTTTCTGAAAACTCAGCCATTTATTTTTTAAAAAGGGGCAACCTGCAAATGTAATCTCCCACCTCTCCTACTATGTCCCGGCCCTGATGCTTACATATGGGAATTCACAGGTTGAGCTGATATAGCGACATACAGCGCTTCAAAGATCATTTTAGCTTTCAAAATAGAACATTTCCTTATACTGTGTCAGGGACCTACAGACCTACAGACCTCATACAAGCCTTCACCTGCTTCTTACAAATAAAGGGTGAAATGGGCCTTTAAATTGGAGAGCCACACATTCCTGTTCTAATTTTGCTGCAAAAATCAATCATGTTTTGGTCCTCCCCTTTTGTCAATGCCGGCCCAAACTAATTGGCTTCCCTAATAAACAGCGAAATCATTAGAAATTATTCTCTCCCACCGCCCCCCTTCTGGCCCAGGGCGCTGCAGAAATTCATGCTGAAGGCAGAGCTGGCGAGCGTTGAGCAGGACAATATGCCAGGAAGCTGCGCGTGGCCTTTCTTACGGAGCGGAGTAGGGCAGCTGTCGCTCCAACGTGCAGGCCTGTCAGCCTTCACAGAAGAAAGCCATGTAAATGTCAAGTCACAGGTATGAAAACAATCCTTCAAACGCGGCGCCCACGTATCTGGAAAACCTGGCTGGCTCCTGGTAGCGAAAGCATCGTGAAGTTTGACAGAAACAAAGTTTTTGACCTAAATCCCAACTTCTGCAACCGTCTGAAGGGCCCTCGCTCGTTCTTTGGATGAGGGAACAGGGAAGAGAAACAGAAGGAAGGAAAAGTGGCTCTGTCCAGATATGCAGCTCCCGCTGGAGAGACGCGTGGTTCCCGCGATACAATTTCACATCTCAACTGTCCCCGAGGCATCAAAAGACACGGCTTTGCTTATGGAGCCTTCCAACCCCTTGGCCATACCATTAAAACTGATCAAAGCCAATGTGGTGGTGTGGTTAAGGAGACAGACTAGGATCTTGGAGACTCAGGTACGAATCCTCACTCTGCCATGGAGACTGCTACCTCTCCCGGGGTCACAGATTCCGCTTAAATGACCTCACAGGGCTGTTGTGATAAAATGTGGTGGTAGAAAGTACAATCAAATTGCAGCCGACTTATGGTGACCCCCTCATGGTATTTTGAAGGCAAGAGATGAACCGAGGTGGTTTAACATTGCCTGCCTCTGCATAGCAAACCTGGTCTTCGTAGGAGGTCTCCTATCCAAATACTAACCAAGGAGGGAGGTGTCCAGTGGACTGCCACAGTGATCAGTCCTGGGCCCAGTGCTTTTCAATATTTTTGTAAATGATCTGGACGAGGGCATGAAGGGATTCCTCATTAAGTTTGCAAACTGGGAGGAACAGCAAACACCCTTGAAGACAGGGATAGGATTCAACAAGATATGATCACACTGGAAAAGTGGGCAGATTTTAATAAGATGAGATTTAACATAGATAAATGCCAGGTTCTCCACCTGGCATTTTGAAGGCAAGAGATGAACCGAGGTGGTTTAACATTGCCTGCCTCTGCATAGCAAACCTGGTCTTCGTAGGAGGTCTCCTATCCAAATACTAACCAAGGAGGGAGGTGTCCAGTGGACTGCCACAGCGATCAGTCCTGGGCCCAGTGCTTTTCAATATTTTTGTAAATGATCTGGACGAGGGCATGAAGGGATTCCTCATTAAGTTTGCAAACTGGGAGGAACAGCAAACACCCTTGAAGACAGGGATAGGATTCAACAAGATATGATCACACTGGAAAAGTGGGCAGATTTTAATAAGATGAGATTTAACATAGATAAATGCCAGGTTCTCCACCTGGGTAACAAAAATGCAAAGCATGCTTACTGGACAAGGAATATGCTTCTGCGTAGCAATGTATGTGAACATGATCTTGGGATAAGACTGGATAGGAAGATAAATATGAGCACTCAGTGTGATGCAGCAGCAAAAAAGCCGAACACAATCCTGGGGTGTATTAACAAAGACAGAACACCCAAATCACAAGATGTCATTGTCTCCCTATATACCACATTGGTCAGGCCCCACCTGGAGTGTTGTGTGCAGTTCTGGAGGCCTCATTTCAAAAAGCGTGTGGACAAATTGGAACAGGTGCAGAGAAGAGCAACCAGGATGATCAGGGGCCTGGAGACCAAGCCCGGTGAGGAAAGACTGAGGGACCTGGGGATGTTCAGTCTGGAGAAGAGGAGGGGGAGCGGAGACATGATTGCTCTCTTGCAGTATTTAAAAGGCTGTTGCTTAGAGGAAGGAATGGAGTTGTTCTTGTTGGCAGCAGAGGCTAGGACTTGAAACGATGAATTTAAACGACTGGAGGTAAGGTGCCAGCTGCACATTGATCCAGAAGTGAACCCGGCCGCTTAGGGACGGGGTGGGTTCCCCCTCATTGGCAGTCTTCAAGGAGCAGCCGGACGAATGCTTGTCAGGGTTGCTTCAGGCTGCTCCGGCATTGGGCAGGGGGTTGGATTAGATGGTCTGTCAGGCCCCTTTCAACTCTATGATTCTATGATTCAGACCCTTAGTTTGAGATCTGAAGAGACTGGGCTAGCCTGGGCCATCCAGTCAGGTCTATGATATGGCAGAGGAGGGGAAAACTGTATGCCACCTAGAGGTCCTTAGCAGAAAGGCAGAATAAAAATGCATGAGACACGTTCAGAGCTTTACGATTTTCCAGGAGTTCCCACAATTTCTCATGTCTCTCTTTTCTCGTGGATTTCTCTCTCTGTGTTCCAATTTTCTCCTCTTTTTTTAACCCCTTGTTGTGAGGGAGGAGTCGCTGCTTGGGACTTCAGCAAGGCTGATCTGCAAATCACTGTGCCCACTCAAATCTTAAAATCTCAGCTCCGCTAATTATCATGAAGACTCGCTGCACATTACTGTGCCTTTGTTTTTAATTGCTCTAAATGTCTAGTTTTCTGCTTGAATGAGAGCGATCCACAGAGCTCCAAAAAGTTGCTTCCAGCCTTTTGAACCATCATAAACCCAACAAAAGCAACTGATTCACTTGTTTGGTGGCATCCGTGTGGCTCCCAAGACCCTGACATGCGCAAGTTCCAAAGACCACAGAAGACCCAAAACACCTTTTGACATCTGCATGTTCGTGGAGCGCTGAGCAACAATGAACAAGTATTGTCGAAGGCTTTCACGGCCAGAGAACGATGGTGGTTGTGGGTTTTCCGGGCTGTATAGCCGTGGTTTTGGCATTGTAGTTCCTGATGTTTCGCCAGCAGCTGTGGCTGGCATCTTCAGAGGTGTAGCACCAAAAGACAGAGATCTCTCACTGTCACAACAACCAATGAACAAGTAGGTTTTTTAAAAAATGAAGAGCAAGATCCGGGTCCCAAGACACCTTAAAGACCGACTAGATTTCCAAGGTATGCGCTTTCAAGGGGAGCTTCAACTCTCGGAAGCTCATCGCTTGGAAATCTAGTTGGTCTTTAGGGTGCTATTGGATCTGGATCTTGCTCTCTGACTGCAGACCAACACGGCCATCCAGCTAAAAAAAATGAAGACTCCCAACAGAATTGCTAAACTGCATTCCAAAGCCCTGCTTCGCCCAGTGTAGGAGGCCCTCTGTGCTATGAGGTGTCAGTCTATGGATGGCAAGCTATGGCAGACAGACCCCTGTACCCATACAGCAAGAAGTCCAGGTTCTTGGTTAAAAGGTTTTATTCAGGAATCAAATCATTTCCATAGAAAAGGTCTATAGGATTACTCAGCAGCAAATATAAGCAACGAAGCATGTAGACAATAACTTGACAGGAATAGGAAACTGAGAAGAGCCCCTTCTTCTTAAGCACAATCACTCCTCCCCCCTCTCAATCGAAAACATCATTTTGAGCACGGAAGGACTGGGAACATTTTAGTTTCCATATCGTCTAGACACCACGGAAGGCACAAGATTCAGCTGCAACATGAAATAGCCAGTTACAAGGTCGAGGAGCTGGGAGCTTTCAGGGAGGAGAGAGACACCTGTAGAATATCTGGTGCAGCAAAGCACTTATGGCTTGAATAATATGATATTAAGGCACAGCATTAACAATGGTTCACAGTATTAGGACAGGATAAAATAATGGTATGGATGTAGGGGTACAGGCATGACATGACTGCAGCAGCCAGCTTCTCTGACAAATGCCTGAGGATGGCTCACCAGTCACCACTCAAGCAGTTGCTTGGGACAGCAAATCAGCAGGGAGCACAGCTTGTCCCTGCCTTCCACAGCAGGCTCAAGGCAGCCTACAGTCCACCTTGGAATGGCACAGGAGGCGGCCCACGCTCCCTTCCCATCAGTGCTGCTGCAGCGAGACTCAGCAGCCCCTTGGAACTGGGAGGGGGAGCAGCGCACACGGCTCACCTTGCAGCCAGGCACCAGGGCCTGCAGCAGCAAACAGGAGCGGCATAATTGCCACAAGCCTCTATCTGATGATCGCTTGTGTCCTCCTGGGACGTGGAGCTGCAGAGAGTAACAGCAACCTGGCAGATGGCAACAGTGCGGACAGGAGACTGGAAGGGGCTTGTCCGCAAATGCCTGTAGCAGCTCTCACAAGAGTGAGCTACCCCAGGCAAGTCCAGGCTTCACGCCACCATGAGACACCCAAGAACACTGCCCCAAGGTCATGTGCTCAAATGCACAATAAAAGCATGGCCAAACTGGGAAGAGGTACCTGGAAGAAGTTTAACAGGGATGAAATGGGTGACGCATGTGGCACAAGAGCAGCGGTTGCAACCAGCCAGACAATGACCTGCAGCAGGTGACGGCTGCTGGAGAGCGGAAGACGGGAAGCCGCAAAACCAATCTCTCGAGCCTGGAGCAGAGCCCGAGTAACAAGAGGAGGGATGTAATGATGTCAACGCCAAGGCGGAAAGGGCTTTAGCAAGAAAAATAAGGAGTTCCTTTTTAGCAAGATTAAGGTTGAGCTGTTGGCTAGACAACCGGGATTATATTTCAGAGAGACAGTTGTATGTGAGACAAAGCAGAGCCGCGGATTTAAAAGTCATTGGCATAGAGATGATAGCTGAACCTGTGTAGGTGGCTGAGGCTACCCTGGGGGATAAGGGAGAGAAGACCTTTGAGCAAATCAAGACGTGCCTAAATCCCTTTCCTGAAAGGGACGAAATTGGCTCGCAAACCTCTTCCATGAGTAGGAGATAACCGCAAACACACACACACACACACACAAGTCCACTCTCTCTCCATAAAATCTAAAGATCACCCAGCTTCTAAAATTAGGATGGCTGCTAAATGAAAGTTAACCCGAACAATAACTTTAGCTAAACTCCAGGTCACAAGGACTGAACATAATGAGATGAAGAATATGAAAAGGCCATTCATAATGAAATTCACCGCACTCCGAATCCCATGCTTAGCTGCCTTATAACATATAATTAATGATCCTATAAAAATCCAGCACTCCAGACTCTTCCTGCTGCCCACGGAGCCGCTAGCAGTGCTGGGCAGGAGTGAAAGAGCAGCAGCTGTCGCAAACGTTGCCCTTTGAGAAACTTCTACCACTTCCCACCCATTTTTTGCTTCTCATTTGACCATCCCCTGACACAGGCACGTTTCCCTTACTTGCTGGGCTTTGGGGGCCCTGATCCAGCAATCAATATGTGTTAACACCAGCATGCTCTGCGCATTCAAAGCACTGGCCTGACGCACTGCCTTCCTTCCAGCCATTGGATCCACCTCAGCTGCCTGAGCAAGCGGACCAGGGTCCAAGGGCTAGTTAGCTACTAACCTTTGGGTCAAACCCAAGAGGCAGCCCTTGAGTACAATCCTTCTTCTGCTACCTAAAAATAGGCAATTCAGAAAGTGTAGGAAGGGGTGTGTGCAGGGCTTTTTTTCTGGGAAAAGAGGTGGTAGAACTCAGTGGGTTGCCCTCGGAGAAAATGGTCACATGGCTGGTGGCCCCGCCCCCTGATCTCCAGACAGAGGGGAGTTGAGATTGACAGAGGGGAGTTGATATTGGCAATCTAAACTCCCCTCTGTCTGGATATCAGGGGGCGGGGCCACCAGCCATGTGACCATTTTCAAGAGGTTCCGGAACTCCATTCCACTGCGTTCCAGCTGAAAAAAAGCCCTGGGTCTGTGTAAAGATCTATCCCAGTGTAAGAGAAGGAGGCAGGGCTGAAAGCAAGATGAGAAGGTTACATAGAAGCAGCAAGGTTATTATTCGTAAGCTGCTCCAGAGATGTGCTGCGGTAGCACAGAGGTTAAGTGGTTTGGCTGCGAATCAGCACTCTGCAGGTTCGAATCCCACTCCTGCCATGAGCTCAGCAGGTGGCCTTGGGTAAGCCCCTCCTCTCAGCTCAGCTGCCCAGCAGGATTGTAGGGATAACAGCAACACTGACTTCGTTCACTGCTCTGAGTGGGGCACTCATCTGTCTAGAAGAGCAGAATGTAAGTGCCGTTATTGTTAAAAGGGAGCTGCTGTAGCACAGTGGTTAAGTGGTTGGGTTGTGAACCAGCACTCTGCAGGTTCGAATCCCACTACTGCCATGAACTCAGTAGGTGGCCTTGGGTAAGCCCCTCCTCTCAGCTCCCCAGCTGTATCGTGAGGATAATAATAACACTAACTTGTTCACTGCTCTGGGTGAGGCACAAAACTGTCTAGAAGAGTGGTATATAAGCACAGTTGTTGTTGTTGTTAATCCTGCATCTTACTCCAAATGGGCATTCTGGGAAAACCGGTAGCCAGTGGATTCTAGGACAGCCCTAGGCTACCATTAATTTGCTTATTCTGCTACACCCACCTGGCTTCCAGGTCCACTTAGAGACCAGGTCTACACATACAAAAGAAGGAGGCGAAAGAATGGACAGCGCCACTTCAGACTCCAGGTAGGAGCTATATGAGGAATCTCCCTGAAAACAGCAGAGTAGCCCATCAAAGAAGAACAACCCAATCCCACCTTATTTATTTATAGTCTGCCCTTTCTGCTGAGATCCAAGATGGATTACACAGTCCAAGTGAAAATACAGTATAATCAACAGCTGGGGCGTTCGCTGAGCAAAGTACAATAATGTCTGGGCTCTCTATTTGCAGGGAGCTTTTAAATACAGGCGCATTTAAAAACATGACCCTCAGCTTCAGCCTGAAGTGGCCCAGAACATTCTGTTGCTTCACTATGAGTAACCCAATGCCTCAGACTGGGAGCACCGAATGGAATACGGGGAGCATGCATGTTCCACTCTGAGTACACTTCAAAGCCCAGGAGCCAAATATTCCGGGCTCAAGCCAGTGCTTAGATTGGGCGCTCTGCATAAAATCCTAAAGTCCCATCTCTGCCTCTCCTGAAGTTAAGCTCCTCCCACTGGTCCTCATAAGTCACACCCTCAGCTCTGTTCCTATAGAATGTTATACAACATGCAATTGAGGGGTGGGGAGGGAAGGCGGAATGGTATAGCCCAATTTCATCAGATCTCGGAAGCTATGCAGGATCAGTACTTGGATGGGAGACCATCGAGGAAGACTGCCGAGGAAGGCACTGGCAGACCACCTCTGCTTCTCACTTGCCTTAAATGTAATCAGCCTTGAGCCTGCTGGTGTGGGGAAGGCAGAACAGAAATTGAAACAAAAAGCCTCAGCAGGGGGTGCCATGAGTCAGTTGTTTCTTGACAGCATTTTACACACACAACAACAACAACAACAACATTCAATTTATATACTGCCCTTCTGGACAACTTGACACCCACTCGGAGCGTTTATAAAGTATGTTATTATTATCCCCACAACAACCATCCTGTAAGGTAGGTGGGGATGAGAGAGCTCTGAGAGAGCTGTGACTGACCCAAGGTCTCCCAGATGGCTTCAAGCGGAGGTGTGGGAAATCACACCCGGTTCTCCGGATTAGAGTCCTGCCGCTCTTAACCACCACACCAAACTGGCTCTCACACTAAACAATTGAGGGGTCACTGCGAACTAGATTTATGGGGTCATAATGCAGGGTCATAATGCATAACTATCAGCAAACTGTAGATCTGAGCCAGTTTGGTGTAGTGGTTAAGAGTGCGGGACTCTAACCTGGAGAACCGGGTTTGATTCCCCACTCCTCCGCTCGAAGCGGAGTCAGTCACAGCTTCTCGGAGCTCTCTCAGCCCCACTCACCTCACAGGGTGATTGTTGTGGGGATAATAACACACTTTGTTATTATTATCCCCACAACAATCACCCTGTGAGGGGTTTGAATACAGAGTCCCCATGTCTAGTACTCCCTGATAGACCTATCAGCAAGAATTTGTCTAATCTCCTTTTAAAGCAATCTGTGCTAGCGGTCATCATTACTACATAATCTGGCACCACGTGATCATGTCAGGGACAACAGCAAAAACTCCGCCCAGCCCTGAATGAAAGATCACTGCTGCTGAAATCTTCTCAAGCTCATACTGCTACACATTTATGGACAAGTGTTTGAGCGTTCACAAACACTTCATTAACACAGCGTCCTGTTCTTATCGCCGCCACTAAACGGAGGAAGTCAGTGAAGAGACAACGAGGAGTCTTGCTCTAACGCCACCTGCCAAATTTACGGCAGAAGTGAGATTTGAACTAAGCACTTCCGAATTCACAGTGCAGTCCTAAGAACGCTTCCCCAGGAGTAAGCCGCCTTGAGTAGTCCTGCTTAGGAATGATCTCTTAGGCATTACCCTACACGCCGGCTTACTAAATTGCCGCCACATTTGCAAGCCCGTCAACAATGAGAGCAATTGTCTTTGCATTGCTACTCCCAGCTGATCCAACGTAACACAAGAGAAATTTCATTGCTCCATCAAAAGACCCAGATCCCTCACAAAGCCACGGTGCTCAGATTCAAGGTTAAAGGATTACGGCCCAAAGCATTGCGTTCCAGAGGAAAGCACGCCAAACATCAAAAGGAACACAAAAATCAATCCTCTTCACTGCAGGAGTAACGTGAAGAACAAATCAGCCAAGTCGAATCTAACATTTTCTCTGTGTGGCTCTGAAAAAAAATTAGCACCGTAGAAAGCATAATGCATGGTTTGGGAAAGGCTTGGCACCAGCGGAAAGAAGCAGCGCAGTTCCAAGTGCCATGACTCTCTGGGAAACATTCCTGCAGGAGTAAAGCGAGCCCAAAAGTAGGGTATACTCTGATTTAAAAAATCTAACAAAATGCAAAATAAGTCTCACTCGAGCTTGCGCAGATATGGAAGGGGGGGAAGAAGGGGATCTTAATCCTGTGAGATGTTCCTCTGAAGACTCTCTCCACCGACGACAGGGCACCACTATTGCCAGCACTAGGAGAGCAGCTCTCCGAGTGCTGGAGTATAACCATGGTCCTGGGGGCAAAGGAGAGAAATGGGGAGCGACAGACTAGCCAAGATCAGAACCAGCAGGAGACAGAGGTTGCACTAATTTATTTGATAGTTTTATAGCAATCTTAGTCCAAGTTGGGGAAAAATAAACATGCACTTGACAAGCAGTAATTCATCTCAAACTGTGTGTGTGTTATGTGCTGTCAAGTCGTCTCCGACCTATGGTGACCCTATGAATGAAAGACCTCCAAAATGTCCTATTGCAAACAGACTTGCTCAGATCTTGCAAACTGGAGGATGTGGCTTTTTTTATTGAGTCAAGCCATCTCGTTTTAGATCTTCCTCTTTTCCTCACGTTCCATGTTCCTATTATGTGTGTCGCACAGCTTTGGATGTTCCTTTTGCATCTATTCACATCCACAACTGGACGTCCTTTCGGCTTTAATCCAGTCCCATCATTAAGAATAGTGCTATTCGTACTTGTCCTCTGCTCTTCCCCAGTAGCCAATTGAGTACCCTCTGACCTGGGGGTCCTGTCTTCCAGCACTATATCTTTTTTCATTTTGGATTGTCTCATCATAGGGTTTTCAAGGTAAGAGATTAGCAGAAGTGGTTTAGCATTGCCTTCTTCCACTTCACTGTACTAACCAGGGTTAGTTAAAGTGACACTGCCGTTGTCCGTGAAAGATCCTCCGCCAATGTCACCGTCCACTACTGCTGCTGCCCAGTAGCTAGCCTTCAAAAATTCCTCCGCTCCCATCACCATTAGAACATTCAATTCTCTTCTGCTGATGTGACCGTTGATTCCTGAAGGGGGTGGATACATCTTAGTCTGGTGCCTCAGCTTTGACCATTCCGCCTTGAGTTATTCTTCCGGAAGTTTATAGACTCTTGGCCAGACCTGTGCTCCTGATGGTGTTGCTCTCAGCTTCACTGACACACTCAAGCTCCCTCACTGCGTTAAGTCTCAAAGTAAAAACAGCCTTATAGCATACAGCAAGATGCCCTTCCTGCCCAGAATAGAGTGGCCAGGTGCTATGTTACAGGGCATCTTAACATGGGCTATGAATGTACTAGAGAGGTGGCTGGTCTTTTGGATGACAAAGGAATAAGAGGATGGCTTATGGAAGATGGGGAAATAGCAGGAAAATCGAATGGATTCTTTGCATCTGGAAAATATGGATAACATGTCCATACTGGAGTCAATGTTCTTGGGAACTGTGTCTGAAGAACTGAGTCAAATCGAGGTGATGAGGGATGAAGTTCTAGGAATACTAGGTAAGTCTACAGGTCCAAATGGTATACACCAAAGGATTCTTAAAGAACTCAAATGGGGAACTGTTGATCTACTAATCCGTATATGTAAGTTTTTGCTAAAATCAGCTCCCGTGCCAGACAACTGGAAAATAACAAATGCCATCTCAATTTTTAAAAAGGGGTCCGGAGGGGATCCAAAAAAGTGACAGGCCAGTTAGCCTAACATCTGTTCCAGGTAAATTATTTGAAAATGTTATTTAAAGATGGAATTGTTAAGCATATCAAGCAACAAAGTCTGCTGACGGAAAATCAATTCTGCTTCTTCAAAAGGAAGTCCTGCCTCATCAACCTCTCCGAGTTGTGGATAAGGATATGTGGATAAGGACAACCACGTAGACTTGATATACTTGAACTTCCAAAATGTTTTTGACAAGGTACTTCACCAAAGACTCCCAAGAAAGCTTAGCTATCGAGGGTATGAGGACTGATCCTTTCACGAATTAAAAGTTGGTGAAATGGCAGGAAGCAGAGAGTGGGAATAAATGGACAGTTCTCGCAATGGAGGAAAGCAAGCAGTGGATCCCATAGGGATAGGTATTGGGACTGGTGCTGTTTAATTTGTTCATGAATCGGGGATGAGCGTGAAGAAGTCAAATCTTCAGGTGATACCAAATTATTCATGATGATGAAAACTAAGGCAAATTTGTGAAGAGCTACAGGGGGGATCTCTATAAATTGGGTGGGATGGCAACCACATAGCAAATGATGTTAAATGTGTGATAGCAAATGATGTTAAATGTGTAAGGTGATGCCTATTGGAGCAAAAGATCCTGATTTTAAATATATGCTGATAGGGTCTGAAAAGGCTGAGACTGAAAGAGTCCTGGGGGTTGCTGTGGAAAGCTCAATGAAAATGTTGACCCAGTGCACAGAGTGGTTAAAAAGGGAAACTCCGTGCTAGGAATTATTAGGAAAGGGATTCTACTTAGAGCTTGCTTTGGCCATTGGGTTTCAGAGGTTCCTCGCTGTTTCGATCAGCACCCTGGATAGCTGCCACATATTCAAACAATTCCATGGAGCTTCGTTCCGTGTTCCTCACACCTTCACTACTTCCATTGCTTATCCTTGGAATGCTGAATTCTGCTCAGCAGAAACAACGCTGCTATTGTTTACACAATCACTCAGGTATCCTTCACAAGAACAGCAAAGAGTCCAGTAGCACCTTTAAGCCTAACCAACTTTGTTGTAGCATAAGCTCTCAAGAGCCACAGCTCTCTTCATCAGATGCATGCATGCATGCATCTGACGAAGAGAGACGTGGCTCTCAAAAGCTTATGTTACAATAAAGTTGGTTAGGCTTAAAGGTGCTACTGGACTCTTTGCTATTTTGCTACTGCAGACTAACACGGCTAACTTCACAAGAATGTCAAGCACTGTAGGAGCTGCTGTAACAGCAGGCACTAACTACAATCCACACATTAGAATATTTACTTGCAGAAGTCATTATTAGCCCTCTTTTTCCTACGATGAAGGCAGAATAAAGCAAACACAGGGGTGGGTGACAGGCCATTTCTTCCAACTGAGGAAGAACTGTCTTCCACACATCCTCCTGTAATTTTTTTGGGGGGTGGGGGGGCTAGGTTTGTTTGGAAACGTAAACCTTCCCCTCGATGACTAGATGTTCTTACAGTAGTGAGCGTAAAGGCTTTGGGTTCTCTGTCGTGAGGTAAGCTTTGTGGTAAGAAGAACACAGAGATTACTGCAGCCTGAGCTTAGCTCAAATAAGAAAGACTGTGTATTTATTATGTATGGTGGGGGAGGGTGCCCTCAAGTCATAGCTGACTTATGGCGACCCCTAGGGGTTTTTTCATGCCAAGGGACTGTCAGAGATGGTTTGCCATTGCCTGCCTCTGCCACCCTGGTCTTCATTGGGGGACTGCCATCCAATTGCTAACCAAGGCTGACCCTGCTTAGCTTCTGAAATCTGACGAGATCGGGCTCACCTGGGCTATGCAGGTGTATGGGTTGTTTTTAAAGACCAGAACAGCAGCCCAGGTCTCCCAGCACACACAGAAACCCAGCTGAGGCGCTAAAACTTGAGCAAGTTATGGCTTCTGGTTATGGTTTGAATTCTCTTCAATGCTTGTGGTTACAAACAGGCTTTCACTGCCTAGCCACCACAATGGATCCTTTCACACACAGGATTCCTCTCGCATCAGCCTGCCCTTTCCCAAGATTCAGACTAAAGGGTATTGGCACCACTCCTCACCAGAGACAGTCCTCTCAACTCTCTGCTTTCCCAGAGGTGGCATTAAACTACCCTGCCACTATAGCAGGCGGAGCTCCCGAACTGCTGCTGCCTGTCCCTCCAACATTCCATCCCACCTTTGAATGATGGAGCAGCACTTCCGTAGGTTCGGGGATCTAATAACACCTGAGTGGCTGTTTTCCCTTCCAGGGGCAAGGCAGCCTCCTGTATGTCTAAAGGGTCCATCACACAGATCTCTCTTGTAGAACTGTCACCCTCAACAGGATCGAGATTCCATGGAAAGACCGAAACAACCAGCCATGTGAAACGGTTGCATTATCGACACACACACCTCTCCAGCCTCACTGGACTGAAGCTGTTTCCTGTCTACTAAGTGAGCATGTGCAAGGCACCTTAACCAGCAGTAAAAGTACAGTGGACTACGGGACCCTTGATCTGGATCTCTTCAAACTCAGCTTCACCCCTTGAATGCACTGGGGCATCCAGTGGGACTGTGGCACAGTGTGTACATAATGCTGGTTGTTGGCAAAGCATTCAGGAGAGCAGGAGTACCACACCGCAATGCGTTTAAAGAACACTGCCCTCACCTAATCAGACTATAAAAATGTGACACAAGCACCTGCTCAACTGGCACGCAGATACTGCAATGGCATCTACAAGAAACACCTTTTAAACATACCAGGGTTTTTGCTCAGGGCAGCATTGTTTAAATGGGGCCATGGTGCATAAGCACACAGGTGTCACAGCAGCCCTGTCTTCAAGAAACTTTGAAGGATTGGTAGTACTTCAAGATGTCTGGTGCCCTGATTCAAGGCTACTGGTTGTGCTACCAGATCGTGACATCCCTTCCAACTCCTGTAGGTATGCTGTGGCATTCTGGTTCCAGAGCCTTCCTGGGCATTCTCTCCTTGCCTACTGTCAGGTTCTGTCTTGGGCGTCACCCTGTGAGGTGCCGGCCCGCCTGACCTTGAGATGGGGATGCCGTCAGGGAATATGCAGGTTCCCGCTCTGTGGATGGATGGAGGGACCTACATCACCCTCGCTCCCTCTCATTCCCCTCACAGGCCTACTCCACCTGACAGAGTCCTGGCTGCCTTCCCTCCCTCTTCGCCTTCTGCAGCCCCCAGACTCCTGTCCCTTTCTTTCCCTCATCTTCCGTCCTCTTCCTCCTCTCAGCTGCTCTCGCTCCTCAACTCCACCATCCTCCTACACAACAACCCACTACACCCTGCGAGTGGATTCTCCTTATATCCTTTCTCCTATTCCCAGCTCCTCCTGCCAGCCACGCCCTCCCTGCACTCTAGCCACAGCCTTCGATGTCTCAGGCAGCTACACCTAGGTTTTCTCTGCTGGCTGTCCTGATCAGCCACAGCTATGCTTTCCTGGCTGGCTGCCAAGCTTTCCCTGCTGATTGCCTCAGATCACCACACCTGGGATGGCTTTGCTCCCAGCTTTTCCTGGTCCTGGCTAATCCCCTCTAGCTTGCCTGAAGGCTGGGGCGTGGTCATGAGCTGTCTTTGCTGCTGCTTTTCCTCCCCTGCTGGTATGGTTGCTTGCTGGCTGACTGCCCTTGCTTTCTGAGCCTTCTCCCTTGGGGCTGTTCCCTCCCTGGTGGTTCTCACTCTCCTGGCCTGACCCTTGGGCCTTCCCCCGGTGGGGCTAGCAGGCTTCCACCTGCCCCGCCTGACTCTCTGGGGCTTGGGTACTGCTCTACCCTCCTGAGACTGGGGCGTCTCTCTTTCTCCTTCTGTTGTCGGCCTGGTCTGGTCCTGGGTGTCTATTGGTGTGTCTGGGTAGCTGTCCCCCAGCTGCCTCCCATCCCCTTCTTCTGGGGGCTGGGCCCCAGACTGTGGACACCTATGAACACCTGCGAACTTCTGAATCTATTCGGGACCCTAGGAATGCTTGGAAGACACACAATGAAGCCATCTTGCAGGAGCTGGAAACTTCTGGGTCTGGCCATTGCCTAATGGGAAGCTTCCTAGAAACCTAAATGCAGCACCTTATGTTCCATTACGAAAGTCAGAAATGCAACAGTAAGATAAATAACTCAGTTAGGATGCTGCCATCAACACTGTAAAATCTAGAGGACAGGAAAATGTGAACTTCTCTAGCCTGAGCCTCCTCATTGTCTCCTTGCACTTGCTGGGGCGGCATTCCTCAAGCAAAGTTTACATGGGCAATTTTTGGTCTCCTCGGAACAGGCGCCTGCAGGGCTGGCAGCTAAATCCTGAGTGCTGGCTCCTGAGTAACTAAGGTGGTTCACTTAGGAATTAGAAATATTCCAGCCCTGTGGGTAAACAAAATTGGATGGCAGCAAAACAGAATCCCCCAAAGGCTGTGAGGAGCTTCACCAAAGGCTGCCAGTTATTGAGCCTATTTGCCGTCGTAATGAGATAATTCACAATACAGATGTCTGTTATGCAAGAATGGGTGATGGCATCCATCTGGGGCAGCGATGCTGTGCTTATTGACAACTCGGATTTGTATCTACCAACAAAGTCAGCAGTTCCACTTTTGTGTAGATCTGTGAAGGGACATTTCATTGACCAAATAAGTAACGCTCGCTCTTATCTTTCTCTTCTCAAAGAGACACACGTCTCAACATAAACCCGTCTGGTCCAGGCAGGTGAAACAAGTGGGGAGAGGAAAAAATTTCAGTTACCTTAAATCAGGAGCAGAGAGAAAAGGGTGGCAAATTTGCAAGCAGAACTTCTCTGAGGCTGTCAAAATGCCAGCTTGAAACTGCTCGGGAGGAAGGGGAAGGGAGACGGAAAGCAGGCAGAGTTTAAGTAAATGCATGAAGGCAGCAAGGTGGTTGAGGGTATTATTAGATGCACCTCCAGAGACCGGGGAGGAACTCGCAAGAGAGCCAAAGTTTGGCGGCCCCAGCTGAACGCCGGCACAACTAGCAGGTGCTTCTCAAGAGGCCTGGAGCTGAAATAGCAGGATGTGATGTGTGTCACGACTGAAGAGAATTGACAGACGGTCCCCGAGAGTGAAACAGCAGAGCTGCCGGGTAGAAGAGAATGTGCGGGGGGGGGGGGAATTCAGCCTGTAGACAAGGAGGGGCCCCCCAGAGCGAAATACTATTTTGCTCCTCCGCATTTGTATTGGGCTGCACTCCACTGCCTCAATTACATTAAAATACAAAATGGAACAACAACCGAAGTCTGGTCTGTGTACGTACACTCACACACACACACACACACACACACAGCAACTCTGTAAAAGAACTGCCGATGATGTGTTCTTAACAAGCAGCAGAAATAATTCCCTTCGCTACAACTCCCCCCCACACACACCCACACCCACATACTTCCTTCTCATACCCAAGATTCAGAATAGTTAAACCATTTAAAAAAAAAAAACTTCTGAAGACGTGACATTATTCCGATCTTGGAATGATCACCATAACAACGCACTTTCAGAGGGGAAGCGCTCCGAAATTCTGCGTCTGACATTTCCAGATAACTAAAAATATCAGAGGGGAATCACATTCCAGAGCAACATGGAATGCAGCACAAAAAGAGAAAAGCAACTCCAGATAAAGTCAGGGGAGGATGCAAATTATGGGGAGGAGAGAACCATCACTACCCCCTTAACAAGAACTGTGGATGAAGATGGAAGGTTAAAGTGGCACAGCTCGGGCCAGGAAATAGAGCAGGGGTCTCCAACGTGGCACCCGTGGGTATCATTGCACCCGCCAGCACTTTTCCTGTTGCCCACCATGTATTTTTGAGGCACATGAGGCTTTTGCCAAGCATGGCTTCTGACTGGTCACTGGAAATTTGATTGCCTCTGGAGAGTTCTAAAAACTTTGCTTTGTCAGAAGCTGCTTCCACAGCACAAGGATCTTCACGTTGTGAC
Source organism: Eublepharis macularius (assembly GCF_028583425.1). Taxonomy (NCBI): domain Eukaryota; kingdom Metazoa; phylum Chordata; class Lepidosauria; order Squamata; family Eublepharidae; genus Eublepharis; species Eublepharis macularius. The sequence goes on along the minus strand of NC_072797.1, from coordinate 4,450,461 downwards.
TGAAGGTAAGCAGTAGCAGCCATTTTGTGGCAGCCATTTTGTAGCTGTGCCCACCATACTATATCAAAATTCCAAATTCTTACACTAAGAATTTATTTGTGGCTTTTGATGAAGCTGTGAGCCTTGCGAAACGGGACAATTTAGCCAGGCAAACCTGTTGCCAGTCTCCCGCCGGGAGCAGCCGGAGAGTGTGGGTGCTCCCCTGTCTTCTTGATTTGACCCTCGGCACTTGTGAATAAAGCTTTGGATTGCAGCAGCGGTCTTTTGGCGTGTCCTTAGTGTCCCCTTGCCTTAAAATTCCAAATGTGCCTGCAATAAACTGGTTAGGAAAGCCTCATTATGTTATAAGTAGAGGCAGGCACAAACCGGGAAAATGGCGGTTTGTTGCAGTTCGTCATATTTCACGAACCATGAACTGGCATGAAACTGCTCAGTTCGCGAACTGGTTCATTTGGTTTCTGAATACGTCACTTTCAGGGCAGCAGAAGGTCTGCAGAAAGCCCACTCCCTTGTTGCCTAGGAAACGTAACTGTCTGCAGTTACGAACTAAAAAACCAAACAAACCAGCCTAAAAATTGTTGCAGTTCATCGCAGTTTGTCAGAAATGCCATCTGACAAACCGCCGGTTTGCAAACCAAAAAACAGCCCAGCTCGTTACAAACTTTGGTTCGTTGTTCGATTCGTGCCTACCTCTAGTTATAAGCCATCTTCTTGCCATCCCCCCCAAAACAGGCCCAGACTATTTTTAGGAATACTCATCCCGGACGCCCAATGGTCCACTCACAAGCAGCCACACTACAGGCAAACTCATCTGTCCTTCAAGGCAGGCAGGCCAAGCCTGGGCAAACTCAGCAAGGAAGTTCTAAACTGAGAAAGTCCAGTTCTGCCTACTTGGCTTTATCCCACAAAGCCAGCCAGGTAGTGCACTTTATTTATCTAATTTTTATTTACAGCAAGGTTTAAATCCAGCAGCACCTTAGAGACCAACAAGATTTTCAGGGTACAAGCTTTCAAGAGTCAGAGCTCCCTTCTTCAGTCTCTAAGGTGCCACTGGACTCAAATCCTGCTATTGTACTGCGGACCAACGCGGCTACCCACCTCAAACAATTTTTATTTATTTATAGTATGCCTTTCTTACTGAGATTCAAGATGGATCACAGAATATACACAGTGCAATAAAACACTATAAAATAACCAATGAACAATGCAATGGGACGAGGATTAAAGAATTAGAGAAGAGAAGATTCAAGGGCTAGCAGCACCATAAAGATCAAGAGGATTTCCAGGGTATAAGATTTTGAGAATTAAAGCTCCCTTTGTTAGGTATTAGAGAACAATGCAAACAAACTGTCTAAGGCAGGTAACCTATAAATAATCCAGAAAGTGGATTACAAGGTAAAGACAATGCAGTACAAGCATGTTATACCTACAAGAATCATTGCAGTAGGAAATTCCATTATAACACCTGGGAGAAGGACCGGAAAGAGGACGGGGTGCAACCTAATGGTCCCTCCTTCTCCTTCCTTGGCTCGCCCTCCTCTCACCACCACACTTCCTTCTGCCCCCACTACCGCAGCTGGGCACCTCTTCCCCCTTCCCTGACACACAGTCACCCAGACACACAACAAAACAACATCCCACCAGAAGCAGTCTGTTGGCACTGGGGGCTCATGGGGAGATATAATCATCTTCTTCCTCTGGTAGTTCTAGCCCCCATTAATTGATGCCTTGCATTGAATGGGACTTGGCAGTATAGCCTCAAGCCAGTTTCCCTTTATGGCTTCTACAACTCCAGCTGTTTTTCAGAAGGGAATGAAGAAGAGAAACCGGTTCTGGAGTGAGGTTTTCCCATTGCTATGAGCATGCATGGCATGGGTGCCCTTTGCTTCTGGACCAACCCCTGCCACACAGGGGTTGGTCCAGAAGCAAAGGGCACTGGCTCTCAGTCCGGGCAACTGGGCCGCCATCAATGGCCTGCTAGCCCCGCTATCCGCCTCCCACCATCCCTGGTGGGCATGGCTCACACTCTCCGTCGCTGCCACCACTCACTGATTTGTACACCGCCTGACTGAGGGGCAGTGAGACCCCTCTGGCTGAATTTCCATACTGGGAAGTGAATTACTCAATCCTTGGTTGGGCCCTGGAGAATTGGCAACCCACCAAGGTCTAGCCTTATCCATTTCTCCGGGGCTCCCTCCTTTCTTGTAGCATGCCAAGTGGGGGAGGTTATGTAGTCAGAGCACCACAAGGTTCTTTATATTCAAAAAGTATAATTTAATAACTATATACAGAGCACTTGCACACAAAGCAGGTAAAGGCACAACACATAGGGGTAGACCCCCCCCCCCCCTTTCGTAACCCATAGGGCAGAAAATTAAACTGAAGAGAACCGCCGTCTGCTTTCCCTACCACACTGTTCCCTACTCTACCTCAAGGGGGTGGTGGTCTGAGGGAAGGTTCCCCCTTTCTTTCCTTTCTGCTGCCTCCCAGGCCCTCCACATTTAGGGCCTAGGCACCCTGGTTTCACCCAGCAGCAGGAGCCTCTCCTCCTTCAACTTAGAGCCAAGCTACAAGTGACTTTTTTCACGTGTAGAGCACTTGATCGTTTTTGCAAGGTTTTCTGGGAACTGAAGTCCCAGTGTCCTTCCCCTCTCTGTTAGAATCGCTGCCTGAAGAGCCAGAGAAAGCCAGCTGCAGCAGCAGCTTTTGCAAATAGCTCCTCCAGTCAAAAGCTGCTCTCAATGATCTTTGGGGGCGGGCAGCTGCAGCTTTCTCCCTGGGCATCTTGCTTCCGGGGAGCTGCTCTGGAGAAATGTGTCGGTGAAGCCGAGCAGGACGCCCAGGGAGAAAGTTGCAGCTGCCCACCCCCAAAGATCGTTGAGAGCAGGCTTGTGACTGGGGGAATGATTTGCAAAAGCTGATGCTGCCGCCGGCTTTCTCTGGCTCTTCAGGCAGCGATTCTAACAGAGAGGGGAAGGACACTGGGACTTCAGTTCCCAGGAAAACTTGTGAAAACGATCAAGTGTTCTACACGTGAAAAAAGTCACTTGTAGCTTGGCTCTAAAAAAGCGACTCCCCCTTCCAAGATGGGCTGGGTCTCATTTCATAGAGGCTGCCCCACCCCTTATTTTTCCCGCACTTTCTTGGCCCGGGGCAGCTGGGAGCTGTAGTCCAGGAAGAAGGGTGTCCCATACCAAGACTCCTGCAGGCCCCTCCCTGGCCCTATAGCCCATTAAACTTCATGGGGAACATTTTTTTTCTTCTTTAAAACAGATTAACTGCAACCAGCACTCATTTCACCCTTGGTAATCATTTCGTTACACCCTGCTTGGGCAGCTCCCAGAGGTCAGAAAGTTGGAGAACAGGCTGTACCTCCTCTGAGACTGTGGAAGAGACTGTGGCACTTGTGCTTATTTTCCCCCCAGAACAGGTAAGTCAAAGTCCCCAGGTGATTCACTCCCTCCTCTGTCCAAAGTTTACCTTTTTGTGGTGCCCTGCAGTCATCTTGTGAATCAGCTGAACCAGAGCTTTCCTGAACATGGCAGCTCCCTTGGCCACCAGATTATTTTGTGCCTCTGTCGTAGTGAGGCTCTCGGATCCAAAGCTGGGGCAGGGGCGCCAGTGGCCTCTGGTCAAACTCCACCCTCGGGGTGCTCGGAGAGGCCATGACTGGTTCACGTTTCTCACTCCGAAACCAGGAAGGGGCTCTGTTGCTAGTTAGTTAGAGCATGAAGAACAAGAATTCAACCAAGACCCTGCTTCACTACCACTGGGAGGGCCAAACCACAAAGTCAGAGAGCACCCTGCAAAGTTTGGCCTTGCCTTCTGATGCAAGGGGAGGTGCTACCTCAAGATGTATAATGTTCTCCAGGGGCCTGGGGAGAGCTTCAGAGGATGAATAGGATTTATCATCACAGTTGTACCTTACCTTTTTTTCCTAAAGGGGATTATTCTGTTATGTTCTCACACCCACCCGTTGTTGAGGGTCAGTCGGCCAGCTCACAGTTACCCATCGAGTTTTGTGGCTGAGTGTATTTATTATTTTACCTCATTTATATCTCAAATATAATATCCCGAAGTGGCTTATAACATTCTCCTTTCTTCCATTCCCCCCACCAACAACCCTGTGAGGTAGGTCAGGCTGAGGGTAAGTGACAGCCCAATGTCTCCCAGGAAGCTTCCGTGGCAGAACGGAGAATCGAACCTGAGTTGCCTAGATCCCAGCCCATCAATCTAACCACTATAGCACACTGAACATTTAATCCATGTTCAGTGCTACTACTTCAAGATGGCACTACTCAGTGTATGCTCAGTAAGAATGCCAAAATGCAAATGCCGATACTACACACAAGCGCATCCCTTAAGACAAAGAAGCTACAGAGAGATGGCTCTTACTTCCCGAGGAACATCTACTGAGGTGCATGTTTTCTTCAGTTACTGGAGGGAGGGGAGGGGGTCCTTTTTATTTCTCCTTCTCGGCCAGGACAGCTCAAGAGAACTTGCAAATGGATTCCCTCGTCGTTCTGATATTGCCAGGCATACAGCAAAGTTGTGATAGGTATTATCAACGGAGTATCACAAGGCTGAGATCTTTTAAGTGTGAGACGTAATTATGGACTGCATTATTAGCAGAGCATCTGCCGGAAAGGCATTCCGACTTAAGACCGTTCCCTCTTCTTCTCCCCCTACCCTGACCTGGTGAAAAGCATTCATATTCCATGATTAAACTGAAATACAAGGGCAGATGAGTGGATTGCTTTAAAATTTTCACCTCTCCCAGATGTCAGGAGTGTGCACAAAAGCAGGTGCTGGGCGTATTGATCTTACTGAATACTCTCAAAGTAGGTACTTGAGCACGTAGCAGACCATCTGCATCGGAGAGATGAGGGTTTTTTTTAAAAAAAATACATCCAATTGGAGGCGGTTATGTTTTCGTAACGTGTTGAAGTGTCTTTTGCAAAAGCAACTGTGTAAAAAACAAGACGCCGTATAGCATTCATCTTACCGTCTGCGGGGTAACAACTACATAAAGCCATATCCTTATCGGCCAAGCTGTGGAATTCCAAGCATGTGACATTTTGCCATGCAAGGACAGTACCTGATGTGAGATCCGGGACCCCAAGCATCACACTTCCCATTTAAAAAAAATAGTTCTTAAATGATTCGCTCAGGGGCAAAAAACCTGATTTATTATTATTTATTTGAGTTGATTTATACCCTGCCCTCCTCACAGATGGCCTCAGGGCGGCTAACAACATTCAAAAAATACATTAAAAGTCAAAAAACCATAAAATCAGTAATAGTTTTTTAAAAGTCATTAAAATAGTCCAGGAGCAGGCTATTTAAACAAATATTGGGAGTCCCTATATGGGCATAGCAGATGGCTGAGAAAAAGTGGCTGTCTTTGATGGAAGAAGGAGGACACCCGCTGGCACTCAGCCAAAGGCCCGGCGGAACATCTCCGTTTGACAGGCCCTGCAGAACTGGAACAGGGCCCACAGGGCCCGGATCTCCAGCGGGAGAGCATTCCACCAGGCAGGGGCCAGGGCATTTGAGCGGTATTTGGGTGATGCCATCAGAATTAGAGTAGAGCAATGGCTCCCGGGTAACCTAGTCCTGGACTAGTAGCATTTTTAGTTGAATGTTGCTTTTATTGAGTATTAGAGGAGGGGGATTCTCGGCTCGTTACAGGACTTAAAGCCAACTGGGAAGAGGGGGGGAGCTCGAACACCAGGGCTGGGGAAAATGTTGAGTCATGACCCATAAGAGTACACAGGGCTGGACTACATAGACCGATGGTCTGCATTCTGCTCCTGTATACCCTTAAAGAAGACTGGAGAGCCACTCTGCAGTACGCCTTATTCAGCATTCCAAGGAAATGTAACCACCATCACCACCCGACCAAATTTCACCTATTTGCCAGCAATCAGAACAAAATTCAGCACTGGTTGTGAAGGGCTCTGAAGTCCCTGAGATGGGTGGCATATGCTCAAGCTTTTGATAATGAGAGAAAGCACAAACGTGCCCCTTGAGACAGGGCAAATGAAGAAATGAGATGCTCATGTACCAGTTCCTCTCCTTGCAGAACGGTAGAAAAGAGTAAAGCTGAAATCTGTCTCGGGCTCTGCCGCTGCTCACAGCAGCTCTCTTTCATGGAGGTTCGAACCCAGACATCCTCCTAGAGACACGCAGAGCCCCCTGAGACACAAAGTTCATCCCCTTTTTCTTCTCTCTGAGCTCTGCCAGGCACCCTGAGCTGCCGTTGCCTGCTCATTAACGGTCCGTCTGTGCCTAGGACCTTCCTTCTTGCCCTTGCGTCGGCCAGCCAGGCACACACATTCCCTCGCCTGCTATTCTTCCCACAGATAATAGAGAATAAATTGCCATTAGATTTGGTAATTGTAGATAATTAACTCAAAATGAGCAGTTAATTATAAAAAAAAATATGTTTTTCGGGTGCTGATTGTATCATTTATTTTCGTTCAAAACTCTAATATCTCGCCCGAGCAAGTTTCATACTTCTGAATACTTTTTACCTTACCACCTCCCCACCAGAAAAACCCAAACACCAAGTTAAAAAAAACTTGCTTAGCTGAGAATTAAAATTAAGACCTTACTCTGGGAGAATTCATGTCAACCAGAAGGTAGAGGGAGCTTCTGTCCTTGCTCATTTTCATTTTTTTTAAACAGCAAAAGTCTCTAGCTCTTTAATGATATCGTCAAGAGCCTCAGCCCTGTTCTCCAGCCCCGTAATCACATGCACCCTTTTCAAAGACTGAAGCAAACATCACTTCCATATTCAAATGCATAAAAGAGAGACAAATGGACTTGTCGTCTTCGCCTCCTCTGGCTTTACATTAGATTAAATTATTTAGGGAGCATTCATCTGGTAACCTTTGCAGAGCTGATGAATGAATACAGGAAACAAACTTTCCGACGTCTTGCTGCCAAACTTTGCGACCAGCTGGCATCGAGACCGGGGAGCTCAAAAGCGCACGTTAACGTTGAAAAATTACTACAGGTTTCATCAGGGGAGCGCGCGCGCGCAAGAGAGATGGACAATCTCATGGAATCTGCTAGTCTCATTTCGCATACGCCACGTTATTTCTCTGCCACTATCTTGGTGGGACGTTTCAGTTTAATCCGCATGTTATCAAAGGGCATGCAGGTGCTTGGGGGTAGATTCATTAAAAGGAAGAAAATACCCATTTCCCAATGCGCCCCCCCCCCATGATTATGGAGAGAAAAAGGCAGTAAAGATGAGTCCGTTTACTGCACCTCTATAAAGTCACATCTGCACAAGAAAGATCTGGGCATGGGGGGGGCGGGGGAGAGGAATCCCTTCCACATGAAGCACTGCAGCCGACACACAATGTGTTAAAGATACGTGGTCCTGATCCAAATTCCAAAGCACAGGGCGAGGCGCTCTGCCATGGAACAGGTTAGCAACACCAAAGGAAATCACCCTCTCGGCCAAAAAAACCCTGCGGAATCTGACACGCAGATCGAAACTGTGCATGATCAAAGCCCATGTCAATCTTTTAATGATGTAATTGGACAGCCCTGAGAGGGCTGTGAGCTGTGAGCCCTAAGAGGGAAGTGAGCTGTGGCTCATGAAAGCTCACACCCGGCTACCACAAATTTTGTTAGTCTTCTAGGTCAGTGGTCCCCAACCTTTTTGGTACCAGGGACCGGTTTTGTGGAAGACCGGGGGGGGGATGGTTTTGGGATGATACAATTGAGCACTTTATTTCTATTATTACATCATCATCATCATCATCATCATCATCATCATTACTACTACTACCACCACCACTACTACATTATATAATGATGCTGCGGCACGGCACGCGGGGAAGCGGAGAGGCAAGCGGGGAAGCGGGCTGCTTCGCTGCTTACTTTCCTGCCCCTTCACTGGAGCTGCCGTAGAGTAGACCACACTACACCGCTGGTGCGGCCCGGTTGCTAACAGGCCACGGACCGGTACCGGTCCGCAGCCCAGGGGTTAGGGACCCCTGTTCTAGGTGCTACTGCTACAGACAGACTAACATGGCTGCCCATCTTGCACAGCCCTGGATAGTGAGCAGTGGAGGTGAGGGCTATCATCTACTTCTCCCCTTTCAGGCCTGGGGGTGACATCAGGGCCTGGAGGGGTATGGTCTGGGACAGACTATGATTGAAATCGGTTTTTACCACCAGAAGATCCAGAAGGCCAGCAGTAGGAGGAGGTGCTACACCATCTGCCCTGCCTCCTACAACTGTGTGCGAGCCCTGCAGGGATGTCTTCCTACGTGCCGTTTGTTCTGCTCCATCTTTCTACCCTTATAAGGGCTACCAAGGTGGGCAATAAATTAAAAACATATATAAAAAAATCTTTAAAATCATTTAAATCAACAAAAACCCCACATCACTAAAATCAGAGCTAAAATACAGACAAACACAGAAAACAAAAACTTAAAAACAACAATTAAAGCATTGGGCAGGAAGGACAGGTCACTGAGGGAATGCTGAAGGAAACAAAAAAGACTTCACCTGCTAGCAGATGATGGCAACAGAAGGGGACAGATGAGTCTCCCTTAGGAGAGAGTTTCAGAGTTTCGGGGCCACCTCTGACAAGGCCCTGTCCCTTATTGCCACCTGCCTAATCTCAGAAGGTGAAAGCACATGAAGCAAGGCGTCCAAAGATGACCAGAGTGGTCAGGAAGGCTCATAACGGAGCATCTTCAGGCATGTTGGTCCCAAACCATATAGGGGCCTAAAGCACCTTGAATAGTGCCCAGAAATAGACTGGGAACCAGTGTAGATGGACTAAGACTGATCCACTCCAGTCAACACTCTGGCTGCAACATTCTGCACCAACTGAAGTTTCTGAACACTTCTCAAGGGCAGCCCCACGTAGAGCAAAATGCAGTAGTCTAATCTAGACTACATCAAATCAAAGACAGGGGCCTTACAGAAGGCTATCGAGTCCAGAACTACAGCCCTGAGGCTCATGGATTCATCTACACCCCTTTTCATCGAGAGCAAGTGAAAGTCAGAAGACAGACGAGTCCGACAGTATTTCAGAGGAGGCTTCCCCCATTGCCACAAGGCTGGAAGGTCCTGTAAGCTTTTGTGCTTAGCAGCTTCTGCTCTCCCAACCTGCCTGGCTTGGTTGGCTTTTCAGTCTCATGGCCAGGGATTGTCAGTTACTCACTAAGAGCCCCCCTCCCCCAAACTCTGATGGGCTGATCCAATCACCTGGACCGCAGGCACCCACTGGGTCCTTCCGCCCACCTAGAACGTTCTTTTGGGGCCCTGCTCTTCTCAAGCAAATGCTTAAACCCAGAACCAGGAAGAAAAACTCCCTTCCTTCACCTTGAGCAGCTGTCTAGGGCTGATTAACGGTAAGTGCTGGCTGCAACCCTTGCTCGACAGCTGCAGGACAGCTTTGCAATCGTCTGCCTATTGTTTTAAACATTGCTTTCGAATTTATTGCAAGCTGTCTTGGGAATCCTGTATGCTGTGGAAGGATTGGGTAGGTAAAAGGTAACAGTAGTCCCCTGTGCAAGCACCGAGTCATTACTGACCCATAGGGGGACGTCGCATCACGATGTTTTCTTGGCAGACTTTTTACGGGGTGGTTTGCCATTGCCTTCCCCAGTCATCTACACTTTACCTCCAGGAAACTGGGTACTCATTTTACCGACCTCGGAAGGATGGAAGGCTGAGTCAACCTTGAGCCGGCTACATGAACCCGGCTTCCTCCAGTATCGAACTCAGGTCGTGAGCAGAGCTTGGGCTGCAGTACTGCAGCTTACCGCTCTGCGCCACGGGGCTCTCTATATTAAGATGTTAAGAAACGAAATAAGAAATGCAGAGAGAGACTATGGTCTGACAGCCCCTATCTGCAACATTCAGTCCGGGCTCCTGAGCTCCTCCTTCCAGGCCCACCGCCCTGCTTGTTCCCTTCATGGACAGCACTGCCATCCCATGAAGGGCCTCTTCAATTCTTTCTGGCTTGTAGCATTTATCTTTTTTAAAAAGCACAAATGCAGAAGAATATACACACAGAGAGAGAGAGGAATGCTGTAAAGCCCTTTACGCAAACCTTAATCGGAGAGTGCCAGATAGAGGCATTACCTGAGACCCCCACCAGGGCCATTCATCACAGGGGCCGTACCGCCCGGTCTCATCAACGCTGCATCAATAAGCAGTTCCTCTGAATTAGAAGGGTGGCCTTTAAACCTGCAAGAAAGAAGAATCACATATAGAGAACATTCTTAGCACCGGACCAGGAGTTTGGCTCTCAGTCCTTCACTCCTCTGCCCACCTTCCGTTTACTGGATGTATCAGTGAGGCCTCCCCAGCCTCACACTCCCTAAATTTACAGGCTCCCCGGCATTGTTTTAAAAGGAGGGGAGAGTGCCATGAATGCATCCTGGCACAGACACGCAGCCGGATGTACCAGCAACCAGAACTACCAGAGAGAAAACTCTCGGGAGAAATCAACCACAACCTTGTAACGTATCACAATTATTCCAAAAGTGCAATGTGCTATAATCATACATCAAATTCATATCCAATAAATGTATATCCATATACAATCATTCATATACATATACAAGAACAACCCAAACAAGATGGGCAATAACGTCCAAAGAGGATCTCCTTCAGTATATAACTTCTTTTGCCTTCTTGTAAACACTCATATGTATGTATGAGTGCATGCATACATGCTGGTGTGTATGCATGCTGGTATGTATGCTGGTATGATGTACCAGCAAAGCAGCAGGGGAGCAGCGTGCACCCTCCTGCTCCGACCCACTCAAGGCATCATTAGACAAGTGCATCAAGTGGGGGCTCCTGAATTCAGAGCTAAAAATGCCAAGAATTCAATAAGCATCAGAACTAAAGGATGCCAAACTGTGTTATGGGGCTTGGTTTTTTAAAAACACACACACACACACAATCTGCTAAATGGATTGCTTTTCAGGGCAAGGGGGGAGTGATTTCCTTCCCTTCCTGACAGTGGTGCAAAAGCAGTCTGCCTGCTGCACTCCGTGCTCATCAGCAAAGCAAACGTAAGTTATAAAAACCTGATCTAGAAACTTGCTTTTGAAAACCCAAATGGAGAGCAAAACGCTCAGGTTTCTGATCGAGCAGCTCGATTCTGCCAGTTGTTATCCTCGCTTCCACCGCAGGTGCAACATCTCTGCAAATTCCTTACAACCCTGCCAAATTTTAAAAATCAGGAGGCAAAGAATGAAGGCTCTGATGTGCCTTTGATCTGGTGCCATCTTTGATGGCGGTTCAGAGACTGCAGCTGGTGGGAAAGGGCCGTGGCTCAGTGGTAAAGCTTCTGCGTGGCATGGGGAACGTCCCAGGTTCAATCCCCGGTACCTCCAGTTAAAAAGGATGAGGCAGAAGAGACTGACCTTGATGGACTGATCGTCCACGGCAGCTTCACATGTGCTAAATACACCTATTTGTCACTGTGCGGTATGTGGAAGGGAGGCAGAAGAAAAGGGGCATGTGTGTGCAGGTGTGAGAGACAGAGAGACCACAAACACAACATGTCAGAAAGCACAGCATCTATTCTAGCTTCCAAGAGTCCTGCAGGAGACCACCAAGATTCAGGGTTTCGCAATCTGTAAGCCCCAAGGGTTTAACGCCGTCTCCCCTAACACTTCCTTGCCACCCCAATGCCTTCTGCCTCATTAACAGGCAATGGAAAACGCTGGTCATTAGACACTTTGGTCCATCAAGGTCCATATTGTCTACTCAGACTGGCAGCATCTCTCTTTTGCACCACCTACTGCCTGGTCTTTTTTACTGGAGATGCCAGAGATTCAACCTTGGACTTTCCACAGGCCAAGCAGATGCTCTGCCACTGAGCCACGCCATTCGGGAAGGCACCTGGAGCAGGGCCTGAAGGTCAATTCCCCTCCCTTTGGATGTCCCCCGGTATCATCACCTATTCTAAGGTCCATTAGCCTATTGACAGAAGGTCTCTGTTCTGTGAACTTATCAAATCAATACGGCAGAAGAAACCGAGCAGGGACAATCGAGGATGTTGCTGGCTTTCCTGAAAAGTAACATTTCACAGAATAAGCCATCTTCCCAGCAGAAACTGGATGCAAAAGATGCAAGGAGGCACCATAAGAAGGCCCAACTGAAGTGACATTTAAGAGGCCTGTAGATGGACAGCAGGTGTCCCACCCAATTACTCCAAGGGCCCTTTCCAAATCACAACATTGCCTCCCCTCAGCTACGGCCTCTCCCGTTCTTCTGCCGTTAGTGGAAACATATGTACGGGTCTAAGATCTTTGATGATTAAAAATCCATCTTCTCCTACTTAGTGCCTCCTCTTTGTTTGTGACCCCAGTGGTCTTCTAAAGTACGCAGCTCTGATTGCCTCTGAGCAAACAGGCATTTTAAAAACCGGAGGAGAAAAGTACCTTGCAGGCAGAGACGGAGAACTCGGGGACGTTGGGAGTTTTGGAAACGACATTCCCTGTAATTATTTGCACGCTTGCTTATTTGTTAGGAAATGACAAATCAGCTGCCCTCAGCCTTCGTAAGCATAGGAAGGGAGCAGAGATCCCCAGCTTGGGACTGACTTGGGGGTGGGGGTGGGGGGGAGCTGTGGCTCAGGGGCAGAGCATCTGCGTGGCATGCAGAAGGTCCCACGCTCAGTCCTTGCGGATCTCCAGTAAAAAGGATCAGGAAATAGTTGGAGCGAAGAGATCCCTGCAAGAGACCCTGGAGAGCTGTTGCCAGTCTGCTGAGACAACAGCGACCGTCACAAGGAATTGTATTGTCAAAGGCTTTCACGGCCGGAGAACAATGGTTGTTGTGGGTTTTCCGGGCTGTATTGCCGTGGTCTTGGCATTGTAGTTCCTGACGTTTCGCCAGCAGCTGTGGCTGGCATCTTCAGAGGTGTAGCACCAAAAGACAGAGATCTCTCAGTGTCACAGTGTGGAAAAGATGTTGGCAGGTCATTTGTATCTACTCAGGAGGGGTGGGGTTGAGCTCAGGATACAGTGAAGCCTCCCGCCATTAGCATTCCACACCCTGGGGAACTCTTACAGGATGACTCAGCTCAACCCCACCCCTCCTGAGTAGACACAAATGACCTGCCAACATCTTTTCCATACTGTGACACTGAGAGATCTCTGTCTTTTGGTGCTACACCTCTGAAGATGCCAGCCACAGCTGCTGGCGAAACGTCAGGAACTACAATGCCAAGACCATGGCAATACAGCCCGGAAAACCCACAACAACCATCATTACAAGGAAGTTCACGGATACTGGCTGTACCGTCATGAGTCTCCCAAGGTGCATCTGCTAAGCTAGCAGCCAACTGTCCTTCTGCCTTCAGAGAGCTCTTTCGTCATCACCGCCTGGTGGAACACTCTGTCTGATTTGTTATCCTTTCGCCGGGCCTGCATTTTTAAAAAACTCCTTAATGCGGAGGTGCTCTGAAGTTGTTTTAAATTTGATCAGTGGAATTCTGTGCCGCTATGTTGATATATATAATTGTATTTTAACTGTATACATTTATAATTGTATTTTAACTGTGTAAATAATAACTGTTTTATATATTTTTAGCTTTATGTATTTTGTAATCCGCCCTGAGCCTGCTGGAAATGTGGGGAGGGCGGAATAAAAATCGAAAATGAATAAATAAATAAAATAAAATCACCCTGCTTCCTGAGGATCCCTGTGTGTATACAGGCACTTATGTGGCACGTTTGGAATATTTGCTCTTTTCACATAGGTAGGCTGGCATGTCTTAATGAGACACCTGAGCCGCTTGACTTGAGCGTACAACCCGGATCACCAATAACAAACCGCCACTGCTGCACATTTGAAGCCCAATGATCTATGATTTGGTAGCTAACTGCTGTTTTCTCCAGAGCAGCTGGAATGCATCCCGTCATTCGTATTTTCCAAAGCTGGTCGCCCAGCTTCTTCGCGCTATGTTTCAAAAATGCCCGGTCTCGCTGGCAAAAAGGGATTTGGCACAGAACGTTTCTTTGCAGACTGCGGCGGACAGGAGCTCATAACGAAAGACCCCTTTCTTTGGCGGGGCGGGGTGTCAAAAAATGTGCAAAACTTAAAATGGTTGTGGATAGTTTGGCACGATCAACACCAAGTCCCCAACCTCCCCCAATCATCTGCAGCGTAATGGTGGCCCAATTGCTTCCACGGCACAAAAGGAAGACTTGTCTTGTACCACAGATCCCTACACACACACACACACACACACACTTCACACTACCCTCCTAGGACACTCACCTGCTGTAAGCCAGCCTGGACTGCTGCAGCTGCTGCTGCTGCAACAAGAGCCTGGCTTCCTTTTCGGCCAAGAGATTCTGAAGGCGCTCTTTTTCAATTTCCAGCTCCATTTTCTGAAGCAACAGCTGCTTCCTCCTGTCTTCCGATAACCTTTTGCCCCGCCCCTCCTCTTTTGATCCGGAGCCTGTGCTGCCGTTTGGCCCTGAGGAACGGGAGGGGCAAGAGTAATCTGGGGACGATTCGCAACGCAATCCCGTAGATCTTCTTGGAGTGTGGTAGCCGTCTTGGAAGAAACTGTGATCAGAGCTACAAGCCTTCTTGTGAAAAACACAAGTTTGAATAGGACACTCACTGCTTCTCTGGCTTGTATCAGGAGTTCTTTTCATATGGGGAAGCTCCTTCGACTGGCCTGGGGACACCAGGTTATTGTATTTCCCATGCAACCCATTTTCCTGTAAGCATTGGTTCTGATCTTCTGACCTGCCATCAAGGATTGGAGCCTCCGGAACGTGACTATTCCGACACGGCTGAGCCCCAGATGCGAAAGGACCGCTTCTATTGTTTTTGTATAAAGTCTGTGGTTTGGCTATATTGAGGTAGGACCCATCCAGTCCAAAGTGTGTCACTGGCTGACAAAGGCTTCTCTCATGGGACATCTGTAAGTAATGAGAAAGGTAACCCAAATTTAACCTCTAAAAATGAGACAAATTACCTTTAACTGTTCCTTTTCTAGTTTTTGTCACGGGCTGAAAGAGCAAAACAACTTCTACTGGAATCAGTCAGCTTGGAGCATTTTGCTGATCGACACCTAACGCGACTCAACAGAAAATGGTTTTCAAATGAAAGGGATGAACGTGCTATCAAATCTGCAATTTAATGCTGTCTACACAGGTACAATAAATATAAAACCACTGCCTGCAGGATCTAGGGCATAAACAAGGCACTTCAGCCTATCAAGGAGTTGCGAGTATCTAGGGTTACATAAAATCAACTTGAAGTGTGGCAAAAAAAAGCATTAAATGTTAATGTCTGAAAATGTTTAATTTTGAATACGAAGCCAAGAAATCCATTCAGCCACTATAAATACCGTCTGATTGGCCATTACCCAGCAGGGGATTTGATGTAAAACATTTCACCTTGAACTGAATGGGATATTACTTACTGTTGGAAATTTGATGAGAGTTTTTGAAATATCCGTACAGAAACACTGATAAAGAACTAGACCACTTCCTGTAAAATACGCTTCTACATCAAAAGCTGTCATTCAACTACAAAACACGCTTAAATCCCACCATAAAAGTGATTTTTTTCAATTAAGTTAGGCTGGCGATGAGGCGCTGATAAAACTCCAAAGCTGGAAAGACATTGTAATTTGCATTTCTCAGCTCACTCCAAAGATTCTAGGGGACGCGGGGGTGGGGGGATTGTTGGAGGGCAACCAGACCCATAGTTTGTGGATCTTGCATTAATCGGCATTCAAAAAGTAGAATGCCGCATACTCCTGCACTGTGGTTAATCACAGCTCAACTTCTTTGCCTTACTCAACTCCACAGCTTTTGTAGAAGGCTGCCAGACTTTTTTACAGCTTGCACCCTTTGCGTTGATAACTTTGTCAGATCTCAATTCCATCATGTCCCACACTGTGTGCCATGAGGTGGGGTGGCGGCGGCGGCGGCAACGTTTAACTATATTTCAAGGCAGAAGCCAAGCTCAGGTAACATAGTCCGGATGTTTTGATGGGGGAAACCAATAGGAACACTTGTATTCTTCCGACCACTGATGGAAAATAACGTGCACATTTGATAGGAACGTCTTATGATCTGGAACTGACATTCTGGCTAAATCAAGCTGACATTCCCCGTACACCTTCTGATCAAATATCCCCCATTGAGGAATAAAACAGTACACTGCACAAATCCTAATTCTATTATTTCTGTGCAGCTAGGATTTCCATGCAGTGTCTTCTCCACTTTGGCCCAACGGCGCTTGGCAACTGAGCTGCAGCTAGTTTTCTAGAGGGTACCATAATTGTGATTGGTATAGACCTACATATTGTTCCTTGATGTCAACAAGAAACACAGCTTATTCTGGATGAACTCAATAGGGGGGGAAAGATAGTCAAATTACAGTAGAAATTCCATGGAACCTCCATGGAAAATCCAGAACAAGCCGAAGAGAATTGATCTGTCCCATTACATAGCACTGGGAAATGAAACTGAAGTATGGAATGCCTATACTAGTTTCAGGTGGGTAGCTGTGTTGGTGTGCAGTTGAAGAAGTCTTTAAGGTGCTACAGGACCTGGATCTTACTCTACACTAGTTTGATTACCCTTCCTTTTCTTTTACTTTGAACGTTTGAGTTGTTCAACATTATCAGTTTCTTTTTCTTTAAAAATCTTCTGAATTAATAGCTGTTTTTGTGTCCAAACATCATCTTATAAAAATTCTCCTTAAGACTAGAGCTTAATGTAAATTTCAACTCTTTTAAGCACATATTTTCCCATTGTCATAATTCATATTCAATTTTTTTGCCCATTTAATCAGACATTCTTTCACTTGCTATTCCTCTACATTTTAGCTATAACATGTTCATTATTTGTACACAGATCCGTGTAAAATTCAGTCTTAGATTCCTTAAAATTCATAGTGCCTCTTGTCTTCTTTAAACCTTTCTACAATTTGCATATAAGAAAACGATTGACAACTGTGTCCTTCTATTGATCAATCTAAAATACAATTGAAACCAGAGAGGGTTTTTTGATAGAAATGATAGATACTCAGTTGAAAAAGAGGTTATGGAATTTTGTTTTAATATATGATTACAGCAGTGAGATTATTATATGCACAAAATTGAAAGAGTCCAACATTGCCTACAATAGAGGAATGGTTGATAAGGGTGTTGGAATTTGCAATGACGGCAAAGCTTACTTCATTGATTAAAGAGAAGACAATAAGCTCATTTATTGTTGAATGGAAACCCTTTATAGACTTTATACATGAGATAGACAATAATTTGATGATTTGTGGATTTATGGGCTAAGGAATTTGGATATTAGAAAAAAGAGCATTTATTTTCAACACAGAGTAAAATAAAATGTGAAAATGATATATACATTTATTGCAGAGAAAATCAAAAGCCTTTTTAGTGTTTTTAGTTTTTTTCTTTTCCGTTGTGTTTCTGTTTTGGCTGTATGCTCTATTATTTTTGTTTGTTTGTTAGCTGACTTTTTGTTGGGTTAGTGGAACTGTCTTTTTATGCTTTGTTTTTTATTAATTTCTTACCTGAAGCAAATGCATTAAAGATTGCGTGCAGGGTTAATGGGTATTGCAGTTTCAAGGACTAACAAATACTTCCCTCACAGGCACACCTGCTCTACACAAACAGCAAATGACTTTTAATGTTGTTCATTATGATGAGGGGGGCATGTGTGAGCAATCCAGAGCACGTGTATTGTGAGGGAACATCAAAACACAGAAAATTAGCATCGATGAGGCTAGAATCCTTCCCCTGTACATGCTAGATTTCCGTGTACAGAGAGGTTTTTTTTAATGAAATACCTGGCAGGGCATGCTCTCTCTTAACTGCAGTCTGAAGTGATGTGCTGAAAGAGTGGTCCCATCTGCTGTTTGCATGGATTAGTCATCAGAATTTCAAGGCTTGGCACCAACTGGTCAAAATATCCCAAGAACGCAGAGACCGTAGGAGTACCTACTCTTTGTGTAAGGTCACAAGAAAACATTGAAAGCACGAATGGCTACCATAGTTTTCAGATCAGATTTATAACAACAGTGTGCTTATATAGCTGGACAGATGAGTGCCCCACTCAGAGCAGGGAACAAAGTCAGAGTTGTTATTATCCTCACAAGATGGCTGGAGAGCTGGGGCTGAGAAGAGTGGCTTACCCAAGGCCTCCTGCCGAGCTCATGGCAGGAGTGGGATTCGAACCAGTAGAGTGTTGACTCATAGCCCAATTGCATTAGCACTACGCGACAGCAGCTCCCTTATAATAATAACTGTTCTTATATACTGCCCTTCTGGTCAGATTAGTACCCCAACCAGAGTGGTGAACAAAGTCAGTATTATTATAATCCCCACAATGTAGTTAGGGAGCTGGGCCTGAGAGGAGTGGCTTACCCAAGGCCACCTGCAGAGCTCATGGCAGCCCTGAATCTCCCACCCTTCAGTGGATGACCTCGGGTTCAATTATTACAAGAGAAAGGGAGATACGGTTCTCCCTGTTCACTCTCTCTACACTACGCATAATTTTATAGACCTCTATCAATTCATGTCTCCCTTTACTCGCCTTTTTCTACACCAAACAGCCCTCAGCGTTTTAACAAATGCTCATAGGGCAAGCCCGATCTCGTCTGATCTCGGAAGCCAAGCAGGGTCAGTTTTCTTTAGTAACTGGATGGGAGACCTCTAACCAAAGCTAGGGTCACTAGGCAGAGGCAGGCAATGGCAAACCACCTCTGTTAGTTTCGTGCCTTGAAAACCCCAGCAGGGGTCGCCTTAAGTCAGCTATGACTTGACGTCACTTTCCGTCACCACATAGGGAAGTTGCTCCAGCCCTTGATCATTGTGGTTGCTCTTTTTCACACTTCTTTAAGGACAAGGGGTAACAGCAGCTGGGAAATGATTTTTTTCTCATGTCAGGCTGCCAGCAAGGGAAAGCCCCTCCCCAGATTGCATTCTGCTGTGAAGAAGGATTTCCTCAAGGGCCAGTTACAAAATATGGCAGTGGAGAAAATGCTGTCAGAGCTAATGTTTACGGGCAGCTGCAGCATAACGCGGAGCTCGGCCCTCAGTCAGAATCCCGGCTTTGCAAAGTATTACAGGCAGGTCTATCTGCATCCCCCTTGTGGGGCCTATCTGCATCCCCGTTGTGGGGCCACTGCTTGTTGCCCCACAACAAGCAGTCCAGTTGCGACTCACGGCAAGAGGCTGCTGCCATTACACACTCGTGTCCCTTGGCTCTTTTGTGTGGAAGAGTTGTCAAGTAAATTCTTTACTTAGAGAAATATGCAAAATTAAAACTGCGAGTGAAAGATAGCCAACGTTCAGGCTCGTTCCTTTTATAGCCCAATCTTTTACTGAAATCTCCATTACAAAAAAAAACCCGCCTAAGATTAATCATTACAAAGCACCTAAGATGAGACCAAGATTGCCTATATTAATACTCCAAGATAAATAAGGTTGATAACAATGTAAAAAGGTTAGTTGCCTATTTTCTTAGCGGGAGATAAAGTGCCATTGTGGCTCGTGAATGATGTATGATGATGATGATTGCCGTATCTCAAGTATGCCGAGCCCCCACCCCCCAAAACCCACACACAATGGGAAGGTAACAGTAACAAAGCCACATTGTTCTCATCAGGTGCGGTGCGATCGGTTGGAGCGCAGGGATGCAGGCAGCTTCGGTGGATAGGTTCGGGCTTCCGAGGAGACTGCTACGGCAAAGTGAAACGGAACTTGGTAGCTGACAGGGCCAGAACGGGTATGCCCTTCATGCGCAAGGGGGGGCCCATTTTATTTATTTATTGAAATGATTTCTATGCCGCCTTTCTACACAGCCTATTGGAAAGAAGTGATCCAACAGTAATGCACCTTTGTTTGTTACTTCCACCTCCTCGGCTAAGGATTTTTTAACAGTGCCCTGGAGTGTAACATACTCCCATTTCTAAAACGGTTTCTACAGCAATGCAGGAAGTGAGTTCCAAATTGTGAGCAGGGGGAATGCAAAAGCCTCACCATAAAACATGTAGCATCACACCTGCCTGCATTGTTTACTTCCCATGAAAGCTATCATTTAGGTGGCTTCTTGATGTTCAACGGGTTCTCCAATCTACTGCATCCAACTCACAAGAAGGTTGTATGTTGTTTATTAACCTCAGTATCCAACCTGGTAAAGGGTTGCTGAAGTCCTGGAGCCTGCAACCCATCAGAGACTCAGTGTGTGTCTTTTACACAGTGTTCACATGCATTCTCATACTGACTGGCAGGAGACAAAAAATGAGTTTACACACCTGTGCCATATCCCTACCCACCCCCACCCCAAATCCTGGAGGAGGCTGGTCCTATATACTGCTGAGCCCAGCACTCAACTGGCTCCGGACTTTTGAACACTTTAAGAAACTTGGAAATAACTATGTCACTATACAGCAGCAACGGTTACCTCTAGACTAGACTACTGCAACTCCCTCTACGCAGGGCTTCCCCTGGGTCTGACATGGAGGCTACAGCTGGTCCAAAATGCATCAGCATGAATAACTGCATGGGTCCCGATTAGGGAACATATAACACTTATACTATACCAGCTGCATTGGTTGCCGGTTGAGTACTGGGTCCGGTTCAAGGTTTTGGTGTTGACTTATGAGGCCCTATGTGGACTGGGCCCAGAATATCTGCAGGACCACCTTCCCCATATGTACCCCAGAGGATGCTTCGTTCAACAAATGGAACAACTGTTGGTGGTCCCTGGCCCAAGGGAGGCCCGCCTGGCCTCAACCAGAGCCAGGGCCTTTTCGGTCCTGGCACCGACCTGGTGGAACTCTCTGTCTGAGGAAACCAGGGCCCGGCGGGATTTATTATCTTTCCACCAAGCCTGTAAGACAGAGATGTTCCGCCAGGCATATGGTGGAGGCTAGGTTGGGCCCCCACCGGCCATACTAAAGATCTGTCCCCAACCCTACATATGAGCCAGGCCCTGAAATGCAGTATTTTATCGTTGTCATCTGAAGAGAAGCTGTATTGTATTTATTGTATAAAGTTGTTTTAATGTTATTTGTATAATGTTTTATCTGTTTTTAACTGTTATTTATGTAGACTGAAATGTTGTACTGTTCCCTGAGCCCACCTGGCGGGGAGGGCAGACTAAAAATCTAATCTAATAAATAAATAAAAAATAAGATAGAAAGCATGCTACTCAGGCTCCATGTGAAGTGTAACATAGGCCTACATTTTCTGCATGTTGCAAAGCCGTCAAGGAACGGAAAACGCTCCCCATTTTCCATAGAGACCCTTAGAATGGTAGGTGGAATCAGTCTCTCTCGCTCAATGTTATCCCTTCGTATGCCATTAAAGGTACTTGATTGATTGATTGATGTTATCCCTTCTGGAAACTGTGCAGTTAGGGAGAATTGCCTCTCAAACGTTCTTTGTAACATAAAGAGGTGCTTGCGAACACATGAAGTTGCTTTATATTGAATCAGACCCTTGGTCAATCGAGGTCAGACTGGCAGCTGCTCTCTAGGGTCTCAACTCCTTTCAGTTGTAGGTGCTGGGGACTGAACCTGGGACCTTCTACATTCTAGGCAGATGCTCTACCATGCAACCAAAGCCCCTCCACTGGGATCTTCTACTTTGTGCAGAAGATGCTACAAGAAATCAGAAGGATGGAGTGGGCACCCAGGTGGAGTCCCTAAAGATCCCCGGGCCTTTACCTGATGTAGTGATTCCCAACATGCAAACCACCAGCACCACACTGGCTGGTCATGCATTTCTCACTGCCCACTTGCTTGCTCTTCTCTTCCCCAAAGCAAAGAGCCCAGTCCTGGCCCAATTGTTGGAGCAGGAGCTGCTTCAATAACAACAGCAATAACATAGTGCTTATATACCGCTCCTCTAGACAGATCTGTGCTCCACTCAGAATAGTGAACAGTGTTGTTATTATCCCCACAACACAGCTGGAGAGTTGGGGCTAAGAGGAGTTGCTTCCCCAAGGCCACCTGCTGAGCTCATGGCAGTAGTGGGATTTGAACCAGCAGAGCGCTGACTTGCAGTCCAACCACTTACGCTACAGTAGCTGCAGAGGAACTCTTGGGGTTTGCAGGGAACACGCATAATCTCCTGCCTCCATCATAAGAGGATGCTTGACTTGGAACCTCTCAACGTTTTGTGGAATCTACTCAGGGGTCATTTCGTAGAAAAAGAGCTGGAGGAACTCATTAGCATAACTCATTAGCATATGCCACGCCCCTTGCCATCACCAGAAGTCTGTCACTAGCATAACTGATTTGCATGTGCCACACCCCCTGACATCATCTATCCTGGCTGTTTTGGACCCAATCCTAGCCATTCAGGGCCAAAATTGAGCCCAAAATGGCAAAAAGGGGCTGAAAATGGCCAAGAAGGGGCCCAAAATGCTCAAGATCGGGCCGCAGCTGAGTGGGAGAGTGATCCACCACCTGTCAGAGGCCCGATCCAGGCTGTTTTGGCCCCAATCCAGGCTGAAACGTGCCCCAAATGGCTGAGAGTCAGGTGGGCGGGGCCACCTGACATGTGACCTCTTTGGGGAACTACTGGAACTGCGTTCCGGCACGTTCCCCCTCGAAATGAGCCCTGAATCTACTCATCCCTTTTGATTGGCCACAGCCTTCCATGACAGCCATTTTGTAATTGGTCCTGCCCCAGTGGTGGTTGAGTCAACGTGGCACCCACTACCTATTCTCAAAATTCCCAACGTGTCCACAGGCTTAGCGAGATCAGGGACCCCCATGCCTTTGACTGGAGGCTGGCCAGAGCACTGAATCAAACATACTTTAGATTGCCACTTTTCTCTCTAGACAGGCATTGTGCGATCAGAGGAAAGCTGGCCACCTCCTCTTGAAGCACAGTATCATGGCTTGGGAAGAGCCGAAGTGGGTGAGAAGGTCACTCTCTGAAGACAAAAGGATCCAACACAACAACGCGGCACTACAACACGGCAGCGCCGGGCCAGATTGCCAACATTCTGCCGACTCGAGTGTGGAACAGACCCCTTTCTTACAACAGAAAACAACCCCCTACACATCAGCGCCTGGTCTAGAAATTAGCATTCACGATGTTGCCAATATTATCAACATAACAAAACAAAAACAGAGAGGGGAAAAATTACAGCAGTTCCACTTCAGGGTGGTGGTGGTGGGTGGTTTTTTTCCACCACGCCTGCCCTTTATTTTACTGAGGGCTCAGCGGTGCGAGACCTAGATAAATATTTCAGAAACAATACTATTTGTGAGCAGATCAGGTTGCCGCCATTTCCCAGTGCATTCGGAGTTCACGCGAAATAAGGGCAGGCGAGCGATGGCCTGCATCGCTAAGTCTGGGGCCGGCGTGCACGAAGCCCCCGGCTGGCTGATCGGGAATGCGAACGGCAACAGCTGCATGGTAATCTCTGCCAAAGCCCCATCCCGGATAAATGGAGTGCATTCTCCCCAGCGCAATTAACTCGCACACTCTGGCAGCTTTTTGCTAGAAGATCATCAAGGTAGATTACCTTCCAGCATATGAACTAAATACTTACAGGTGTTACATCATCCGTTATTACTTACAAACTTCTGCATTTAACTAGACATCCCGGCAAATGAATGATCTCATTTATGAATTATTTATTAGCGCTGCACAGCGTGCTCCTGGCGTCATCCATGGCCTTTTGCAGGTCATATGACACCAATTAGAGCTGAATTTTAAATTATTCAATAATCTGAACTCTCTTGTCATTTAACATATAGATATCAATGCAGTAAACAAGTTAAGTCTAATGGGCCCCGGAGGTTTGCATTCCCCCCCTCCCAGCCCTCCCCTCCCCTCCCGTCCTGCCTCCCCTCCCACTGTCAGAGGCAGAGACTGCACTCTACCAGCAGAATAAGAAAAAAAAATCGCCAAAGATATGCATTTGCAAGGTTTTAATGTGTGTGGTTTTGGCCTGCCAGAGGGATTTCACATCATCACTTGCAACAAGCACTGAATTTAAAACATATTAAAGGTCATTACCTACAAGGGTGGTTTAAAAAAAAATTAGTTCATACCCCCCCCCCAAGTTTTTAAAAACATGCATGTGTATCTGGTGGAGGGGGGGGAGTTGTCCTCTGGGATAAATCACATAGAAAAATTTGAAGTAAGTAAAACAGTGATGGGAAGTACAGGGAGATTGTTAAATGCTGGACCAGTTTAATCCCTTCCGGGTGGAAAAACAACAAAACAGAAGCCCACATTTCCTGTTCTGAAAACCATGAATATTTGGTGGGAAGTCCCGGTTGTGGTCTCCAAGAAAGAAGTGTGTACCATGTCTTCCAAGGACAGCCAAAAAAGAAAAATAAGTGGGTACTAGATCAAATCAAGCCTGAATTCTCCTTAGAAGCTAAAATGACAAGACTAAGGCTATCGTACTTTGGTCACATCATGAGAAGATAAGATTCTCTGGAAAAGTCAATAATGCTAGGAAAAGTGGAAGGCAGTAGGAAAAGAGGAAGACCTAAAGCGAGATGGCTGGACTCAATGAAAGAGGCCACGTCCTCCAGTTTGCAGGACCTGAGCAAGTCTGTTAATGATAGGATGTTTTGGAGGTCTTTCGTTCATAGGATCACCATAGGTCGGAGGCAACTTGAGAGTACATAACACACACACTATGTCTTCAGTCATAACCAAATCCAAGAATGGTCTGAGCATAGGAGACACCCCCTGACTGTTCACAAGATTCGGGAGGGAGCTCCATACTTTAAAAGAAATAAAGAAAACTGCCTTATACCAAGCCACACCACTGGTGCCTTTGATCTGGTATTGCCACTTCTCTCCGGGCTTCAGGCAGGAACCCATCTTTCCATGCTCAGCTCCCCAAGATTTCCTGTCAAACCACAGGTGAGTGTGAATGAAGCTGAATGCGCAGGCATGCAGGGCATGAGCTTCACCGCCATGCTGCGTCCTCTCTGGGACATGGAACCAGCACGTTCCTGACGCGCTCCTCTGTTGATTAAAAGAAGGCTAGAGGGCATCCCTCAAGCCCAGGTACAGTTGATTCAAGATGGACAAAAGGAAATACTTTTTTACTGAACGAGTGACTGAAATGTGGAACTTACTGGCAGGAGAGGGAGTGAGGGCCACAACTGTTGATGGCCTTAAACAGAGTTGAGACAAGTTCGTGGAAGAGGGGCCCATCAGCGGCTGCCAGCCATGGTAACCCTCGACATTCAGAGGTGGAAAAAGATCACTGCTTGTCAGTTCCTGCCAGGTAGATCCCTCAGCACCTCTCTAGGGAACCCGCATTGATTCCAGTAGAAAAGCTTTTATTAGGACTTTACCGTTCAGGTCTGAACTCCGCCACAGAGCTTGGTAGAAGAGGCAAGGCAAAACAAAAAGTCTATGTTATACTTGATTTTCCTGTGCTCCAGCCACTGTTAAGGTTTTAGCGCGCAAGTCTACACGGATCCTGTGAGAACCCTTTATAGTTATGGCTAAATAGTGAGTACACAATGATAGGTTCCCAGCGTCTGGGCAAAGTAGCAAAAGCAGGCGTCTGGAGTCTCCAAGGTTGTCTCCAGCTAGGAGATGCATAGTTCTGCGAGATAACATGAGAGGCCCAACCTGGGTCTGGAAAAGTAACAATTATAACATGGAAAGACCATGGCTAAGGGGAGAATACACCATTTTAGCATTAGAGCATTGTAACTTCAATATACCGTGGCATCAGTGACGTAACAACCCAACAATCATGGCATGGCTGTACACAGACATGACACTGCTAGGAGGCAACATCGATGGCCTTCCACTAGTAACTGGTTGGCGACTGCATGAGATGGGATGCTGGAATAGATGGGCCACTGGTTGGCTGCAGCAGAGCTCATATTTTACATGCATTCCCCATTTTCCCAGCCTGCAAGGACTGGGATGGGACTTGCCTGGTAATATGGAGCTCCGTGTGAAGCACCTGAAGAGCTAACGTTCTGCTCCCTCCCCTCGGTTTTTCTCCTGGCAGAAAAGCAAGAGGATTTAGGGCTTGAGACAGATTTGTTAGACACCCCAAACCTTGTGCCTACACTTAAGCTGAAAGGGAGGAGGAGGAGGAGGTTGGACTGCATTATGCAGTTGGTTGGACTGGATGGCAGCCTGGAGGTCCCTTCCAACTCTCTGGTTCTGTGACTCTAAGGGGGTACCCGGTGGGCCACCCAAAAGGAGGGCTGGGGCTAGCACATTTACTTTGACTGTTTTTAAAATTTTATTGGAAACATTGCTACACACCTTGAATTGGGCCTGGAAGCCAATACAGGTGGAACAAGACTGAAGTGATATTGACCCTATGACAGCCCCGTCAACATTTAACAGCACTCTGCTGCAGCATTCTGTAACAGCTGCAGCTTCCGGACACTCTTCGAAGGCAGCCCCACGCACAGCACACTGCAGATGTTACCTGAACATGTTCCACCGTAGCAAGATCTTTCCTAGTCCTGAAGGGCCAAAGCTGGTGAAAGGCACCCCTGGCCACCACTGCTACCTGTTTACCCAACAGAGGGTGACCTAGTTTATTGCATTAGGCTGTTGGCTACATGCTGCCTCCCATTTTACACTACCTGCTAATGAGGGGCAATAACCTTAGGAATAGTCCTTACTAGAACTCTCAGCATGGATCTGGAGCAGACAGAAGTCCAACTGGCTGGCTATTCTTTGACATGCTCCCTTCGCAGTCTCACAGCTTCCTTTATATTAAGTTTTAATCAACATTTATTCGGGGAGAGGGAGTTAAAGAATAAAGCCGAACAGGCATGGAAAAGTTCATGTATCTCATTAACAGGTCTTCGCCTCTTCTAACCAAGAGAAAACAGGCTTCACTTTCCTTTTCAAGGCGGCTGCATTTGTTTTGAGCCTCTGCCTGGTGAAGCCGGCTGTTGCCTAGGCAAGATTATGCCACAGCAAACTAGCATGACAGCCCCAAGGTACCCAAATGGTCGCATCAATACGTTGCTATGAACACACAGAGATGTGCTTCTGGAATTGGCCATTATTCATTTTTCCTGCATATCAGAATGTTTAGAACTGCTGTTTCTTAACACCATTAAGGCATTCTTCTGTTTCGTTTTGTTTTTTGGCCCTTAACATCTCACCTATCAACTGAATGCTTACAGCTATTAGAAGAAAATCCTGATTTAATTAATGCACGTGGTTGAAAGTCTCAACGTATCCTGGAGTCAGTTCTTCCAATTATCCCTCACTAGTAAAAATAATAATAGTAATAATTTGCCTGGTGGCAGTTTCAAAACAGTTTGCAGGATCAAAAGCAGCCGTCACGTTGGCAAGACTCTAAGATCCCAGCAAAGAGGAAGGGCCTGTTCAGATGGAAAACTGAAAGCAGACAAATCCCCCCCCCAAATGGATTGGAAACTGCAAACCCACTCCACTAACAGCTCTCCGCGGTGCAGCACCCCCTAAAAATGTTGTGCTCAGGGCTACCGCCCCTCTGACCCCCCCCACACACACAACGCCTCTGGTCCAAGTAAGCCCATGAGCTCGGGTTGCCTGGGTGCAGGGCTGGAGCAGAGGAGCACTGGAAAGGGGAAGCACCAGCACCTGGTCTCCACACCTGGAACAGGAAATATCCGGCGCCAACTGACCATGCCTGCTGCTTCGCCGCCCGGCACACCCTTACAGGTGGGGAGGCTCTCTTCTGCCTCTGGTTTGAGGCTCGAGGAAGTGGCAGTAGAGGCAGCTCCTCCCCAGCAGGCTGAGGCGTGGGGCTTGGTTCTGTTTTGCTGCCGCTGAGGCTCAGCGTGCCGTGAAAGAGCCAGGCTCCTTGGGCTGTGCGTGGGGAGGAAACGGGATCAGGGGGCGGGGCCACCGGACACGTGATTACTTCCAAGAGGTGCTGGAACTGTGTTCCACCGTGTTCCCACTGAAAAAAAAGCCCTGCACACACCCCCTACCAACCCTCAATTCTTTCTAAAGAAATTAAACTTTTAGCTAAGGGTGGAAGCACACTCGGAGAAACAGTCAAATGGAATCCCCCAGGGTTGAATCGGGTCATCGGATTTTTCTTGCGTTACAAATGCAGATTTTCTGCACTTTGCACCCGTGATCTATCAAGCTAATTACGACATGTATTATAGCTAGCTTCTGGACACTCTGACACCCGTCCCACCCTCTGCCTGGATTATAAGGCTCTTTCCTTTCGTCACTCCTCGTATCTGAATAAGGGAGCTCCGGCTCTTGAAAGCTCACGCCCTGGAAATCGAGTCGGTCTCTAAGGTGCTACTGGACCTGAATCTTGCTCTTCTACTATAGACCAACATGGCCACCCACCTGAAACTATCCAACGGGATGGCGCCCATCTCATACCTCTTTTTTCCAATATATCCACAGCCACGGACTTCTCATCACAGATGCTTCCGGGAGCAGGCCTCTTTTCCCCGAATCAGACACACTGCAGCATTTGGAGCGGGCGTGCAGAATGATAAGGGACACACAGGTAGGGATACCCGGTTTCCAGACATCCAGGAAAGCAGGTAGCCTGAATACCTGTACCCTGGGCTGAAGCCGAGGTCCCTGCCTGGGATCCAAAGGGAGCTATGCTCTGAAATGGCACAACAGCAATGGGGTTAACTCCCCTGGCTTATTCATGTTTCACCAATATTAATCATCCATGTACGTGGATGATCATGTGACACACAGCAGACTGCCATAAGAGCACCTTTACAGCTGGTTACAGCTGGATGTCCCCCTTCACTTCCATATTCAGTAATCTGGGGCTGCATGGCTCTTTCAATGGCTGAACAGCAAACTGCTTTTCAAGGGCATCACCTTCACTCAATGCCAATTCGGCATTGAGTGGGAGCCGGTGGCGGAGCCGGGGCGGAGAGGAACAGGGCAAGTCAAAGAATTCCACTTTGGTAACCGCTTAAAGAGGCATGAACACACCCCTAAATTGGTGTCCATTTCCAAACTGTCGTCTCGAGGCAGATGGTGCGTTTTGAAATCCTCCTCTCAAAAAGGTAATGCAACCTGCTCAAATGTTACGAGTCCCCTGCGGGCCCTTTTGGCTGTAGATCTAGCACGCTTTTGCCTGGAAAAGAATCACTGACTCAGAAGCTGTGCCAGAGAGTCGAAAAGCTTCTTTACAAGAATCAACATACACAAGAGGGACTGCTTTAATGAAACAGGTAAATCGGGAAATCCATTTCCATAACAGAGGCATCCCACAAAGCTAGGGAATTCCATGGCTTAACAGGAAAGGTGGCCCCAAGTGAGTGAACGCAAGAAGGGCAACGTCCTTGCAGAAGAAAATTTAGATTCTGCTAATGAACCTGGTCCCTGGATAATAATTCATAAAAGAAGAGCAAGTAGCAATTTCCATTTGGCTGCCCTTTTGATCCAACATTTGCAGGGAGCGAACCTGAGGCTAGCTACCAGCGCTCCTGCGGCTTTACGGGATTGACTTCTAGACCGCCTCTCAAGTGACGATCATACCACGGAATGAGACAAGAAGACCACAGAGGCGTCGGCGTTTCAGCACTGTGCTTGAAAGGCAGTCTGGATCTTCATGATCGCAACCGAACAAAAAAGTTCTAGAGTGTGTGTGTGTGTTAAAGAGTCTTTTTGATGTGATGCAGCAACGGACAACCCTCAAGAAAGACAAGAGCTGAAAGACTGGTTTTGCCAAAGGCCACTGGGTCCTCAGACTGTTAAAGAAAAGACAAGATAAGAGATGTAATGCACCTGCCTGGCTACTGTGCTGAGAACTGGAACACATGCATATAGGCAAAGGGATGGGAGCTAAGTCATGCCACTTAAACAGAAGTCCCAGCTCACTGTTCCTCCACCCCCACCCCTCATATGCGTCTCCCTTTGCAGGGAGCTTGAAGTTCAAAATATAAGGGGCCTGCTTCAGACACAGAGAGCGCAAGATTGCTCCTTAAAAAAAAACCCTGCTCTCTATATGGTGCCCCAAAATTTACTGGCAACAATGCAATATTGGCAATACATCAGGCCAGTAAACTTGCTATGTCATTATGGGGCAGCTCCAATTCCTGAATTGGTTTCACGGGCAGCCCCAAATACTGTGCACTGCAGTAGTCCTACCTGGAGGCATATCTCAAACAGCCCGCTCTTTGGTTGTTGGGGGTTTTCCGGGCTGTATTGCCGTGGTCTTGGCATTGTGGTTCCTGACGTTTCGCCAGCAGCTGTGGCTGGCATCTTCAGAGGTGTAGCACCAAAAGACAGAGATCTCTCAGTGTCACAGTGTGGAAAAGATGTTGGCAGGTCATTTATATCTACTCAGGAGGGGTGGGGTTGAGCTGAGTCATCCTGGTTCCTCCTCAGGATACAGTGAAGCCTCCCGCCATTAGCATTCCACACCCTGGGAAACTCTTACAGGATGACTCAGCTCAACCCCACCCCTCCTGAGTAGATACAAATGACCTGCCAACATCTTTTCCACACTGT
This sequence comes from Eublepharis macularius, assembly GCF_028583425.1. Classification (NCBI taxonomy): domain Eukaryota; kingdom Metazoa; phylum Chordata; class Lepidosauria; order Squamata; family Eublepharidae; genus Eublepharis; species Eublepharis macularius. The sequence continues at coordinate 4,419,992 of NC_072797.1, read as the reverse complement.
GACACTGAGAGATCTCTGTCTTTTGGTGCTACACCTCTGAAGATGCCAGCCACAGCTGCTGGCGAAACGTCAGGAACCACAATGCCAAGACCACGGCAATACAGCCCGGAAAACCCACAACAACCATCGTTCTCCGGCCATGAAAGCCTTCGACAATACAGCCCTCTCTTTCTCGGTGTGTTCAGGGGTTGGGATCTCTGCAGTCTAGGAGACGCTAGTGCAGCAGGCTCCAAACATAACGGGAGAAAAGGCGCTCTCAGTCACAAATGGCACTTGAATAACTAAAGGTCTCCCACCAACTCCTATATCAATCAACCTCCTCACCAGTATCTCTCTTATTCGGAGTGAGCTTCAGTTTATTAATCCTCATCCATGGAATACTGACTGTAGATCCACTGCCTTAATGCAATTCAAGGAAATGGAGAAGTAACCGGTTATCTTCTAAATATCAACAGCACTGAACTCCAAACCATTGAAAGATCTCTTCCAGCAACTTCATGTTAAATAGCTGGGGGAAGGAAGGTAGCATAGAACCAACTATCATAGGTATATATTGACTGGCATGTTTTTACCTTATCTTTGTTTGTAGCTCAAGTCAACTTACAAGTCATTTAATTTAAAACACAAGTTCTTCAGATGTGTGGGTAGCCAAGCCATGAAGGGCTTACGGTGATGTCCTAGCCTGCTGGATGTGACAATAACTGGGACAGCCATTGTCATGCCTCAGGTGGGGTGAGCCACCTTATGCTGCCACCACTCTGGGATTGAGGGTCCCTTGGGAAGGCCCAGGGTATCCTCCCAACCCTTCCAACCTCTGTAGCTTGGCCAATAAACAGGCGTGAGGACCCAGCCGAGTAACAACAAACAAAAGGATGTATTTACAAGGAGGTCAGTTAATATCAAACAAACAAACAAGGTGCCTTAGCAACAATAGATGGGTGAAAGCAAAAGAAACCAAAGGCCCTAGCGCGACTGAACTCCCTGCCCCTCTGTCTGCCAGGCCTGTCTTCTCACCCTCCCTGGATGAGGGCTTCTCTCCCCAGCAGAGACCTCCTCCGGCCTGCTGCTCCCTGGGAGAAAGAAGAACCCAGGCTTTCCCCTCCCAGACTTATATAGCACCAGCCCCCTGTGTTCTGATTGGCCCAAAAGGGCGCCAAAATGGCCCAGGGGCTCCTGGGAATTGTCGGCAGGCCTACTCCCACTGCTAACAGGCTTCTGAGGCCTTGCTAGGCCTTCCTGGCACAACCAGATCATGACAGCCATATATTGAAACACTTGAAGTTTCTGGGTTATCTTCTAGAGTAGCTCCACACAGAACAAGTTACAGCAATCCCAGTGCTACATGGTCAGTTTGGGTTGCATGATGGGAAACAAAACCAGATGAAAATGAAGGCTACGGTCAGATGGCCGATTTGAGCCAAACAGGATTTCCATTTACCCTCATTATACATGGGCACAAAGGTTCCCCATTGGCTGAAAATGACCAAAAAGTTTCCAGAGAGGGAGAGGAATGCTTTGGATACTTCTAAAAAATGTTAACAGATCTCCAATACCATTTTAATCCTATAACTTGCACAAAATCTATTATACTATGGTGGTGTCGGATGTACATTTACTTGGTGTCGAATTTAGATTCGGAAGATTCAGATCTAAACATCAGATTCACTTAAGGAGAAATGCTGATCTTTAAATAAGTTTCAATTTGATTCGATTCTCAACCATGGAGTTTAGTGGACTGTGTATTTCTCACAGAGACAGATGGGGCAAATGAAATGGTTTACGAGATGCAGCCAAGATGGCGTCTGCACTGAGCTACAGTGACTGAAGAGTCAATGCATTAATATCACTCAGGGATATTTAAAACCTCTTCAGGACTTTTGATTTTCTTTAAACACAAAAGCAAAAGCCGATCAGCGATCAAAGATGCAGGCTTACATAGAAAACGATGGCCTTCAAATAAGACACTGCGTCGTTAAAATGAAGAGCACAAGAGGCCTTTGGTGCCAAACCGTTATTTCACCATAAAATGCACCAGAACAGAACGGCTCTCTTCCTTAATGCCTTGCACTTGATTCCTTTTGATGAAGGGAGGGGGCTGCGATGATGCAAGCAGCCCCAGGCCACAATGTGACTAACACATCTTGAATCCAGCCAAGACATCCAGTCTTTTCAATCAGTTTCAACTCTGCGATGCTCGATAAGATTAATAGTTTCCTGCTGCTTTGGCATTTCTTAGAGTAATGTGAACTTGCAAATTTATAAGAAGAATGAGTACAACGTGAAGCTTTCTTGGAAAAGGGCAAAACCCAAGTGACGGCTCTCCTGGGATGAGTCCTTGAGAGTGCCACAAACGTCAACAAACTCATTCCTGTTCATCTTGGCCAGTGTCAAAATATATTGAGGTGCCAGGTTATTTCACGATGATTATTATTTCATGCTAACTCCATGCTGGAGATGCCTAGAATAAGAAAAAAGGAGAGAGAACCTAATCTTTAATTACGGGGACTTTGGGAAGCTTTCAAAGTGCAAGGAGGGAGGGAGACACAGGGAGGAATTGGATTTCTCCAGTGATGACCTGAACTCATAGTTTCTGAACTAGCAGTGTGCCCACTCCATCTCCTCTCCCTGCCCCAGGGCATGAGTGGTACTCACGTTATAAAGCTGTGCCACAGGGATCCGCAAGGGAAGAATGTCTATTTTTAAAAGCATGCTGTCCCACTGTATTGTCGAAGACTTTCACGGCCGGAGAACGATGGTTGTTGGGGGTTTTCCGGGCTGTATTGCCGTGGTCTTGGCATTGTAGTTCCTGACGTTTCGCCAGCAGCTGTGGCTGGCATCTTCAGAGGTGTAGCACCAAAAGACAGAGATCTCTCAGTGTCACAGTGTGGAAAAGATGACCTACATCTTTTCCACACTGTGACACTGAGAGATCTCTGTCTTTTGGTGCTACACCTCTGAAGATGCCAGCCACAGCTGCTGGCGAAACGTCAGGAACTACAATGCCAAGACCACGGCAATACAGCCCGGAAAACCCCCAACAACCAATGCTGTCCCACCTTTTTCTAACAACCCAAGGCAACTTATAGGATAACTTAAAGTAAAGGTTTCATCAACTCAGTACCACCCCAAATATGCACAATACAACAATTCTTCCAGTAGGAAAAAGAAAATTTATCGATTGATTTAAAATATTTACCTGCTGCCTTTCCACCTAAAAATAGGGCCTTGAAAGCCTCCAACAAAAGATAATTAAAACATGGAAAAAATACATTTAAAATACACATATGAATAGAGTAACAAACACAGCCAAAATATACACACAGCCAGGGAAGAGGGCCAGTAAGAGCTTCCTTGTGGTCTGCCAAACAAAACAGAAAAGTCTTCACCCGCTGACAGAAGGATAATGCTAGAGGGAGACAGGTGAATCTCCCTACGGGGAGAGCTCCAAAATTTTGGCAACCTGGCCAAGAAGGTCCCTTCTTGAGTTGCCGCCCATTTGGCCTCAGATGGTGAAGGCACCCGAAGCAAGACCTCTGAAGATGATTGGAGTTGATGGGTAGGTTCTTACGGGAGAAAGTGATCCTTAAGGTATGTTGGCCCCAAGCCGCATACGGCTTTAAAGGTCAATACCGGCACCTTGAATCGGACCCGGAAATAAATTGGACTGGAGTGCACAGACAGAACAAGACTGGTTCCTACAACTTACTCCAGTCAACACTCTGGCTGCAGTATTCTGTACCACTTGTAGCTTCTGGGCAGTCTTCAAGGGCAGTCCCACAGGGAGTGTACTGCAGTAATCTAACCTAGGTGTTACCCAGGCATGCACCACAGTGGGAAGATCTTTTCCCAGGAAGGGCTGCAGCTGGCTCACCAGCCAGAGGTGGTGAAATGCACCCCTGGTCACTGCTGCCACCTGTTTATCCAACAGGAGGCCCAGATAAAACACAAAGAAATAGATTCCATACTGCTCCCTAAGAGAAAGTCCAGCAAAAGAGAATTGTTTTGATCGCTTCTCTAAAGGCTGAAATCAAGAAATCCTGCACACGCCCGCTAGCAGCTCTTTCCAAAGAGGAGCCATCAGAAGGCCTTGAGCATGAACGGCCATGGTTTTAACCACTCTCCATGATGGCGCAGCCAACAGATTTTAATAAGACGAATGGAACTGGCACTTGCATTCCTATTGGAAGAGGTGCCCCTAAGATAAACAGCAACAGGCCGTTGGTGCAGAAGAGGGTAAGTTTGAGTATTCAGAAGGACTGGAGTGCTGGAAAGCACGCCAAGCTGAGTCAACGGAAGGGCAGCGAGCACGTCTAGCTCAACTGGAAAAGCGAAAGGAGTAAGGCAGGAGCAGAGCACCAGCCACCAACAGCGAGGAACAAAGCAAATCCATATAATGCTAAGTCCGAAGAGGATGTAGCAACAGAGGAACGACAAGCACAGCAGCTTGTGCCCAAGTCCAGGATCACGGATGACTCTTGAGAGGCAAAACGAACAGGCAGAACGAAGTTCTTCCACATTTTAAAAGGAGGTTGACTATTAAAATGATGAATTGCAAATTTGAGTTGAGTCAGATTGTTGAAGTTATGATATTGAGGAGGGGGTTCATAGACTATTTTGGAGGCTGTATTGCTTTTTTAAAAAAAGCCTTGTTTTTAACTGATAGCTCTTCACTGCCCGAGACCTGTTGGAAAGGCTATGAATGTTTTAAATATTGTACCCTTGTTGAATATGGAGGGAAGCATGCAGGTGAAAGAAACCAGTAAGAACTGTACAATTGTGCAACCTTCTGTTAACTGTCTAGATCACACTGACCAACAACCATGCATTTATATTGCATGCCTAGTTTTAAAAACTGTCAAAACTCATGGAAGGAAAGGAAGGACGGATGGACAGAAGAAAGGATGGATGGACGGAAGAAAGGACAGACAGATGGATGGAACAAAGGAAGGACAGACAGAAGGAAGGAAGGACAGACGGAAGGTCAGGCGGAAGGATGTTAGGAATTGAATTTGAGACTGCCAACATGGAGAACATTAACTCTAACACTGAGCCGAGGCCCATCAGACTAGAGATTTGATCGTCACATTGTGCTAAATGCAGTTTCAAGCAACCTTCCCTTCAGTTTCTGTTCAATTGCTACAACTATGGTTGTTGTGGGTTTTCCGGGCTGTATTGCCGTGGTCTTGGCATTGTAGTTCCTGACGTTTCGCCAGCAGCTGTGGCTGGCATCTTCAGAGGAGTAGCACCAAAAGACAGAGATCTCTCAGTGTCACAGTGTGGAAAAGATGTTGGCAGGTCATTTGTATCTACTCAGGAGGGGTGGGGTTGAGCTGAGTCATCCTGTAAGAGTTTCCCAGGGTGTGGAATGCTAATGGCGGGAGGCTTCACTGTATCCTGAGGAGGTTCTTTTGCATATGGATTGGTGCTTGATGTGCTAATCTTCTCTGTGTCAGCTGAACCAGCCTCCCCCCACAGTTCTCAAAACAACATCTTTCAGTCTTGGGAAGCTGGACTCTCCCAAGGCCAATCCTGGGTGGAACGGTGTTAGACAAAACAATCTCGTTCTGTGAGAAGTCTGCTTGGGAACTGGTGCACCTGTGGGGAAAGCACTTAAACACTAAAAGCATTAGAAAATGGAGTCAGTACAGCTCATATACACACTGAACCTGACACTCTGCAGGGCTATTGTCGGGTGTGGAGTGTTTTGTTAGCCTGGTGTTTTTCAGAACTGGAAACCATGCTCTGTTCATTCTTAAGGTTTCTTCTTTCCTGTTGAAGTTTTGCTTATGCTTGTGAATTTCAATGGAAATTGAAATTCACAAGCATAAGCAAAACTTGAAATTCACAAGCATAAGCAAAACTTCAACAGGAAAGAAGAAACCTTAAGAATGAACAGAGCATGGTGTCCGGGGTGGGCCCTCCCCCCCCGGACTGGACCCGACCCCCCACCCCCTCGGGAGCCCACCACCAGCCCCCCGAGCCCCGCCCAGCCCCCCAACCTACCTGGGAGCCCACGGCACAGGGTTCGGAGGGGACGTCGACCCTCGGCTTCCCGGCCGCGCTCCCGCTTGCGCCCCCGCCGCCGCGGGAGCCGCGAGACCTGCCGCCACCGACGCAGCCTTCACAGGGGCAGCGGGGCCCGCCGCCGCCGCTGCGAGAACCGCCGGGTCTGCCGCCGCCGCCGCCGCCGCCGGGAGAGTTGAGCCCGGCGCCGCCGTTGCCGCGGCGGGGCCGGCCGCGGCCGCGGCCGCCTCTCGCGACCGCGGAGCGGCCGGAGCCGGGCGGGCTGCCCGGCGGGATGACGGCCGCGCGGCAGAGAAGCGGGAGCGGCGGACGGAGGAGAGTAGCTCCGACGCCGCCGCAGCCACCCGGGGAGGTGGCTCCGGGGCGAGCGCGGCCCAGCGCGGGGAGGGGGAAAGCCCAGATGGGGCGGGCGGAAGGAGGGACGCCCAGCGAGACATCCCCGCTCTGGGTTGGCTGGATGGCTCCTGGGAGGGCTCCCCGGTCTGAAGCGGCACCGGGGATTGGTGAAGGGTGGTGGAGGGAAGAAACAGGCACTAGAGAGAGGGCAGGGGGAGGAAGGGTGACGGAAGGGCAGGGGAACCAACCAGGCGGGAGTAGCCAGGTGTTAGCGACTAGGGCAGATGAGCCAGGGGAGAGGGTTGGTGGAAAGCCAGGGGGCAGAGCCAGGAGGGACTATAAGAAGGGAGCTCCCAGTGACGCCGAGGAGGAGACGGCTAGTTGGAAGGTTGGACACAGAGAGCGAGCGAGTATATTCCAGAACGCCAGATAGGAGGCAGAGCTTGGTGCTTGAACCACTGCCCCTATCCAGTCTGAGGCCGAGGGAGCACCTTCAACCTCCCCCTGGTGGTCACCCCCGGGACGGCAGGACGCGGGGAAGGCGCGGCCGGCGGGGCGGGGCCTCACAAACTGGTGGAGAATGCACGCACTGGCAGCCCCGTGAGGCACCCGCGCCCGCACCTGCCCACTCCAGCCGGCTGGAGCAGCCCCCGACCCCTCCTGCGCCCGGCGGTGTTGAAAGCGGCGAGTGTGGAGACCCCTGCCGAGACTGCAGGCTCCACGATGGATCTCACGCAGTTTGGCCAGTGGCTAGCCGAGCACCAGGGGCAACTATTGAAGGAGGTGGCCCAACAGCAACTGGATGCGCAAGCCGCTCTCGCGCGTCAGCAGCAGGACGCCCAGGCAAACCTCATCCAGAACCTTCAACAGGCGTTGGCTGGCGCCGGGGCCGGGGCCGCCGGAGGCGCCGGACCCAACCCCAGGCCGCCGTTCCACCTCGCTAAGCTAGGCCCGGAGGATGACGTGGATGCGTTCTTGGAGGCCTTCGAGCGTACCGCCGAGGCGGCAGGGTGGGCACCGGGCCAGTGGGCCTTCATCATCGGGCCTTACCTTACGGGGGAGGCGCAGGCCGCCCTGAAGGCCCTTCCCAAGGCCGAAAGCGCGGACTACGCGAGGCTTAAGGAGGCGATATTGGATCGCTACGAAATCACCCCGGAGACTTACCGGCAGAAGTTCCGGTCCATCGCCTTCCAGAAGACTGACCGGCCTCGCACCCTGGTGGCCAATCTCCAGGATGCCGCCTACCGCTGGCTGAAGCCCACCTCGGATGACGGCCGGAGGATTGCTGACCAAGTGGTCCTCGAGCAGCTGCTCCAGGTGATTCCGACGCGGGCTCGAAACTGGGTGGCCTATAATAAGCCCGCCACCCTGAAAGAAGCCACCACGCTGTGGGAAAATGTGATGGCCGTGGAGCCCCGGGAGCCTGGGAAGCCGGAGCCCCGCCCCGGCAGCGACGGGAGCCGCAGCACAGGCGAAAAGGGGGGACGGGCGCGGGCGGGACCCCGGCACCCCGCCCCTGCCCCGCTGAATCGAGCAACCGGAGGACCCTCGGCCGGGCCCCGACTAGCTCTCCCGCCGCCCGTAACCCCCGCTACGCCTAAGCCCGGCAGCTCAGCTAGGGAGCCGGGAGACAAAGGGCCGTGCTTCACCTGTGGGCAACGGGGGCACTGGAAAAGAGAATGCCCCCTCATGGAGTGCGACCTGGGCTGGGACACGGCCCTGCCCGCAACGAGCCGGGCCCCCCGGCCTCCCCCTATGCTTGTCTTGGTCTCGGTGATGGGTAGGAAGTTGACGGCACTCCTCGACAGCGGGAGCTCCGTGTCAATGATCCGCTCCCACCTCCTGCCCGCAGACCTCCCGGTGGTCCGTCAGGCCGTCACCGCCTGTGTCCACAACCATGTGGAGGAATGCCCCGTCGTCTTGGCCCCAGTGACGTACCGGGGCCAGACCTGCGAGACGCCCTTGGCCCGGGTACAGGCTCTCCCCTACCCAGTCTTGCTGGGGAGGGATTCCCCCCACTTCCGCCCCGCCATGAAGACGGCCCTTCCCCCGGATCTGGAGGAAGTTGGGGAGGTCATGGTCGGGGACGACGAAGGAGACGCCGAGGGACACCCGGAGGAGAATGGAATCGGGGATGTCCCAGCCCAACTCCGCCGGGGATGGGGAACCGAGCCCCGATTCGCCGCCGCCCAGGCCGAGGATCCCTCGCTGGAAAGCCTACGCCGGATGACCGCGGTAAGTGAGGGACGGGTCCTTGATCCCCGCCGAGCAGGACGGCTACCGCGGGTCATCCAAGTAGGAGGGCGCTGGTACCACTTAGTGAAAGGAGGACCAGGGGAAGTGGCCCAGCTGTTGGTCCCAACTGCCTACCGCCCAGAGGTCCTCAAGGCCGCCCACGACCACCCCTGGGGCGGCCATCAGGGTGCGCGAAGCACTGCGGCCCGGATTGAAGCCCACTTCTTCTGGCCGGGGCTAGCCAAGGAGGTCAAACGCTACTGTCAGGCTTGCCCGCTGTGCCAGCGGCAAGCCAGCCGCCGTCCAGCCCGGGCCCCGTTGGCCCCGCTACCCATCATCGAGGAGCCCTTCTCCAGAGTGGCCATGGACTTCGTCGGCCCGTTGCCACGGACGCCACGGGGAGCCCGTTACATCCTGGTCCTGATGGACTATGCTACCCGGTACCCTGAAGCCATTCCCCTGCGCGACATGAAGGCCCCGGGGGTCGCCCGGGTGCTGCTGCGATTCTTCGCTCAGGTAGGATTGCCCCGGGAGCTGCTGTCGGACTGCGGGAAGCCTTTCACGGCCCAGCTCACCAGACATCTGTGCCGTACGCTGCAAGTACGACAAATCTTCACCAGTGTCTACCACCCCCAAACCGACGGGCTGGTGGAGAGGTTCAACCAGACTCTGAAGGCGATGATCCGCAAGTTAGCCCATGACCGCCCCCGCCAGTGGGATTTGTACATAGACCCCTTGCTCTTCGCGGTCCGCGAGACACCCCAGGCCTCTACGGGATATGCCCCCTTCGAGCTCCTGTATGGGCGGCGACCCCGGGGGATACTGGGACTGGTGGGGGAGCAGTGGGCCCCGAGGGCCGACCCCGAGGGACGACCCGCCCCCGAGTATGTTCAGGACCTCCAAGACCGGCTGGAGACCTGTCGGGCCGCCGCCCGGGAACATCTACGGGAAGCCCAGCGGGCCCAGAAGGCCTACTACGACCGGGGAGCCAAAGCTCGGACATTCCAGGTGGGGGCGAAGGTCCTTGTCCACCATCGGGTCATGGGGCCGGGCCCAGGGGCCCCGTGGCGGGGACCCTACCCCGTCACCAAAGTGCGGGGGCCCCTGTCGTATGAAGTCCAGTGCGGGCCGAGCCCCCGACACCGGAAGAGACTGCACATTAATGACCTGAAAGCCTGGCACGAGGCGGAGGCGCACCAGTGCAACCTGTCGCCCGACCCCCTAGAACTCCCCGCTGGCGAGTTGCCGTGGACCCCGAGCGGACTCGCCGAAGAGGAGCCCGTCCTGGACACGGACCTCCAGGACGATCAACGGGCGCAGGCAAGGGCAGTGATCCGACAGAACCCAGGTCTTTTCTCCTGCCGACCGGGCCGGACCACTATGCTGTCTCACCACATACCTACACCCCCGGGGCAAGTGGCAAGGACCCCCTGGAGGCCACTCCCCCTAAAACGGTGGGAAGTCGTGGCCAAGGAAGTGGAGGACATGCTCCGCCTCGACGTCATCGAGCCCTCTCGTAGTGCGTGGCGGAGCCCCATTGTGCTAGTGGGGAAACCGGACGGCTCCGTACGCTTCTGTGTGGACTACCGGCAGGTCAATGCCATCGCCACCTTCGATGCCTATCCCATGCCCCGGGCTGACGTACTGATCGACCAACTCGGAACGGCGCGCTACCTGTCAGCCCTGGACCTCACAAAGGGGTATTGGCAAATACCCATGGCACCCGAAGACCGGGAGAAAACGGCCTTCGCGACCCCCCAAGGCCTGTTCCAATTCAAAGTCATGCCCTTCGGGCTGCATGGGGCCGCCGCCACCTTTCAACGCCTCGTGGACCAGGTGCTGGCCCACTGCCAGGGGTTCGCCCGAGCCTATATAGATGACATCATCATCTTTAGCCCGGACTGGACGTCACATCTACAGCACCTGAGTGCGGTCCTGGCAGCCCTAGCCGGGGCCGGCTTGCGAGTCAACCCGCGCAAGAGCCGGATCGGGTTCCAGGAACTCACGTACTTGGGATTCCAGGTGGGTCGCGGGGTCTTACGCCCCGTACCCGACAAAGTCACGACGTTGGAGCAGAGCCCCCGTCCTCGAACCAAGCGGCAGATGCGGCGCTTCTTGGGGCTGGTGGGCTACTACAGTAAATTCATACCCCACTTCGCCAGCCAGGCCAGCCCACTCTCCAACTGCCTGCGCAAGGACCAACCGGCTACCATACACTGGGACCCCGACCGGCTCCGTGCCTTTGAAGCCCTACGCCGGGCCCTGTCAGGGGCCCCCGTGTTGCGGAACCCCGACTTTGAGCAACCGTTCCTCGTACACACGGACGCCTCCGACGTGGGGCTGGGGGCGGTCCTCTCCCAGGAAGTCGACGGTCAAGAGTACCCCGTGTTGTTTATCAGCCGGAAGCTGCAACCGGCAGAAGTCAGATACGCTACCGTAGAGAAAGAGGCCCTGGCGGTGAAGTGGGCAGTGGGGGCACTTCAGTTTTACCTTGCCAACAACCCCTTCACCCTGGTCACGGACCACGCCCCCCTGCTATGGATGGCCCGCATGAAGGACCACAACCCACGGGTTCTCAGGTGGTACCTCTCTCTGCTCCCTTTCAGCTTCCAGCTCCGACACCGTCCGGGACGGCTCCATGCGAATGCGGACTACATGTCGCGAATCCCGGAACATTCCACGGACCAGGAGGCTCCCGACCCCCAGGGGGGGGGTGTGTCCGGGGTGGGCCCTCCCCCCCCGGACTGGACCCGACCCCCCACCCCCTCGGGAGCCCACCACCAGCCCCCCGAGCCCCGCCCAGCCCCCCAACCTACCTGGGAGCCCACGGCACAGGGTTCGGAGGGGACGTCGACCCTCGGCTTCCCGGCCGCGCTCCCGCTTGCGCCCCCGCCGCCGCGGGAGCCGCGAGACCTGCCGCCACCGACGCAGCCTTCACAGGGGCAGCGGGGCCCGCCGCCGCCGCTGCGAGAACCGCCGGGTCTGCCGCCGCCGCCGCCGCCGCCGGGAGAGTTGAGCCCGGCGCCGCCATTGCCGCGGCGGGGCCGGCCGCGGCCGCGGCCGCCTCTCGCGACCGCGGAGCGGCCGGAGCCGGGCGGGCTGCCCGGCGGGATGACGGCCGCGCGGCAGAGAAGCGGGAGCGGCGGACGGAGGAGAGTAGCTCCGACGCCGCCGCAGCCACCCGGGGAGGTGGCTCCGGGGCGAGCGCGGCCCAGCGCGGGGAGGGGGAAAGCCCAGATGGGGCGGGCGGAAGGAGGGACGCCCAGCGAGACATCCCCGCTCTGGGTTGGCTGGATGGCTCCTGGGAGGGCTCCCCGGTCTGAAGCGGCACCGGGGATTGGTGAAGGGTGGTGGAGGGAAGAAACAGGCACTAGAGAGAGGGCAGGGGGAGGAAGGGTGACGGAAGGGCAGGGGAACCAACCAGGCGGGAGTAGCCAGGTGTTAGCGACTAGGGCAGATGAGCCAGGGGAGAGGGTTGGTGGAAAGCCAGGGGGCAGAGCCAGGAGGGACTATAAGAAGGGAGCTCCCAGTGACGCCGAGGAGGAGACGGCTAGTTGGAAGGTTGGACACAGAGAGAGAGCGAGTATATTCCAGAACGCCAGATAGGAGGCAGAGCTTGGTGCTTGAACCACTGCCCCTATCCAGTCTGAGGCCGAGGGAGCACCTTCAACCTCCCCCTGGTGGTCACCCCCGGGACGGCAGGACGCGGGGAAGGCGCGGCCGGCGGGGCGGGGCCTCACACATGGTTTCCAGTTCTGAAAAACACCAGGCTAACAAAACACTCCACACCCGACAATAGCCCTGCAGAGAAGATTAGCACATCAAGCACCAATCCATATGCAAAAGAACCTCCTCAGGATACAGTGAAGCCTCCCACCATTAGCATTCCACACCCTGGGAAACTCCTACAGGATGACTCAGCTCAGTCCCACCCCTCCTGAGTAGATATAAATGACCTGCCACATCTTTTCCACACTGTGACACTGAGAGATCTCTATCTTTTGGTGCTACACCTCTGAAGATGCCAGCCACAGCTGCTGGCGAAACGTCAGGAACTACAATGCCAAGACCACGGCAATACAGCCCGGAAAACCCACAACAACCATCGTTCTCCGGCCGTGAAAGCCTTCGACAATACATGCTACAACTATCTTACAGGAACACAACAATGCAAAATTATGGTTTGGTATATTTAGGTTTGTAAAGGCCTCAATAGTTTAACCAGGCGAAACGGGTAAGAACATTCCTGGACTTCTGTTATGTGTACAATTTTTAAGACAACTGCAAATTTCCATGGTAATTAAGCAGACATCGCTTCATTCATTCACTGGAATTAAAAGGACATCTCGATGAAAAGAAGATGTGTTCTTCTCTCAGGTTCGGCTGCTCCTGCTGCTTATTTCTCACCTGAAGTCATAATCCTGCCTTGACATCATAATCATTTTCGCAACCACCAATGGAGATGTCACAAGCCAGAGGATTACAGCCAGGTAGGGGAATAAGCAGCAGGAGCAGAGGAATTGTTAAGAAACAAAGAGCTTGTTTTCATGTAAATGCCATCCTGAATGAGCGAAGCACAGAAGAAAAGGCCCGGGGAACTGAGCAGGCACATTTTTTAAAAAACCATCAGCTTCTCCCAAATGAAACTGTCATGGAAGCGTTCCCCTGAGGAATTACATGATGTTTCTAGACTATCTGCAAACTTGGGATTTCCTGAAAAAGCAGCAGCTGTTGCTTCCTGCTCTAGTTTCTAAAGACAAGACTTTCTCCTCGCCATGTAAACTATTATGTTGTTGCAAACTACGCTCCTGCCTTTTGGGGGGGCAATGTCCGTTGCGTCAGGACCCCATCATAAATCCCGGTGTTGCGCAAGCTGTGGCTCTCGAAAGCTTATGCTACAATAAAGTTGGTTAGTCTTAAAGGTGCTACTAGACTCTTTACTATTTTGCAACTACAGACTCATACGGCTAACTCCTCTGGATCTATTGCCTTACATACTATCTGTTGTTTTAAATATGCGCTCCTATGAGCTACCTGTGCTTCATGCTGTCCAGTGTCAGCCCTAGAATTGCTTATGCTCTGTTTCAGCATTTCTTCAACTCTGTATTGGATTCTTACTAATGCTATGTCTTTGTACAATTGTGTTTATTTACCCTATGGAGTTGTCTGTGGAAATGTTCTTGAAATTGCACTAATCTTACACAGTGTAATCCGCCTTGAGTCTCAGTGAGAAAGCCGGACTATAAATGACATTAAAAACAACAACAACAACAACAACAACAACAACAACAACAACAACAACTCTTTGCTGAAGGGACCATCCTCTGCTCGTAGAGGGGCAATTTTTCCCTTCCGGTAAAAAGTTGTTTTAAGACAACAGTGTTATTTTCCTGTGCCCGTCAGTTATCAGGTATTTCCACTGGTGACTGATCACGCATTTGCAATCTCTCTCTAAAGAAAACAATTCAATGAGAGGCGGCATGGTGTAGTGGTAAGTATGTCAGACTAGCGCCCGAGGGAATCAGGTCTGCATCCCCTCTCCGCCATGGAAGCTTGCTGGGTGACTTTGGGCTAGTCACACATTCTCAGTGTAACCAACCTCACAGCATTGTCGGGGGGATAAAATGGAGGTGAGGAGAACAACGTAAGTTGCTTTGGGCCCCCATTGGGAAGAAAGACGTATAAATGGAAGTGTCATGTCTGTGTACAGTCATGCCATGATCGTCTGTATGTTGTAACCACAATGCTCATTACTAACTTGATGTATTCTCTCCATAGCCATATTCTCTTCATATTGTAAGTGTTGCTTTGTGAGACCCAGACTGGGCCTCTCCTGTTATTTTATAGAAATATGCACCTCTCGGCTAACACTGACCTTGGAGCGTCCAGATGCCAGACTTTGCTAGATGCTGGGAATGTATTCTTGTGTACCGGATATCTAGCCATAACTAAAAGGGGTTCTCACAGGACCCGTGCAGAATTGCGCGCCAAAACCTTAACAGTTATTTGACCGCGGGAAAATCAAGTATAACATAGAATTGCTTGCCTTGCCTTATCCCTTCTACCAAGCTCCATGATAGAGGGCAGACCTGAACTGTAAAATCCTAAATAAAGCTTTTCTACTGGAACCAATGTGTGTTCACTGGAGAGGGGCTGAGGGATCTACCTGGCAGGAACTGACAGAAAGTAAATAAATTTGTTCCCCTTGAAGATTCGGGTAACAATGGATGCCAGAGAAATGCTCTTGAGAAGCACATTGCCAAGGTCGGATGTCCAAAGGAGTAGATCTTAGTGCAATTAGTAGATCTTAGTGCAATTAGTGCAATTCACCTCTCTTGGCTTTCTATCATCTACCAAGAAACTCTGATGGACAGTATTACGGGGAAGAAATAGAAAAGGGGGAATTAAGTGAAACTGACTGGGAAGGAGGTGGGTCATCTGTTTCCCCGGCCAACAGTCATCTGTTGTTCGTTCCAGAAGAAAACAGAGAAGGAGGTGTCAAAACGTAAGCAGGCTGGCTGAGATGTCAGAGGCTGGATTTCCCTAATGTTCGCTTCATCCCCCTTCTTTGTTGGCCGGCGACAGTCCGGAATCTCAAAGCGAACAGGACAAAGTCATTGCACCACACAGTCATGAAAATCAGGTGATGTCACAGATGGCAAAAAAGAGCAATGTATTCCAGATCAGTCACATAGGCGATCAGTCCCCACCGCAACACAGTCACTCAGATGTGACTGAATCAGGGCAAATGAAGTCACAGAAAGCAAATGAAAAAGCTGGAAATCGGCAACATTTTTGCAGGGAGTGGCGGAAACTCATTTTAAAACGGCTGGCTTTTGGCACTTCCAAACCTGCTTCCTTTTTTTAAAAAAATCAAAGCAGCTTCAATTCAGCCACATCAGAAATACGGTCACTCAAGAGCACTTCAGAGAGGACTGTTTTATGCACCAACACTGTTTCTTTGTTGAGAATCCTGGACACGTGGTAGGTAGTTATTGACAAAATTCTTCTGCGGGTTTCCTTAACTGGATACCACCGCACCTATTTGACTAAC
Organism: Eublepharis macularius; assembly: GCF_028583425.1. NCBI lineage: Eukaryota > Metazoa > Chordata > Lepidosauria > Squamata > Eublepharidae > Eublepharis > Eublepharis macularius. Next base: position 4,404,343 of record NC_072797.1, on the reverse strand, counting down.
AGGCCTAGGACATTCCCCCATAGCAAGCTTGACACTTCAGAAGAAGTCAGAGTTGTGAAAGAGATCCTTTAGGAAAACGACTGTTGTATCTCGAGCCTCTTTTACTTCCCCAATTTCATATTTCATCGCCTGCATTTCAGAGGTGCTAAGCACCCTGCGCTTTCATCAAAGTCAGCGAGAGCAGTGGGTGATCAACAACTCTGGCAAAGAATCCACTAATGCCAATTATCTGCAACTTTACATCAGACAAGGCATTTCTAAATTGATCATTAAAAATGCAGCCTGGATGGTGAATTAAATGTCAGGTTCTGGCCAGATATGAATTAAAATTGCTGTTGGAACTCAAAGCACCGAGGGATTCTTCACATAAAAGTCAAATGCGACTTCTGCTAGATGGGCCATCCCTAGTGCCGTTCTATAAAGCAATGAAAAGCGTATTTGCATGCCTCGGCCCCCGGATACCCCCAAGCCTTGGGGCTGCACCAGGCATTGTTTTCAGAAGCCATAATCCTGGGATAACAACTCTTGCATTGATCCGGGCACCCAAAGGGTTCCCCTCTCTGCTGGTAGCTACTTAGAATACACAAATGATAAAACGACTCGAGCGGATCAAAACAAGAACCCATCCAGATGAGTGTTCTATTTCCAATGGTAACAGCTGCATACCCACAGGAAATCTGCCAGCAAGACAATGGAAACAACAGCCCTTCCGACTTGGTTGCCAAAATCTGGAGCTTGGGAGCATCTCGCACCAGAAAAGAGAGGAATCCTGGTTCTCCTGGCTAACAGCCCTCAATGGAACTATCCTTTATGATCCAGGTTTTATTAAGGGCTCCAAAGTGGCCCGCTGGCAAATCTATACATCTCCCTCTGGTCCCCCCCCCCCGCCATTCATTTAGCTACATGGAACAGGGCAGGAAGAAGAGAGAAAACAAAGCATATTAACCAGTTCGCTGGGAGAAAACAACGTGCAGCTTGAGATACTCCTGCCCCAACTGTGGAGGCTTGTCAGGCCTCAGAACCCCACAGCACTTCCTATAATGTCACTGCAGGGTTCCGCTCAAAGCTTCTAGCCCCCAGCCCAAGTTTCCTGCTCCTTTCGCTGCACGGTTGCAGTACAGGCAGTCGGCCAGCCTGTCCCAGAAGATCAGCTAGCCAGGTGGTGGAAGGCAGGCACACATACTGGTACATTTCCCAACATGCACCAGGAGCAATAGGGAAGGTGCTGTTAGAGGAAGAAGGGGGCTGCTTTTCCCTCCCTCCGCTTGGCCTGCCATCATAGCAGTATCGGGTAGGGAGGGGTGGGGAAGATTCTTCTGTGCCTTAAGTGTACCACCTAAGTCAGAGAAGATTGGGAGAGGGGGCTGTTGTGCTCACCTCTTACTGCAGGCAAGCTGAACAAGCAACACGTTATGTGTGCAGAGGACAAAATTCAACAGCGTCCCAACATTTTAGTAAGGCTAGGTTTCATTTTTACTTGTCAATTTCATGCAATTTAGTACCCTGCTAGCCATCCAGAGCTGTGAAGTTAACTAGTGAGGTTATAGATGTGAAGTTCACCCAAGTATTAGACTTGGAGTCAAGTTCCCAAGTAGACTGTAAGACTCAAGACACACTGAGCCAAATCCATTCTATGTGGCTGTTGTAAGGAAAGGAAAGGAATAATCCTCCAAGTATAACACACTGACCTATAAGGCCCTGTGCAGACTGGGACCAGCATATCTGCGGGACCGTCACTCCCCATATATTCCTCGTAGGACACTCCGATCAGGAGATAAACAGCTGTTAGTGGCCCCTGGGCCCAAGGAGGCCTGCTTAGCCTCGACCAGAGCCAGGGCCTTTTTGGTCCTGGCTCCCACCTGGTGGAACGCTCTGTCTCCTGAGACCGGGGCCCGGAAAGACCTACTATCTTTTCACCGGGCCTGAAAGACACAGCTGTTCCACCAGGCACATGGCTGAGGTCTGGGCCTCCGCTGACCTGAAACAACAAGGGGTGTATAAAATCTAACCCTCCCTGCGAAGGCTGTCCGCCATCCTGTTTTAGTTTGTAAGGCTGACTGTATAACTAGAAATATGTTTTTATTTTAATGATGTTTTTAAATGTTTTATGGGAATGAAATTTTATTGTATTTTAATGGGGTGTGGTCTGCCCTGAGCCCACTCACAGGGAGGGCGGAATAGAAATGTGAAATAAATAAAATAAATAATAAATAAGTCCATGGAACATAGAAGTGAGGAATAGATGGACGTACCACAATGAGTAGTAGACCAGCCTCAATACACCAAGGGTGGCTACACTTTTGCTTTTCTAACTTAGGGAAATATGCCTCTGTCCTTTACTAGGCCAACAGATTGTGACACAATTGATCGTGTTAACTCTGCTAATTTTCAGTACCATCCTAAACAGAGTTATTCCAGTTTAAACCCATTGATTTCAATGGGCTTAGACTGGAGCAACTCTCCTTAGGATAGCATTGTTTGTATCTTAGACACCATAAACTAATAAGTAGGAGACAAAAGCATTTGTCAACTGGTGTATTGAAATTAATGAATTCATTAAATTGTGGGTTTCAATTGGATCTTACCAAAAGGGCACTCTTCAATGGCGATGCGGTTGATCTCTTGGTTGAGATGGTGCGTTTAATGTGATTTTCCAAAAGTTTAAACCATTTGTCTTTGCTGCAGACAACTTTATCTTCCTAGTCTAAAGAGTTACCATTTCAACTTGTTGTGATTTTCCATTCTCACCAGTTCCCAAGTGAAACTGTCTTTGACGTCTGGATAGGCTCCTCTGTTTGGCTATGGACAAGGCCTTTCAATTAAGACAAAGATAAGAAAGGGCTTCCCTTTCACTCCGCAGGCTGAGCCTCACCTCTTTGAAAAGTCATTCTGGAATCTAAAGATTTTAACAAGTCAACTCCCGACACTTTAGATAAACCCAGCCCAGACAAAGGCCAAATGCTGGTCGCAAGCTATCCAGACCTCCAACGATTTGTGTAAAGTATCCCTTAAGAAGCCGTCCCGATTCCAAGGTCACTTTTTGCTGCTTCAAACTCCAAAAAATATGTAAAAGGATTGCTGTGACCTATTACAGAGGCCTCAAACTGGGGAGAGGGGGGCTTGCCCGAAGTAAAAAGGCCCCCACAAGTTCTTCCTAGGCCCCTTTCCACCCAGTGCTCCCCACAAACTGCCCAAGAATCGCCTCCGTCTGGGTTCTGGGGTTGCCTAGCGGTGTCTTTCTCCCCACAGTCCCACCCGTCTCAGTAAAGAGGGAGCCTGCTGCCTTCAAGTGCAAGAGCTCCCTTTCTTTCCAGCCAGCTCCGCCACCATCCCTCTGCCTGCCGCTTGTCCCAGTCTGCTGGCTGTCAGTCTCCTCCGGTGGCATTTGCTCCAGCCCCTCCAGCCTCCACTTCCTTTGCTCCACTGCTGGGCCTCCTTCCTGAGGACTGAGAATTGCTGTTCCAGCCCCGTGCTACTGCCGGCCCTTCGCTGAGCTGCCAGCTGCTTTTTAAACTGTGCAGTTCGTCTGATGAGACTCCCTCCTCCCCATGGCGTCCCGTTGCCACCTCTGGCCAGGACATCCCGGCGGGCGGAGGCTCAGCAATGCCAGATGGACTTCATGGGCTCACCGCACATGACTGCACCACTACAACTGCCCTAGTCCAGAACCACAGAAAATGGAGCCTCAAGGTCGGTCGACATTTTCCTTTGCGTGGGGGTTCCTTCCAGGTGGGGCGTCTGATTTCTGGGACATATAAAAAAAATTTATTGTCCCTGGCCCCAGGGAGGTCCGTCTGGCCTCTACCAGAGCCAGGGCCTTTTCGGTCCTGGCTCCGACCTGGTGGAACTCTCTGTTGGAGGAAACTAGGGCCCAGCAGGATTTGTTATCTTTCCGCCGGGCCTGCAAGATGGAGATGTTCCGCCAGGCATTTGGTGGGGGCTAGGCTGTCCTCTCGCTGGCCATACCACCGAAGACCGTCCACCACCCATGGAGGTGCTCATAAATGTGGCACAGGGCATGATGCAAGAGCCAAGCCCTGCGTCTAAAATGCTGTATTTTAGTATTTATATCCGCCAATTGAGAAATATTATTGTATATGGAATAGTGTTTTAATGTTTATTTATAATGTTTTTATTGTTTTTAAACTGCATGTTACAAATTGTATGCTGTTACACCGCCCTGAGCCCGTCTGACAGGGAGGGCGGTCTAGAAATGCAATAAATAATAAATAAGTGCTCAGTTCAAGGTATTGGTTATCACATACAAAGCTCTTCACGGCCTTGGCCCGGCATACCTATGGAACCGCTTCCCTCCCCATGTTCCTCCACGGCAGCTTTGTTCATCTGAACAGGGTCTCCTGCAGGTGTCAGGCTGCGCATGGGTGAAATCAACAGCCGTACACGGGCTCTCTCTGTGGTGGCCCCTACCCTGTGGAACGGCCTGCCTGAGATGATCAGGAAAACCCCCACGCTCCTGGCTTTCCACAAATGATGCAAAACCAAATTGTTCAAAAAGGCGTTTGTATTATAGGGAGGGGCTCTCAGATGCTTCGCTAATGAGTTAAGGACCATAGACTTCACCACTATGTTTTTCTTACATACTACCTGCTGCTTTAAATAGGTGCTCCTATGAGCTACTTGAGCTTCATGTTAACTAATGTCAGCCCTAGAATTGCTTATGTTCTGTTTCAGCATTTCTTTAACTCTGTATTGGATTCTTGCTAATGCTGTCTTATTTACCCTATGGCACGGTCTGTGGAAATGTTCTTGATATTGAGTGGACTAATCTCACACTGTGTAATCCACCTTGAATCTCAGTGAGAAAGGCGGACTATAAATGACATAAATAAAAATAAAATAATAGTTTCCTTACAGGAAAGTGCACCTGCAAGGCTTCCGATGAACCTAAGTTAAGATACGGGGATTGAGAGAGTGGTCAGACACCTGTGTTGTCACCAGAACTAGCAAAGGTGAAGGCGGACTGACAAGAAGCCATGATCTATGGTTAGACTGATCTATGGTATCTCATCTGGAATGCCCTCTTCAACCAAAAGGAGATGCTTTTCCAGAAGAAGTCAATACTTCTCCACCCCAGCTGTATTTCTTTTTAGTAAGTAATCCAAGACCATCCTTTGAACTTCTAAAACAATCTCCCTAACTTCTGTTCAGGGCTTTTTTGCTGGGGAAAGAGGTGGTGGAATTCAGCTGCCAGCACCTGGGGCAACTCCAGGCAGGTGGTGGTGTCCCAGGACCGTGAGATGATGTCACTTCCGGGAAGTGATGTCATTGTGCAGGGTGCGGCCCCTCCCAGTTCCCCCCTCCCAGTGGAAGCCCCAAAATGGGCTCTTTAAACTTCAGCTGGGAGGGGGAGGATTCCCCCCTCCCAGCTGAAGCCCGGGGAAGCCCAAAATGCTTTAAACCCCGGCTTCAACTGTCAGGCGGGGACTATCGGTGGGGCAGGAAGTTTGTCGGTATGCTCTGAATCTTTAGGGAGCCCATCAAAGGGGGGTTAATAAATGATCAGTCCTCAGGGGAACTGACCTCTGTCTTGAGACTGGTGGGTGGGGTGACCGAACACATGATTACATTCAAGTGGTGCCGGAACGCCGTTTCACGGCGTTCCGGCTGAAAAAAGCCCTGGTTCACCTTTCCCGTTAAGTGAAAGCAATTCTCATCCCCAAGAGTACAAGAAAACCTCCAGTAACAGCACTCTCTAATGGTTTAATGCATCTCAAAACTCTGTTCAGTTTAAAACTGGCATGCCCCCTTTTGCTTCTATGGGCATTCATTTATTCTGCAACACAACTTCTGCACCCATCCTTAACCAGTAACATACCTATAGACGTCAGTAACAACAACCTTAAAAAAATTAATCCGAAAATCTAAGTGCTACGCTCCAGGTTTTTCTCTAGGCTACAGCATGATAATGAGTTCCATTTGCTCTAGTTTCCACACTGTGTCCTGATTTGTGTATGAAACAATTTGCCACTAAACAAAGAACTTGGTTATTTCGGCACAGAACACTAGATCCCTGGTTACAAGGAGAAAAGTTAAGTCAAGTACGAGAACCCTGGGAACTGGACCAAGCTTTAAATATCACAGATCAATGTGCAAGTCAACTATTTTATTCTATGTTTTGAAGCTTCAGCATTTTTAACTTAAGTGGGAGGTCACTTTTATCTCTTGTAGGGTGGGAGATACATATGGAGGAAGGGAAGTCTGCTGTGTAACTATATGGCCTCCCTTCTACCAATTCCAAATCTCTCCTCTTACGGAAACAGATTTCTGAGCAGAGCTTTAAATAAAGTTTGGAAGTGAAGTGTCCTCAGGTGCTTGCCTATGTTTTCTGAAATGAGAGGTTAACTCTGCTACCCCCTCGGATTTTTTACTCCTGTAACTCCTTAAAATACAGCATTCGTTTCCTATTCCGCATGCACATCCCATGTCATCACGCATATGGAGTCAACGAGGGCGCCTTCTCGGCTGCCACCTGAAGCTCTGTATTTTCTCATTTGTAAGTTACAATAGGCTTCTGGAGTGCCTACCTTGACTCACATTCTCCAAACAAGCTTCCATTTGCTACATTCCTAAGCTACACTGCATTAGTAAACATAGATAGCTTAGGGTGTAACTGCAGTTCTTTCCCATTGGGAATTTTACGTTATTGGAAGATAATGCCTACCTCCTTCCCCCCCGCCTGCACAGTCTTGAGTTATACATTAAAGCAAGCTACCGCTCTTATTGTGCACCGGTGGGGATTCAAAAAACACACCAATTCATCTTTCAGTCCCTTGTCCCAACATGCGAAGACAATATGTATTTATTTCAGTTCATCAGGAGCACTTACGCGGAGCGCTAGGAGCCCTGCATTTCATATGGAAATGTGTGTGTTCTGCCACATCAATATCGCTCCCTGAATTCTACTCCCAGTACGAACAAACAATTGCTGTCAGCAGGGTAACAGAACAATTCAAGTTGGAGCGCCGCATTTGCAGAACGGCACGTAGATGCACACAACCTATTAACTGCATCTGCGCACGGCTGGTATGCGCCAAGCATGGGTCAAAGGACTGAGAGATGGCCTTGGGTCTGGGAAAGCTGGGTTCAAGTCTCACACTTCTGCCGTGAATCCCTATGCGCTGTGCATACAGCGGGGAACATCAGCAAGGTGTTCCCCCTAAAAAGGGGAGGGGAGCTATAGGTAAAGGTGCAAAATATGTTGCAAACATGTTTCCCCTAAAAAGGGGTGGAAGGTGGGAAGCTATAAGTAAAGGTGCAAAATATGTTGCAAACATGTTTCCCCTAAAAAGGGGTGGAAGGTGGGAAGCTATAGGTAAAGGTGCAAAATATGTTGCAAACATGTTCCCCCTAAAAAGGGGAGGGGAGCTATAGGTAAAGATGCAAAATATGTTGCAAACATGTTTCCCCTAAAAAGGGGAGGGGAGCTATAGGTAAAGATGCAAAATATGTTGCAAACATGTTTCCCCTAAAAAGGGGAGGGGAGCTATAGGTAAAGATGCAAAATATGTTGCAAACATGTTTCCCCTAAAAAGGGGAGGGGAGCTATAGGTAAAGATGCAAAATATGTTGCAAACATGTTTCCCCTAAAAAGGGGAGGGGAGCTATAGGTAAAGATGCAAAATATGTTGCAAACATGTTCCCCCTAAAAAGGGGAGGGGAGCTATAGGTAAAGATGCAAAATATGTTGCAAACATGTTTCCCCTAAAAAGGGGAGGGGAGCTATAGGTAAAGATGCAAAATATGTTGCAAACATGTTTCCCCTAAAAAGGGGAGGGGAGCTATAGGTAAAGATGCAAAATATGTTGCAAACATGTTCCCCCTAAAAAGGGGAGGGGAGCTATAGGTAAAGATGCAAAATATGTTGCAAACATGTTTCCCCTAAAAAGGGGAGGGGAGCTATAGGTAAAGGTGCAAAATATGTTGCAAACATGTTTCCCCTAAAAAGGGGAGGGGAGCTATAGGTAAAGATGCAAAATATGTTGCAAACATATCATGCCATTTAAAATGAAAGAAAACAGCAACAGGGTCATGGGACGTAAAACATCAAGTAAGATTTTCACCTTCACCCATACCATGCACATAGAAATTTACATATAATTCAAATAATACAGGCTCTGTATCCAGTTGTATCCAGGCACACATCAGCCAGTACGTGTGCAGTACATTTATCCTCACAATCGCATGAGGTAAAAAGGATACCTAGATGCACCTGAACGCTTCGCCCCCATGGAGGATTTTATCCCATGGGGTACGACTTTCTCACCTTCCCCTCCAACTGCAGCCCAAAATGCAACTCCAAATGCGAGGTGGGGAGAGGAGGATGGAGAGTTAGGCCAAAGTCATAATATATGGTTTTCAAAGCCCCACAAAACTCATCGCAGAAAGGTGCAGTACACAGCAGAGCTTTACGGCATTCTTGACAAAGTGGTAGCCGAGTTGATCCTGTCGCAGCAAAATAAAGCAAAAAAAAAATCCAGTGGCACCTTGAAGACACTGGATTTTTTTGTTTTATTTTAAATGTTTCAGCCAGGATTCATGGATGACTAAGTAAGCCATTTATGGCTTGTTTTAGTCTATGGAGCACAAAAAAAGAAAAATCTCAAACGAGGACCGACGACTCATGGACAATTGGAAACGTGCATTAGAACGAGGCTGCTGAGAAAGTGGTACCATTTCAGCTGTTGCTTTGCAGAGGAGGAAGGAGATATACTTTAGAGCAAGAGACTCACAGCACACAGGCACAGACTGCTGAAGTGAGCTTTGACTCTCGAAAGCTCACACCCTAGAAATCTGGTTGGTCTCGAAGGTACTACTGGACCCGAATCTTGCTTCCCATCTGAAACACATACAAACAGCCTTTCTACAGCTTGAATCCAGGTAGGGAAACCCAATTTTTTTTTTTACAGTACATTTGAGAAGCACATGCGCCACTCATGCGCTGGTGCCAGAAGAGTGCTTGCTTGACACACATAGAGTCCCGCAAATGTGCACACAAAAAGGAAGGGAGGGGACAATAAGACTGGCAACAGGATTTTCACGTTTCCCCAAATCTCGACCACAAATATTCAAAATGAATTCATCTCAGTGCCTGTGATGGCCAAAGCAGAGCTGCACACTGTCTGGCTGTCCAACTTAATGGCAAGGAAAGAGATCCACATCAGTCAGCGTCGCCAAGAAAGACTGGCGCAACTTCAATCGAGACTGACGGAGTTCAGTGCTTGCCAGAATCATAGGCCAAGCCTCAGGCAGAAATGTTCCGATTATTCATAAATGACATTACAGTCCAGGGCCTTTGATGAATTCCGGATCCCGAGCTTCCTGCTACTGGAAGGGAAGCACCTCGCTCAGCAACGCATGTTTCCTCTCTGCATCTGCCGACGCATGTTCTCTGAGCAACCTTTGTTTGTGCAGTGGCTGCTAGACAGGACTGAACGGTATACCAGCCACTTTATGCTTACCCCTTCAAGCAACTTGCTTTATTAAAGGGGGGGGGGGTAAAGAAAACTATTGTAAAAATGCTCTACAACTTGGCTGCTGGAGATTCTGCTAAATGAGCCTTCATGAACACAAAGGGAAAGCATTTGTCTCAATTGTTACAAACAATGTTCTCTCTCAACCCTCCCCAGAAACCTTTCTCAGGCCACCAGGCTGTGGGTTTCTGTCACAAAAGAACCTGGATTGTAAACATGGCGAGCCACAATTAATTGCTGTAAAAGGTAGAGAGAGAAAGCTGATCTTTCAACCAAAATATTCTGACACAAGGAAATTCATTAAGGCCTGATCCTTCCAGTGGGTGTAGACCTAGTTCTCATTTAAAAAGGAAAAGACATCCAATTTTATTAACCAAACCCAAAACATACATTCAGTATTAGAGTAAAAAAGAATGGGCTGCAGCCGATGGACGTTCTGCGGTCTTCTCCGGTCCTCCCAGAAACACCCTGTGTGCCATGAAAAGATAAACGGGGGGCCGGCCAGCAGGCTCTTGCAGATAAGAAGCCTACAGATATAACCCTACAGATTAATTCATCATTATTATTTTTCTCCATTTATTCTCACCTTTCTCCTGAACAGGGCTCAAAGCGGCTAACACCGTTCTCTTCTCCTCCATTTTATTATCACCACTACTCTGGGAGGTATGTCAAACTGAGAGGGTGTGACTGGCCCATAGTAACCCAGCAGGTTCCCATGGCAAAGTGGGGGGATTCGAACCTGGACCTCCCAGGTCCTAATCTGAAACTTTAACTACTATACCACACTGGCTCTCAGGATCTGCTATAACCATCTGTGAACTTCTCTTTAGTTGAGCAACATGCAGAATATCTGAAGTCTCCCTCCATCTTCTGAAACGTTTTGAAAAATGATGAGGGCCATACCCTCCACCAGGCAACCTACTGCCTTGGGGGGGCTTCAGGATTTTAGGCAGTCCTTTCTGCCCACTTGCAATGGCTTCCGGCTGCCGGGAAGAGGGCTTTTTAAAAAAAAAACCTGCTCATCCCACCCTAAGATAAAATTCCAGATATCTCTCCAGGTATGTAGAAAAGTATTTTTATTTTATTTTATTTGGATTTCTATTCTGCCCTCCCCACAAAGGGCTCAGGGTGGATTACAGCATATTAAAACACATTAAAATTAATTTATACAGTTAAAAACCATACATAGATTGTTAAAAAATATAACATAATATATTTGCATATAAAATATACATTCAGATGGCAGCAATCAATAGCAGAAGAAACAACTTGACACAATAAGGTGGTGGACAACCTTAGTAGGGAGGGATTCAGAGTTTATACTTCTCCATTTTTCTTTTTTCAGCTGATGGAGGCCAGGCCTGACCTCAACCATACGCCTGGCGGGACAGCTCTGTCTTACAGGCCCGGCGAAACGATTAATACATCCTGCCGGGCCCTGGTCTCAGTGAACAGAGAGTTCCACCAGGCTGGGGCCAGGACCGAGAAAGCCCTGGCTCTGGTTGTGGTCAGGCGGGCCTCCTTGGGGCCAGGGACCACCAATAGGTGTTTCTCTCCCAATCGGGAGCGTCCTCTGGGGCACATATGGGGAGAGGCGGTCTCGCAGATACACTGGTAGCACATACCAAACAGGAACCGAAGAGAAACGCCTACTCCCCCCCTTTGGGACCATTAATACAAACAAAGAAACAAACTCTCGTTCAACCAGGACACTAAATGGGTGTGATAAGCATCCAGAAAGAAAAGGGGGGGGCACTGTCAGAGCAATACAAAAGAGAAACAGGTTCTCCCAAAAGCACCCTACAGAGCTCAAATAAAACCTGGCATTTCAAGAACTGGCTTTCTCTCCTTCTTGCATATCTCATAAATACACTTTAATTAAATGAAGATGCCCTCTCTGCCCCTAGTTATTTACTTGAGTGGGAGCATTCAATGACAATATTGTGGATGGGATGGGCAGAAGTGGACTAAAAATTAAGGACGAGTGGTGTAGAACCTTGTGCTCAGTATTTGCAATGGAAGGCAAAAGCGAGGGAAACTTACCATGTTATGTGAAAGGGAGACAATACCTGTCTTACCGAGGGACGTTGTTTGTGATTGTAGCTGTATTGCACATGTAACCTACAGTTGCGGCATAAAGCTTGGGGACAGGTTGTGTATCGGAGGATGGATCTCATTCCCAGGTAACAAAAAAACATAATGAGAGAAAAGTGCATGCAGAATACACTTTGCTTCTCTAACAAGCCGAGCACACATTTTCCAGCCTGACTCCAGAGAGCCCACAGTTTGTCGGAAAGCAAGCTGCATGTGTTAACACATTTCACAATTACATTTTCATCGGCATCGAGATGCAAAAATCACTTATGGGAGCAATTCCCTGGTTGAAAAATAAAGAGTATCTTAGCGCATCCCCCTCAATGGAGGATGACTGCTTAAAAAAAGAGAGAGAGAGAGAGAGAGAGAGAGAGAGAGAGAGAGAGAGAGAGAAGGAGGAAGTTCCACCAGGACGGATGTGGAATGGGGATTGAAATGACAATGAATACACCCAGGAGGCAGAAAAGAGAATCCATGTTCAACATGGAAGCGGAGCGGGAGGAGGGATGCAATTAAAACTTTTGATCATTCGGCGCACAGAATGAGAGTGCTCACACTTCATCGGCTTCACCCACCCGCTCTGTGGAGGCCAGCTGCAGGAAGAAGAGACCAAGCCAACGGCCCGGGAGGGGGGCGACACGAGGAAGACCCCCCAGCCTCACTGCAGCTGCATTCTGCAAAAGGTTTAAGAGATGTCGCTCGTTACTTCACAAAATCCTGCATCCCCGTCAAGATTACCCTCTTTGAATCTACAGAGGTACGGCCATGTGCCAGAGCACAAAACACAAAGAAAACTGCAAAGCAGAGTGTCGGGAAGGACAATGCATTGGCTAGATCTGCAAAGTTCTCTTTTGTGGCAGTAGGGAAATATTAGCTCTGGGAGGAACCTAGCTTTACGAAGACCTGAAAAGTCGAGATAATAATGGAGGCGGTCTATGTGTAAAGGGCCATCGAGTCACAGCTGAGTTAGGATGACTTCATCGAGTTTTCAAGAAAAGAGATCAACAGAGGTGGTTTTGGCATTGACTGCCTCTGTGGAGCAACCCTAGACTTCCTTGGTGGTCTCTCATCCAAGTACTAACCAGGGTCAACCCAGCTTAGCTTCTGAGAGCTGAGGAAATTGGGCTACGCTGGGCCATCAAGGTCAAGGCAACTCTATGGCAACAATGATGGAGGGGGCTGGGAACTGGGATCTGGTGGCCTTCCCGCAATAAATTATGGTTTAAGTACTAGGTCATAAATTATGAAGCACTAGGATGGATGGAGATTCACAGCCCACCAGTTGCGCCTGTCTAGAAGATTCCCTTCTAATGAGGGCAACATTGTCATTATTGGGACAGGTTATTTCCACTTCTCCTTCTCCTGCTTAGTGCAAAATCCTAAGATGTGACTGGATGGGAAATCCTGTCGAGCGGACATTAGCATCTCCTCGATTTAGACTTCTGGCACACTAACTGGAGCATTTTTTCTCTTGTTTCAAAATGGACCACAGCCTCAGAAGTTACAAATGGGGTGCGTGCCATTCATATGGCAGATGTCCAAAGATAATGCAGGGTCTTTTCACAATTCTCCTGGAGAATTGTTTTCCTCTGCTGCATTCAGAGCTCACCCTCACTCGGAGGATAAGAACTGAGTGGGAAATTCAGCCTGAGTTCCTTGCAACCCATCCTAAACACCAGGCCTCTGTACAAAGCCTTCCGTTACAACAGGGCAGAAGGTCTCATAAATATGTGTTGCACCCAAAGAGCTCTGGCAAAATAATATGCAAAACAGTTTCCATAAGCTCTTCATGCATATACCAACATAGCCTTAACTTGCAAAATAAAAAAAAACCTCAAAAGCTGGAGCCACTGTGTAGAAATTATTAATGGATCCACAAGGCAAATTTGCAAGAACAGCTGCAGAGGAAGCAAACCCCATGCACTTGTGTGTGCCTGTGAACTAAACTACAAGATACAAATTACACGAGGACGCTTACGTGAAGAGAGTCGCAATGTTAGCCGGGAAGCTGAGTTTTAAGACAGATCGGAAGGCTTTGTCAATTTCCCCTCTCTACAGAGCCAGCAAAGATCACAGCTCAGAGGGTTAGCCTTGGGAGGCTAATTTCCTCTTTGCCTCCCAAGGCTCTGTCAATTTCACCTCCCCTTCTCCAGGTGAAAAGGAAATAAACAAATCCTCTAAGCAGCCATCTTTGCTGCTCTGTAGAGAGGGGAAATTGACGGAGCCTTCTGATCTCTTTTAAAATTCAGCTTCCCGATTAACACTGCGACTCCCTTCACGAAAGCGTCCTCGAGTAATTCGTCTCTTGTCATTTAGCTCTAACATAGGGTTCTGGGGTCAGGTTCCTTTTCACCTACCCTCTGGTAGAACCCCCAAAATGCTTTCCATGCAAGTCACGGGCGTTGAACCATCGAGCTTTATCTCCAGAGACGGGACCTGCCCTGCCCCTCATTTCTTGCCGCTGCTTTTTTCTCAAAAAGCAACGTATTTATGGGTTCTCATCAATGTTCAAGAGCTTATCAGCATCCAGTGGGTGCCTAAACCACGCTCCACCCAGAAGCATCTCAGTTTTTGAGTGCCTATTTTCAGGCTTTCATCCATACGCCTTCCATCATAACCTGCAGTTTATTTTAAAAAATTCGGGAGGGAAGAATAAAGAGATAATGATACACAATATGAAGACAGCCAATCAGCTGGTAACCTTCCTTCCCTCCCCACCACCAATAGTCTAACAATCAGCCCCAGCTGCAGGCCAATTAAACTCAACAGTTCACAGGTGTTCACAGAAACGACTAACACAAAAGAAATTCGTACTTCAGAAATGTTATATTTAAAAGCTTCGAGGTGGAACCAAGAAAGATAAAAGCCAGAATTAAGTTTATTGCCACCTAGCGCTTCACTCTCAAGCAGGTTTCAAGCCGGGCCTCCCCCCCCCCCGGTATTAAAAGTTTGATGAACATCTGCATTTAAAATACAGGAAATTGGAACTCATGAAGGGAGCGCTGAAAAATGTCGGTTGCCGTATCGGATCAGACCTGTGTTCATTCCCTTATTATTATAGGTGCATGGAAATACACTAAAATATATTTGCCAAGTGGGCAATAGTCAACATTGCATGCTAGATTGCTGCAGCTTTCGTAAATATTGTCGGCGCTCGTTTCCCCCCCAACCATAACTCTCATTTCCCAAAATAACCATTTCTTTAAATTTTAATGAGAACAAAACCATGGTAAGATCACATGGCACACTCTTCAATTCTTATTAAAAAACACGAGATGGGAGGGAAGGGGAATGAACGCCGGCCCCGTGACAACTCTCTAGGTCCTCTTAAGCCTTTGGTTGACAGAACTCTTCAACAAATGAATTCCCACCTCCCTCTCTGTAGACTAGCAAACAAAAGTATCTCTAAAAACAAATCTCTCTTTGCGGTCCTATAGCAGAATATGTGTACAAATTAACATCCAAATGTCTTTAATTCCCTTGATGTGTCTATTAAGCAGCAATTCTCCAAAAGGCTGTTTAACTATCCAAACAGCAGCCTAAAATTATCATCTTTATAAGCTCCCCATAACTTATTGCTCAGTTCCTATGAAAAGTCATTAATATTGGCCTCTCTCTAGCTTGGTCTCACAGGAGATATTCTGCAAAGGGATGCAATAAAACTGCGATTTCTGCCATCATTTCATTAAAAATCCTTGTTAAATTCCTAGCTGAACAGTGTACATAATATAAAAAAAAAATCCAGGGAGCTTATTAACTATGCTGCTCCTTATGATATGAACTTTTAAAAGAATAATGAAGACTATTTCTAACCTGTAAGAATATTGTTCATTTTCATTGCTATTAAATTTTAATCGGGGCATTGTTTAAAAATGTTTAAGTTTCATTACATTTCAACATCCCTGGAAGAGTAAAAATTCATGCAGCACAAAGCTTGTCACTCACGCCTCTCTCCCCTGCTGACATCTCTATATTATAGGTACTCTGTGTTTAAGTAGCTCAGGTTGCCATCTAGACTAAGCTACTTTTTATCTGGTTTCTTGACCAAAAAAGAGAGGCATAGGGTTGCCAGTCTCCAGGTAGGACCTGGACTTCTCCAGGAATTGTAACTGATCTCCAGTTTACAGAGATCAGTTCCCCTGGAGCAAATGGCAGGGCGGACTCTACGGTGCCACACCGCGGCTGAGCTCCCTCCCCTCTACAAACTCCGCCCTCCCTGGGCTCCGCCCCCAAATCTCCAGGATTTTCCCAACTCAGAGTTGGCACAAATAAAAGGGAGGGGGTTACTATTTTCAAGCACAATTTGAAATACTGATGCTTCCCCTTTCAAGCCCCAAAGGCAACAGCACCAGTGTCTCTTACGGACTACTTTCTTCCATACGAAGCTGCCTAAATACTGTTTGTTGAAGTAAGGTGGGTGACCGCAAAGGTCACGGCTACCATAAAAGTAGCAGAGCCTCATTTGTGGCACTACTTAACACGTGACACCGTTTTATTGCTCAGTTTCAGGTGCCAGGTAAACCCATTTTTATTCTCACCGCCTTTTAATGATTTGAGCGCTCATGACTGGCTTTCCCCTTCATTTAGCAGCTTCGGTTTTACTGCTGCAAAATTAAATGAAAGTTTGTGCGTGTGTGTGTGTGGGTGCTGCCATTTGCTGTGTTGTTTTTTGGGGAATGAAGAGATGTGGATTGTCTTTGCTACCGCTTTGAAGCTTCACGTTTTAATTACTATTTTTAATTGCTTTTATGGTGGTTCTGCTGATAGGTCTTTTATGTCGATTCAATGATTGATTTTTACTGTCGTTTGCTGCCTCAAGAAACTGATGGATTTTGTATATATTATAACCATATGCTGTCAAGTTGCAATAGAATCATGGTGACCCCAGGACAATGGGGTCTCAAAGGCAAGAGATGAACAGAGGTGGTTTGTTGCGCCTTCCTCTTTAACTTCAGTGATGTCCCACAGACCTGCAACAGTAAGACTAATCTAGCTTCTGCAGCTAGAGATACCGCTGGCAGGACCCTGGCTTCAGGAGAACAGATTCTCCAGACAACAATTATCTGAAGACTAACTAAGCGCTCTCCCTTCTACCCACTATTCTGTTACCTTGTTCCGATATTGTTTGTTGCTATTTAAAATCTGGTGTCGCCAAGACGCGTGCATGTAGCAAAGAAACTTGCTGACTAACCTCGGGCCATTTATGCTCCATCCGTCCCAGCCTGACCAATCTCACAAGACAGCAGCAAGGATAAAATTGGGAGGGAACCTGGCGGGCCACCCTGAGCTCCCAGAAGAAGGCAGTAGGATAAAAACATGACGGAAAAGCAGAGTTGGGGTGGATCGCATCTGGCTGTATCCTGCAATTCGTCAGCGGAAGGCACAGACCTTTCCCACGTTCCCAATCTAACACTCCTTTTTGACCCCAGAAAAGTTTGTTCCCAAAGTAATGCACGTTGGGAAGGGGACAAAATCGCCGGGTCTATTCTTGCATTAGCGGAGGGAAGGGAGGAGGGAGTGGCTTCCTCTTCCCCACTGCAGCCTTATGATCCACACGGCCTGTGGTTCCCACAACCCTACTGGGAACAAACTTTCTTGGGACTGGAAAAGACTGCTGGAGGATGAAGGAAGCAGGAAAGAGTGGCAGTTTGGTGTCCGTAGATCATGGGATCCAACCTTTTAATTGTCTTTTAACAGGGGTCATTTTGTAGAAAAAGAGCTGGAGGAACTCATTAGCATAAGTCATTAGCATATGCCACACCCCTTGACATCGCCGGAGGTGTGTCATTAGCATAACTGATTTGCATATGCCACACCCCCTGACATCACCTATCCTGGCTGTTTTGGGCCCAATCCTGGCCATTCAGAGCCAAAATTGGGCCCAAAATGGCAAAAAGGGGCTGAAAAGGTCCAAAAAGGGGCCCAAAATGGTCAGGATCAAGCCACTGCTGAGTGGGAGAGTGATCCACCACCTGTCAGAGGCCCGATCCGGGCCATTTCGGCCCCAATCCAGGCTAAAACGGGCCCAAAATGGCCGACGGTCAGGTGGGCGGGGCCACCTGACATATGACCTCTTTGGGGGCCTGCCGGAATTGCGTTCCTGCACGCTCCCCCTTGAAATGAGCCCTGTCTTTTAAGAAGAAATTGTGTGGAATCAACTACTGCACCATTTTTTTTTGTTAAGACTATCCTTCCTAACAAGGGAAAATAGAAAACTATAAGGAACCAAACTACAATTAGCATTTCACCCCCAAATGTACATACTTAAGTAAGTAGTTTGGAGAGGTAGCACATATTTTTTCTAAATATATAAATTCCATGGTCTGGTACTGTTTCATGGGAAGAGAACACCAATGCTCCTGAAAATTTATGAACCACCACCACAACGTGGCGGGGGAGGGAGCATGCGTACATGAGTACTCACTGGCGCACACCCAGTAAAGCGCAGTAAATGCCCGCAGCATCACCTTTGCCCAGAAGTCAGGTCTCACTCCTGAATTATGCCAAACCGGACAAAGGCATGCATGACAAACTGGGAGGAATTGTTAACTGAGATATCTTGGGGAGTCAGGAACAATTTCTAGGCAACTGAAATGGTGGCGCTGCTGCAACATAGTGGTTCAGTGGTTGGGCTGCAAATCAGCACTCTGGAGGCTCGAATCCCACTGCCTCCCTGAGCTCAGCAGGTGGCCTTGGTCATCCACTCCTCTAACGCCTGGTTCTCCAGCTGGACTGTGGGGAGAATAACAACACTGACCTTGATCACCGCTCTGAGTGGGACACTAATCTGTCCAGAAGAGCGGTATGTAAGTGCAGTTATTATTATAAGAGAGCTGCTGCAACATAGTGGTTCAGTGGTTGGGCTGCAAATCAGCACTCTGGAGGCTCGAATCCCACTGCCTCCCTGAGCTCAGCAGGTGGCCTTGGTCATCCACTCCTCTAACGCCTGGTTCTCCAGCTGGACTGTGGGGAGAATAACAACACTGACCTTGATCACCGCTCTGAGTGGGACACTAATCTGTCCAGAAGAGCGGTATGTAAGTGCAGTTATTATTATAAGAGAGCTGCTGCAACATAGTGGTTCAGTGGTTGGGCTGCAAATCAGCACTCTGGCGGATTGAATCCCACAACTGCCATGAGCTCAGCTGGCGGCCTTGGGTAAGCCACACCCCTCAGCCCAGCTCCCCAGCTGTGTTGTGGGGATAAGAACAACATGGACTTTGTTCACTGCTCTGAGTGGGGCAACGATCTATATAAGCACGGTTATTAGGGCAGCAGAGCTGCTGTGGCATAATGGCTGGGCTACGAATCAGCCCTCTGTTGATTCGAATCCTGCTACTACAGTGAGCTCTGCAGATGGCCTTGGGCAAGCCACTCCTCCAGCCCGGGTCTCCAGCTGTATTGCAAGGATAATAATAACACTGACCTTGTTCACCCTCTGAGCGGGGCACTAATCTGTCCAGAAAGGCTGTATATAAGCACACTGTTATTATTATTACTATATTATTTTACAGGCAGTCATGGCAACAATTTCCTTTGCGGTTTCTGATTAAGTACAGCAGCAACATCCACATAGTGGGTTCCCCCCACATTTTCCCTGCCTTAGACTTGCATCTTTGGCCCCCAACGGTCCCCAGTGGATGCTAGAAACTGCAGACAAAGGGTAAGAGAACCTGAAGCCCTCCCCACCCTGTGCTCTGCTCACAGGGGCTCCTGGTACCCCAGCCCCGGCCATCATCTTTGCTTATGATGCTGCCACTTACGCACGGTTGTAGGACAGGGAAGTATGACAGGCGAGGAGCTGGTGAGCATGCTCAGATGCCTGGTAGGCTTTCCCTACACATTTCAGCTGTACTTTCAACCAAAGGCCACGTTGCTAGTGGAGCACACGCACCTCCACAACTCAAGACGAATGTTTCCCCATTTTAAGTTCATCTAAAATAAACATTACTATAGCATGAGACCGAACGGCCATTATTTTACTTTGAGGGTCTCTCCATCCTGCCGAGTTATAAATACCGCTCTTGCGATAGACACAGTTCAATTCCAGCCCTCACCTAGGCAAAAGGTTTCATCCCAAGAATTGATTGAAGCCAGCTTTATTATTACTAATGCTCTGCTTAATTTCAAAAACAACACGATATTGAACACAATAATGCCCTGCATTAATAAGCTTTCCCTTGAAATAGCTAGCAGATTTATTGCATTCGGTTGCTCAAATAAACACAAAGATCACTTTCCATAAATCATCATCTGCCTAAAAAGACGGCTGGCGAGGAACCTGATAAAGGAAGTAAAAGTTATTAAAAAGTACGTGAAATCTCATTGTAAATGTTAACCGATGCATTTTAATCGGGTGAGGCTATAAGAGGAGCACTGATTCAGACCAGTGGTCCATCGAGCTCAACATTGTCTCCTCTGGACATAGGAAGAACATCAGTAGAACCGTGCTGGATCAGACCAGAGGTCCATTGAGGGAAGCATCCTGTTTCACCCATTGGCCAACCAGTTGCTCCAGAGAGCCAACCACAGGGCACAGAGGCTGAGGTCTTCCCCTGATGTTGACTGCCTCTGAATTTGGGATTCAGAGGTTGACTGCCTCTGAACCTGAAGGTTCCCCTTAATCACCATGGCTTGTAGCCATTGATGGACCTCTTGTCCCTGAATCTTCCTAACCCCCCTTTAAAGCCATCCATGTTTGAGGTTATCACTACCATCCATCCATCCATCCATCCACCCTCCCACCCACCCACCCATCGGCAGTGCATTCCACAATTTAATTACTCATTGAGTAAAGAAGTATTTCCTTCTGTCATTCTATTGCCCATCAGCTTCATTGTGTGCCCCTAGTATTATGGGAGAGGGAGAAAAATTTTGCTGTATCCATTTTATCCATTCCATGCTTTATTTTATACACTTCCATCATGTCTGCCCCCAGCTGTGTTATCTTCTAAACTGAAAAGTCTCAGACTACTTGGTCTTTCCTCATAGGAAAGATGCTCCAACTCTTACCACTAGCTGGATCAGTCTTATTGCGGGACCATGTATCCAGTTTGTTTGACACCACCCATATTTATTTATTTAGTACACTGTTATGCTGCCCTTCCTCCAAGGAGCTCAAGGCAGCAGACACTGTTCTCCCCTCCTCAGGAATAATTCCTGCCTTGGGAACATAGAATCATAGAGTTGGAAGGGGCCATACAGACCATCTAGTCCAACCCCCTGCCCAGTGCAGGATCAGCCTAAAGCATCTCTGACAAGTATTCATCCAGCCTCTTCTTGAAAACTGCCAGTGAGGGGGAGCTCACCACCTCCCTAGGCAGCTGATTCCACTTTTGAACTACTCTGACGGTGAAAAAGTTTTTCCTAATATCCAGTCGGTACCTTTGTGCATGTAGTTTTAGCCCATTGCTTCGCGTCCTACCCTCTGCTGCCAACTGGAACAGCTCCCTGCCCTCCTCCAAATGACAGCCTTTCAAATATTTAAAGAGAGCAATCATTTCCCCCCTCAACCTCCTCTTCTCCAAACGAAACATTCCCAAGGCCCTTACCCTTTCCTCGTAGGGCTCAGTCTCCAGACCCCTGATCATCCTCGTCGCTCTCCTCTGCACCCTCTCGATTTTGTCCACATCCTTTTTGAAGTGAGGCCTCCAGAACTGCACACAATACTCCAGGTGTGGCCTGACCAAGGCAGTATAGAGAGGGGCTATGACCTCCTGAGATTTCGATGCTATGGCCCCTTTGATACAACCCAGGATTGAATTAGCCTTTTTTGCCACCGCATCACACTGACTGCTCATATTTAGTTTACAGTCCACTCTTACCCCAAGATCCCTTTCACATATACTACTGCCCAGAAGTGTATCCCCCATCGAGTATTTGTGCTTCCCAATTTTGTGGCCCAGATGTAATACTGTGCACTTGGTCTTTGTTGAATTGCATCCTATTCACCGCTGCCCACTTCTCCAGAGTATTCAGGTCTTGTTGAATTTTAATTCTATCTTCTTGGGTGTTTGCTACCGCTCCCAATTTGAAAGCCTTACTCAACCAGACTGAAAAGTCCATGTAATCCAACATCCTGTCTCCCACAGTAGCCAGCCAAATGCTTCCAAAAAACCCCCAAGGACACCATGAAGGCAAAAAACTCTTCTTCTACAGCTTATTCCTCAGCAGCTGATATTCAGAGGTCTTTTGCCCTGAGCAGGGAGATTCCACTTAATTATCTATCATGGCTAACACTGGTTGATAGACCTGCCCTCTGCCATTTAATCCCATGGCTATCTCCACATTTCATTCGGCCACAGAACCCATTGAGCTGCCAAGAGGTGCTTCTTCTCATTACGAAAGAGGTGAGAATGGAAGTTGGCACCCCAAACTTTAGATTTTATACACAGCACAATATCTGCTGGTTTCCTTTCCTAAAAGAACCGCAATTGAACAATATCAGGCTGTATTTTTAATCTCAGAACTGTGCCCGTTGCCAGGCATATACACCTTTCGTCCTCCTGTCTACATTGCCAATGAAGAGTCAGCTCCGTCGGACATGCTCCCCTTCAGTGCTCCCCTTCAGTCCCTTGTTTTGCTTTTATTCCTTTATTTTAAATTTTTAAAGCAGCAATATCCAAGAAACCAAGCAATAATGGACACATTTCAAGGGAAGAAGATCCAAAGATAAGGAGTAACCCATATTGTTAGTAACCCAGATCATGGGCTACATTATGCAGCGATCATAAACTCCAAATAAAGGGGTCTTTAGCCAGTTTCATAGAATCTAATACCCACGTAAAACCTCAGTGTGTTGCCTTTGGTTATGTTAGTCATCTCTTTAAAAAATCATCATCTAGAATGAGAAATGGACTTCAGCAACCAGCGGTGTTTCCAAGAGACGTCTTTGAACCTGACCCTGCCAACTGGCAAACCACCACCGAGTTGCTTTGTCAGTTTCATGTATCAAGAATGAGAATGAGGACTTCAATAATCTGTGGTCTCAGCCCAACTTGCACGAAGTTTCTGAAGATCCACAAGGTTGTCGTCAGGGGGTCTGTGCGTCTTTTGCAAAGACGGGAGGCAAGCCTTTCTCATGCCAATGTGGCTTATACGAAAAAAGAAGCCTGTCCACTGTGCAGGAAGGGGAGCAGAGAGACTCCACCTCAAGGGGAGGAGGCAGCGTTGGCTTCCCCCTCTTTTGAAGGGCTCATAAAGCCACCTCCCCGCACAGTTCCCTAGCTTCCAGATCACCTCAAAGCATTACCCATAAAAGGCATGGATTGGTTGCTTACAACCACTAGCTCAACCCCAGGCACTTGAATTGGACAAGGACGGACAGTCCAAACACCGTCATTACTTACTTCAAGTATAAATTTAATTTTCCAATGCAAATAATTTCAGCATACCTCGCCAACTTTGTTGAAAACGGGAGCCTAAGTGGCTCCCAGAAATACGTGATTGGCTATTTCTTTGTGATCTGAAGCGTGGTTCCAGATAAAGACGGTTTCAAATCGCAATGCTGAATGTCAACATGCTGAAAGCTGAATTCCTGAAGCTGGCTTTGAGGAAGACTTCGTTTAAAACGAGATTCGACCTAGGCTCTCGTTAGTTTCAACTTGGGTTTATTAAATTACTTTTTAAAGAACTGTTTAACTTGAGTTCATTCCGTTATAATTTTCAGAAATTTTTATGATGATTTCTGTCTACGTTTGTAATTGATTTTGTTAATTTTCTGTATAATAACTGCTTGAATAATTTTGTGCCTCTATTTTTGTGTTTCTATCAATATAGCTTTGCTGTTATTATCATGTCTTTATGTTTCTGTTTTTGACTACTGTATAAGATTTGCTTTGGACTTATAAGCTATGAACCCAATAGGAACTTCCCACAGTGTTTTTCTCTTTATTTAGCCCCACGGAATAAGCCATCTTTTAAGTTCCTGACCTTGCAGGCCCTAGATAGACAATACATTTTATTCAAAACATGGCTGTTGCTGAAGTAGACCTCACAGTATCATTGTGAGGTCAAGAAAGGCTTCCATATGGGTCAGCTTGATATGACCTTTGAAAGGGAGCTATCCAGCACTGGGGGTATGGTCCACAAAGCATGAGAATGGAGGTACCAAAGTTGCCAAATTTTAAGAATCTGTAGTCTAAGCTCTCTCCACCTGGTGGCATCTCTAACAGAACTGATGTAAATAATTGGAAGGCAAGATTCCCCCAAAAGCCTGGCACACAGTCCTCCGAGAACATCTTCTGTACCAAGCCCTGGGGCACATTTCAGAAGGGGATGGCACAGCCGGATTGTGCTGACAGCTTGCCTAGCGTGTCATCACGTCCCTTCCTGTCAAAGAGTCGCCTGTTTCAATGAAGACAGTATAAAGCTGCAGTAATGACAATGGGTGCCCAGAATAATGCTTCACATTTCACTGCGAGTTTTCGCCCCGAGATCGGCATTGGTCCAAATGTTCCATTCTAAAAATCTCCATTTTGAAATAGTTTATCGTGTTCATGGTTGAAGTAGGAGGAAGGGACACCTCTCCAACCGGGGCATTAGATTGGCCTTGCAGGATGACTCGCAAGTCTCAGGAGCTGACCTGAAATTTCAGGGTTTTTAACACTGATCTTACAGAGAAGGACTAAGATCTCAGGATGAGGGGGGCAGAACAAAGGTCGTTTTGAACTCAGCTTGTGCCTCAGGCACCATTCTCCCAACCCATCACGTCTACTAGACTCTCCCCCTTGAGAATGACAGCCTGGGCCACAGGGAACCAGGCATCCAGATATGCCAGGAAGAAGGCTACAGATTCCATCCCTCACTCTGTCCTCTTGTGCTCTTCTTCAATCAGCCACAGCTCTTGTTGCCTACAGGGCAAGGTGGGACAAGATGGCCCATGGCCAGGATTGAACGAGCAGAGCTGATCCTCCTAGCTGCTTGGAGCACTAAACAAGCCCAACCAGAAAGCTTTTAGGACTATCTCCTGACTTGCTCAGGTCTGTTGGTGTCAGGAGACATCCTGCCCCGGGTGTTATGCTACTCCCCTACTGTCTTCTCCTCTCTTCCACTTGTCAATTTATCCTCCGTTTTGAAAAGCCATAGAGATTGCAACAAAAATAGTATATCTGCTCAGCAAACAACTTTGGTCCTCATTAGAGATGGGCATGAACTGGGAAAACAGCGGCTCGTGGTTCATCACGTTTCACGAATCGGTTCGTTCGGTTCGTGAATATGTCACTTCCGGGCCAGCAGAAGGTCTGAAAAAAGTCCATCCTCCCCCCGCCCCATTGCCTAGGAAACTGATTGATCAGTGCCAGGCCGTCTGCAGTGACGAACTGGAAAATGAACCAAACGAATCACCCTAAAAAGCATTGTGGTTGGTTTGTCAGAAATGCCCTCCAACGAACCACCAGTTCGTGAACCAAAAAAACCAGCCCAGTTTGTGACAAACTTTGGTTCGTATTTTGGTTCATGCCCACCTCTAGTCCTCACTGTTCAAAAGTCGTATGGACAAATGAAGCTGCCCTATACTGAATTAAGTCTACTCAGACTGGCAGAGGCTATCTAGGGTCTTTCATATCACCTACTACCACGTCCATTTAGCTGGAGAAGGCAGGGACTGAACCTGGGACCTTCTGCAGGCCAAGCAGATGCTCTGCCATAGAGCCACAGCCTCTCCCCAGCTATGACCCCTCCCTGAAGTCAGGTTTTGAGACTTGTCCACACTCACACTCTACCCAGCCCTGCTAATAAGCTTCCATAGAATAAGTGGGAGACAGTTAACCACGTTTCAGTTGCATGAGGTTGTCCTGAGCTCCCCACAATCAAGGGAGGAAACAAAAATATTTAACAGCACCTGTGCCCAAACTCTTCACTCCAACTATCATCGAAGGCTTTCACAGCTGGAGAACGATGGTTGTTGTGGGTTCTCCGGGCTGTATTGCCGTGGTCTTGGCATTGTAGTTTCTGACGTTTCGCCAGCAGCTGTGGCTGGCATCTTCTGTCTTTTGGTGCTACACCTCTGAAGATGCCAGCCACAGCTGCTAGCGAAACGTCAGGAACTACAATGCCAAGACCACGGCAATACAGCCCGGAGAACCCACAACAACCATCTTCACTCCAACTGCATGGAAAAATTTGAAAATGGGTTCACTCTTTGAGGTTACTCAGGAGTACCAGGCCTCAAAGATTCAGGATTAATCAATCCTCCCCAGAAGCTAAATACCGACAGGGTGGTTACTTATTAAAAGAACGGAGAGAAGAGAGACAGATGCACATACAAAGAAGTGGTGCCCAGCTCAGGAACCACAACATACTGGCTAGCTGCCCAAACGTTGCTTAAGGAAATATAATCTTCCCATTTCACAAAGGTATGGATATAAAACTTTCCACACATGCAATATTTAAAACCGTGTGTCTCCTCCTAGCGTGCGTCCAGAACATCTAGCAGTGTCAAGCCGCTAACAGTTATCTCTTTACAGGTCAAAAGGGCAGTAAATAATTGCAACGGAAAGCTGCCGCATTGCCCGCTGTGCTTTTAAACAGGCTACCCTGGAAAGCGCAAGGAAGCGTGGGAAACCTCGGTTTCTGTAGCCATCGCCTCAGCCGGCATTCTGCTTGTATAAAGATGTCATTTTTAAATATCTAAAAGTCAAATTGTCTGGAGAATAGATTCCTATAAAATTTATTTTCAGAAACTGATATTTAGCCTGCTGCTATCAGCGCTGATTGCTCTGCAATGTACAAGCGTTAGGCAAATTCCTACAGGTTTGAAAATAAAGAGACTGACATTTGGGATCCAGTACTCAAGGGCGTCATTAGCAAGAGACTGAAAAGGAACGGCCATGCTTTCCACACAAGAATCAGCAGGCGGTCGGGGCGGCTGCTCTGCCTGCATCACCATAATATATGTTTGTCACGAGGGAGACAAAGACAGAGCAAGAGAAGGGGGACAATCTTCTATCTTCAAGTAACTGATCAGCTCCACTGCAGCATGAGTCCTAGGAATGTAGACAATAGTAATAATAATATTTGATTTATATATCGCCCTTCAGGACAACTTAATGCCCACTCAGAGCGGTCTACAAAGTATGTCATTATTATCCCCACAACAAAACACCCTGCAAGGTGGGTGGGGCTGAGAGAGCTCTGAGAGAGCTGTGACTAGCCCAAGGTCACCCAACTGGCTTCAAGTGGAGGAGTGGGGAATCAAACCCGGCTCTCCAGATTAGAGTCCTGCCGCTCTTAACCACTACACCAAACTAGAAGTGCCCCTGGCCCAGCACGTCCATTATGGGAACACTGCAAAGGGCGAGTCCCAACTCAGCTTCTTCACGCTCATGTCCAAGATGGGCAGACAGGAGTGAGATGAGGCAACGGCTAAACACGTGCTGTTGCAACAACCTGAACCTGACCCGACCCAACTGGCAGACCGCCAAGGGAGGAGTTTTGCCAGCGAGGCACGCACGGTACTTGCGACATCTTTGGCCACTTTCTTCCTACTTCTGTTTCTGGGAACTACGGGATCCCAATGTCAGAATCTATGCTGGAGATCAACAGAGACAATATGTTAGAAGTCAATCCTAGGTGTACCTACCATCCCCACCAGCATCCGCATGGCTTACTTCTAAGAAGCATGTGTCCATACTCCAGGTGCCAGGAAATTCCCTTTTGGAGAAGAGGTGGTTCAACAGGCAGGATTTACTAATACGCTCAAGGGTCCAGTGCCTTGCTATATGAGGAGCTGGGATTCGCTGGCGATCCCTTGACATTCTTGCCCTTCCCCTCCGCGCTTGCATGCCAGAGAGCGATTTGCAGGTGGCTAGCGGTAAAGGATAACCAGACTGCCTTATCCTATTTATGTCAAGAATATGTTTGTCAGGCTGTGGACAGCAAGACAAATCAGGGTCTAATTAGCTCAGTCAATTCCTTCAGTATTATCCTTTCAGTCTACACTGAGTTATTAAAGCCATGGAAATACAACACTACCGAGACAGCAGTGATGGAAGTAAGATGTCAGAAGCTTATTAGCTGGAGGTGGAGGAGGCAGCTGCAAAAACGGCAAACTATGATAAATACAGACCGGCGGAATCGCAATCCATACCGTTACCTTGCATTTGCAGGGCAAATTTCCTCCTCCGGAGGATCCTACAGCATTTCAGCTCGTTGATGAGCAAGTGCCACCGCCCTGAGGCGCCACTGGCTGAGACAGTAATGGCAGCTATTTAAACACCAGGCGCTCTTGCTGTAACTAACTTCAAGGAGACAAAACGAGCGACGCGGCACGGAACGGAAGGGCAGAGGCCTCAACGCAGCACGAACTCCTTGGCTTGACCCTTTTGTCCTCTGCCAGAAGGATAGAGAATGAATGGCCTTTGCTTGCATTCTTCCTTTCTTACTCTGGCCTTTCTCCCCTGCATAGAAATTTATCACGGTAAACACCATGGGGCAGAGACCCATCTTTCACTTGAGTTATTTGGGCACTCGTACAACTGATGGCATCACACAAATAAATAAGAGGAGGGCTATATTAGGCAGTTTAAACAGGACAGGGTCACAGGAAGTACAAGGCAAAATCAGTAGCTATTTTCCGTTCCTTTAAGGACTTTTATTACATGTATGGAAACGCGTCAAGCAGTCAGAGCAGGACAGGTATGGTTCTTCCGGTTACCGTCCCAGCTTTGCTTGAAAGGGAACATGAAAATCAGTTTAACACGGTGGCACTCCAAGCAGCATAAGAAAACGAAGAAGACAGTTAATACTTCTGTTTAGATGCTGCTACTCAAGTCAACTGGCTCCGGATCCTCAGAAGTGCCCATACATGTCCCATCCAGACCTAGTTACAGTGAGATGGTGGCCTCATGTGGTCCCTCCAAAGTGCAAGAGATGGTCCAGTACTCTCTTTCTGAGAGCCAGTTTGGTATAGTGGTTAAGAACGGCAGGACTCTAATCTGGAGAGCCAGGTTTGATTCCCCACTCCTCCGCTTGAAGCCAGCTGGATGATCTTGGATCAGTCACAGCTTCTTGCAGCTCTCTCAGCGGTATATCAATCGAATGTTGTTGCTGTTGTTGTTTTTATTTCCCACATCAGAACCATTAACAACATTCCTTGATGGCAGCAAACAGAACGCCAAAAAGAAAAGCCACACTCACTTCATCTTTAACCATGTTTCATCAGAGATCAAAAGGGGATTACCGTAAGGAAAATTTCATCCAATCCAGAAGTCAGGAAGACAGACGCACGCAAGATAAAGGGTTAGGCATAGCTTGGTAACAAAGTAGTCTCAAACACAGAAGGCTGGATGCTGCTGAACCGTTTCACTAGCTGAAGTGTTTTCATCCCACAGAAGCCAGTCCAAAATGTTTGGAAGAGCATCTTGCATTAGGAATAGAAAAGAGCAAGAGTCCAGTAGCACCTATAGGACTAACAAAAGTGAACTGTGACTCACAAATTTTGTTAGTCTTATAGGTGCAATTGGACTCTTGCTCTTTGCTACTGCTACAGACTAACATGGCTATGCGTCTTGGATTAGGAAAAAGCTCTTATCAGAAGAAAGCACCCCTGCGAGCAGAAAGGACCTGAAGGATCAAACCCAATAACTACTATAATATTAACAACGTTCTATTTATATACCGCCCTTCAGGACAACTTAATATCCACTCAGAGCGGTTTACAAAGAGTGTTACTGGATCCAAGGGTCTAATTAGGGTCCTCTGCTTATGAAAGGCCTACACAGAACAGTTCAAAGACCCTAAAGCCAGGAAAGACAGATCTTCATGAAAAGTACCTTCTTAAGAAGCATATTCTTGCACCCAAACAATTCTAGAAAAGAGTCCAGTAGCAACTTAAAGACTAATTAACTTTACTGTGGCATAAGCTTTCGAGAACCACAGCTCTCTTCATCAGGTGCAGCAAAGAATTCTGTTTGCTATTTTCCTTTGCTCCTATGATGGGACTTGGAGGAAATGGTTTCCTCCACCAAGCCGCACACACTCAAGGAAGCATGTGATTTATGAAAGTTATTATTCATGATGATAAAGAGCTTGAAGGTTAATTTACAATTAATTGTTTTAAACAAACCTGGGAGGAAAAGTGCATGCCTTTTGCAACCAAGGGACTGGACACGTAACGTACCTCCAGATGGCAGGCTGGCTCTTAGCACAGCCGCCGTTGGCCCCTCGGAGGTGATCTATTTATGAAGTAAGCACCAGGGCTCACCTTTCCTACACCTGTTGCCAGAGGAAGGACAGAACTGCTTCATTTTTTTTCTACTACCAGTTTAGCCAGAAGACCGGCTGCCATGAGAGAATGAAAACCACTGCAGGCAACCCACAATCTTTGAGCCAAGGGATTGGCAGATGCAGTAAGGATTTCATACAAATAAGAAACAAAAGCCAGCAGCTGTGCTCAGAAACAAACAGATTAATATGAGAAAGAGCGGCCTGGCTAAGGAAGCCACCCTTCTTTTCAAGAGCGAGATTCAAGGATACCTTCTCTGTGTTCCAGTTCTACCCACAATACAGGGCTCACAAGCCTAGGTCCTCCAAGTTGCACAGCGTTTCCACAATTTCTCGCCAAAAGAAATTGGATTCTTTCCACTGTTTGAGATGGCAGCGAAGCAAGGACTGTATAATTAGGTCAGAGCTGATTACCTAGAACAAGGGCAATTTTCTTTACATCTGAGTAAAGCTGGGTGGAAAACAGAAAAAGAAAGTACATTTGGGAGTAGCTGAGAGACTGTCTAAAATCCTTCTTGACGGGAGCGATTTAACTGCATTTTAATATAGATGGTATTTTCTATTAATGTCAGGGCAGAAACTTATTGCTCCGCATATCTCATCACAGGGGCTATCGCTGCATCTGTCTGAGTCAACTTCAGTGACCACTTTAATATTCACTTTACAATTAATGCTGTTTTTTTATGGCTCGCTAGAAAGTAAACCAATTTCAGCCCAGCTCCTCAGTATTGAATTTATTATAAAAAGTTATGTACTTAAAACTCCTATAATGAAACCAGAGGCATCATGAGATATTAACCTAGAGTTAATGCTGAGAAAGCCAGTTTGAATAATTCAATTCATGTCACCTTAAGTATCTTTTCAAATGGAATTAACTTTATCTTGCAAAAAAAAGGAACCGCCACGTTCCAGTTACTGATTATTGACTCCGTAAGGGCTCCGTCTTAAATCACCACAGTGCCCCCCCATAGCAAATTTGGGGGCACAAGTCAAGGCTAGATACACCAAACAAGAGATCCGGGCCCAGGGGAATTTCGGCACAGCCCTACCCTTTGATCCAGGCATTGCCAACTCCCAGAAACTTAGAATGCATGTTCCGTTCACATTGCGGGCTGAAATTTGGGGCTTAAGAAAAAGAGAAGGATTTTCGTTTTTAGGCAAAATCCTAACCCGATTTCATAAATGGCAGCACCTCCATCAAAAGACGGTAGGCATCATTTCCCTGAAACGGCTTTCAAAAAAGGATTACTCACCTTCAGGGAGGATAGGTTGGGAACAATGTTAGACTAGCAGGAACACAGGATGCTTCCCTGGCTACCGTTCTCATCAATACATTTAGGGCAAGAATCCTTCTGCCCATGGAAATGCTTAAGTGGACACCAAGCCACCGTCCAACACCTTCATCAAGCCTAACCCTTCCCCCATTCTTTTTTACAAAGTTTTTGGGTCATCATTTGATTGCTTAGAAGCCAAAAAAGGAAAGTTTAACAGCTTCCAGTAGAATTGTATGTTGCCACTGAGGCAATATTTAATTTAATTTATTTATTTTATCATATATATATAGTTTGCCTTTCTCACTGAGACTCAAGACGGATTACACAATACCAGGAACATCGATCAGAAACCTATAATACTTCATGAGACAGTACGTTAACTGGACCATTTCTAAAGGCTGAGCCGCAAGTCTTCAAGTAATACAAGGATCTAAAATAATCAGAGCTGGGAGGGGAAATTATGGGAGAATCAATGAATGGCTTTCTAAGGAGCAACCCATGAAGTTTCTGGGTCTCTTGTTTTTCTTTGACTAAAAATGTTCTCCCTCTTAGCTCATAGCTCTTGATGCTGTCATTTGGCCAACTGCTTTCTTTGCAATAGTCCCCCCAAACCCAAATCCATCGGGTTGTTGTATCGCCATTGGCTTGACCACACACACAGTTCCTGGGACTCCGCCAGTGTTACTAGAACTTGTTTTTGGAAACGGTGAAACTGGGCACTTATTTTAAAAAACTGCTCTCTGAAGTAGGATTGATTGATTGATTGATTGATTGATTGATTGATTGATTGATTGATTGATTGATTGATTGATTGATTGATTGATTGATTGATTGATTGACTGATACCCCACCCTCCCCACAAATGGGCTCAGGGCCGCTAGCAACATTAATAAAGCACAGCGAATTAATCACAAAACTATAAAATCAATAATAATCTTGAAAAAGTCACTGGATGCACTTCCAGTGGATGGCTCTTTGACGCTACTGAGCGACTTACTTATAGAGTGAACGCAAGGAACTTTTGCGTGATTAATTCAGTCTTCTGACCTAAGTGGTGAGTTGATTGTAGTTAAAAGTTGAGAGCAGAGAACGGAAGATGAACTGGATTTCATCAAACATGGAAGAGGTTTTGACCAAGAATGGGGAAAGGCCCATTAGGTTCAAAGGTGTACTGCCTGCCCCAGTTATTTCAGAAGGTCACAGCCACAAGTTTCATGTATCTGCCAGTGACTCAGCCCATATTCATGAATGAAGCAGAGCAGGGCTTTGTTTCTGGGAAAAGAGGTGGTGGAACTCAGTGGGTTGCCCTTGAAGAAAATGGTCACATGGCTGGTGGCCCCGCCCCTTGATCTCCAGACAGAGGGGAGTTTAGATAGCCCTCCGCGCCACTCGGCGGTGCAGAGGGCGATATAAACTCCCCTCTGTCTGAAGATCAGGGGGCGGGGCCACCAGCCATGTGACCATTTTCAAGAGGTTCTGGAACTCCGTTCCACCACGTTCCAGCTGAAAAAAAGCCCTGAAGCAGAGTATTACCTACAAAATGCACACACCACAGTAATTCGGGCTCTAAGGTCCCACACTTTGCCCTTTCAGGTTACTACAGATTTTAGGGCCAAACCACGCAAAGTCCTAAAACGGTCCTTCTAAAGCATCATAGCAGGCCTTTGTTTCAGGTCTCGGAGCTCCACAGAGCCCATAAATAACCGAGACTGTGACTTCATGGCCTGGCGAAGGCAAGGTTGAGCATAAGAAACCTTGCCCAGGAGTCTACTAAAGCCTGTTGTTGTCTTTTTTTAAAATAAAGGAGAGTTAACAATTCAACGGCTTGTGCTAGACTAAGTCCAACTCTTCTGTCCAAAATCACTTTACTTCATTCCTCTTAATTTTCAGAATTTTTTAAAACTGTATTTTACACACCCACACAAACTCCAAGGAGAACGCAGGAAAATAAAACAGCGCTTCTTGGTGTTTGCTCGCCACGCTACACTCGACAACCTTCTTTGCATGACTGATGCAGACTTTGCTTTAAGCAGTAGTTTTTCACCCCAACATCCATGAGAAGAGAAACTCCCACCCTAGCAAAGCACTGTGCGTCACAGGCCTTAGCGTGGTGCCGTGAGTCCATTCTAAAAGGATGCCTGATAACAAAGGAAGCCACAGATGGCGGTTTTGTCTGTCCGTATGCGTGTGTGTCTGTGTGTGCACGAGACACTCACCTGATGTGCCTTTTGCTTGGCAGCTTCAAGCTCCGAAAGGGAGTGCGTTAGCTTTTCTTGCTGCTCGGAGAGATACTTCTGATAAAGGCTCAACAGTTCCTGGCATTCTCTGTACTGCTGCTGCAGGGGTAAGATAGCGAGTTAAGGATGAAAGCGTTTCTCGTGGAAGAGAGGGGAGGGGGAAAAATGAAATCAAATATACAGCGATTTATTCCGTGAAAATCGGCTTTCGCTTTCTGGGTAAAAAGATGCAGAAAGACAACACCACCGGAGGGATAAAGCGGAATCCTTCGAAGTCTCTGGACAGAACACGTTACGGGGGGCAAAAGATGAGTCCCTCCGTGGCTGTATTCCAAATTCAATGGGTTTGGGTTGCTCATTTTGGTCATCCAAGCCTATAAATAAGTCTCGCTCTTTGAAACTGACTGTACTGACTCTCACTGTGTGATCCTCCTTGAGTCTCAGTGAGAAAGGCGGACTATAAGTAACACAAATAAATAAATAAACAGTGTGTGGTGCATGCTCTTCTACCCCCCCCCCTTTCCACCACCACCCCCAGCATTCTGCCTCTCAACTTTTTTGTGCTCAAACTTCATAGAAACGGTCTGTCCCTTTCTGGTGCGCTGAATCTATGCATTAAAGAGTGGTTCTCCGTCGACAGTTGGGACTACACACGCACCAGGGTCGTTTCCACACCGTCCCTGAGGAAGCGGTCATCTTGAAACAAGCTGTTTAATCCGGACGCTTGTAGGGCGGTGCAGCCATCAACCCGGTGTGACTGGATTCCCCATAGGGT
The DNA here is from genome assembly GCF_028583425.1 of Eublepharis macularius. Taxonomy (NCBI): domain Eukaryota; kingdom Metazoa; phylum Chordata; class Lepidosauria; order Squamata; family Eublepharidae; genus Eublepharis; species Eublepharis macularius. The sequence goes on along the minus strand of NC_072797.1, from coordinate 4,370,250 downwards.
GCATCACATCCACAGTGCGACCCACCCCAACTCGGAGTTTTTCTTAGGGACCCTCAATGCTTTGCCATCTGTGGCTAGACACTCCAGTGAACTAGGCGAATGCACCTGGAATGTACTGCATGAAAAATCATTTACAAGTGTTGTTCACTGGTGGAACTCCTTGAGGGTTTATGGTCTATTGTGAAGCAATTAGTCACATTGTTAAGAATGTTTGATTATACTGTCATTTTTGTATGAACATACTTTATTATTGTACATAGTATACACGACTAAATTGATTTGTACTTTGTTATATATTTCATTGTGGCTCCTTATTGTTGGTTTGTCGTTTATTGTGTCTCAGGAGCCGCCTCTGGTTCTGTTGTGTTTGTGCCAAGAGGAAGACAAAAAAACCTCCAGGATCCCTGGCCAATCTGACCTGGAGGAAAATTCTTTCCTGATCGGCATTGCCCAGGGCATATAAGAAAGGGCCGTGAGAGCCAAGCACCAGCTCACCCCTTCATGCCCTCCCTCTCCCGATCTGGGTACATTCATATTAAGTCAAAGAATCATCGGAGCCGTCAGGTGACCATCGACCGCTTCCTAAATACCTCCAAAGAAGGAGAGCCCTTCTTCTGAGGAAGCCTGTTCCACTGAGGAACCGCTCTGTCAGGAAGTTCTTCCTAATGTTTAGCTGAAAACTCTTTTGCTTTAATTCTAATCCAATATTTCTGATCCAACCCTCTGGGGCAACAAAAAACAACTCTGCTCCATCCTCAATGTGACAGCCCTTCCAGCATTTGAAGATGGTTATCATGTCACATCTCAGTCGTCTCCTCTCCAAGCTAAATATACTGAGCTCCTTCAACCTTTCCTCATAGGACCTTGGTTTCCAGACCCCTCACCATCTTCGCTGCCCTCCTCTGGACACGTTCCAGCTTGTCTTTATCCTTCTTAAATTATGGAGCCCAAAACTGAACACAATACTCTAGGTGAGGCCTAACCAGAGCAGAGTAGAGCAAGACCATCACTTCCTGTGATAAGGACACTACGCTTCAGTTGATACAGCCCCAAATTGCTTTTGCTTTTTTAGCTATTGTATCACACTGCTGATTCATGTTCAGTGTATGGTCTACTAAGACCCCTAGATCCATTTCCCCACATACTACTGCCAAGACAAGTCTCCCCCATCCTATAAGCATGCCTTTGATTTTTCCTTCCTAAATGCAGAACTTTGCACTTATCGCTGTTGAAATTCATTTTATTTGTTTTAGCCCAGTTTTCCAACCTGTCAAGGTTATCCTGTCTCCTTACTCTGTCTTCTACCGTATTTGCTACCCCTCCCAATTTAGTATCACCTGCAAGTTTAATGAGCATCCCCTCTATTCCTTCATCCAATTCATTTATAAAGATGTTTAACAGAACAGGCCTCAGGACCGATCCCCGAGGCACTCCACTCGTCACTCTTCTCCAAGAGGATGAGGAACCATTAACTAGCACTCTTTGGGTGAGATCTGTCAACCAGTTACAGATCCACCTAACAGTAATAGGATTCAAACCACATCTTACCAACTTGTCCACGAGGATATTGTGTGGAACCTTATCAAAAGCCTTACGAAAATCAAGATAAACTATGTCTACAGCATTCCTCTCATCCACCAAAGTAGTAACTCTCTCAAAAAAGGACATAAAGTAAGTCTGATATGACTTGTTCTTGTGGAAATTCCCAAGATAGAAGCATGACTCTTGCACATGTGAACATATAACTGAAAAATCATTGATGAAATCTCCACTGATGGCCGTGTTCCTCACCCGTGCTGTTCAATCACCCAGTCCTCACGAACGGAGGATCCTACCATTCCCTCTGTATTAATGTGCTTGAGAAAGAACAGGCAAACGCTACCGGCTAAGCATAGAGAGTAGAAACAAAACAAGACATGGTGCTAAAAACCAGAGTGGACCGAACACAAAGATTCAACCAACCTAAATGCGGATGATTTATTCATAAGCGGCCTGCCCGGTCATCAATTTGCCTGACTACATTCCCATAAGCAAAGCCTTCCGCAAGCCCCCCAATAGCTCAAGTGCAGACACAGCTTGGCAGGCCTTCTGGAGACTGACGACACGTTTTGGACAGTGATCTAGAGGCGCAGCAAACTGTGGCATTTGCAAGGATATTAGCAAAAGCGCCCTGCTTTGCTTGCAGCATTGAAATTCCGGAAGGAGATAAATCGGCTCTTCACCTGTCACTGCGTAATTCCCTCCCTTGCTCATTTAACATGGTAAACCATTTACTCGCCATCCCCCCAGCCCGCGCCTGTGCCTCTCCCCCTTTGGAGCTTTTAATTATGCATGCAGACAAGATGAGGGCTAGCTGTCCAAAGAGATTCCTCCAAAGGAAAGCTTTAACAACAAGTTGTCGCAATTAAGTAAGGGAAGCGAGCACGTCCCTCCTTCTGACTACAAGTCAGCGTAGATGTGCTGTAACCGAATGGCTAATTCTGGGCATATTTGTGTTGAAGTTTTGAAGGCTGGGTTTGGGGTTGTTTTGCGCCAATCACAGTTCTATAAAGTCAAGTCGCTGCTTTCTTTTTTCCTATTATCAATCCTGTTCTGAGCTGCTCAGCCCAGCTCTCGGAAGCCAAGCAGAGTCAGATCTGGTTAGTGCTCGACTGGGACGCCATCAAGGAAGTCCAGGGTTGCCAAACAGAGGCAGGCAATGGCCAACCACCTCTCTTTGTCTCTTGCCTTAAAAACCTCGTAAGTCGGCTGTGACTTGATGGCATGATACACACACATTCTCTCCCCTACTTTTTTAAAAAAATGTGGAGCACACCAAAATCTGAAAGTGCTACTGGACTCAAACCTTGCTCAAGATTTGAAGGACAGACTTATGTATCCTATAAGACCCAGTGGACCACGACACTATCAGTGAAATTCTAAGCAGAGTTACTGCAGTCTAAGACCCTGGGCGTAGAATGGAGTAACTCTGCTCAGGATTTCACTGGCCAGATTCTTCATACCCTCCATGCATCTGACGAAGAGAGCTGTGGTTCTCAAAAGCTTACGCTACAATATAGTTAGTCTTAAAAGTGCTACTGGCCTCTTTACTATTTTGGATTTCACTGTAATTTACACACAAACGCACAACTGAAGGAACAGGCTATGTCAATCACGGAAAGGAGAAGACTGTGGGGCAAGACAAGTATTCCACAAATGTCTGATGGGTAGTTACACGGAGGGGGCAAAGATTTGTTCTCTGCTGCCCCATGTTGGAGACAGCAATGTCTGGTGTACAAACAGGAAGAGAAGAAGACCCTGCAGAGGGCAGTAAGGGATAGTTAGAGTGATTCCGCACACATTGGATAATGCACTTCCAATCCTCTTTATAGATCATTTGGAACAGATTTTTTTGTGTGCGGAACAAAAAATCCACCTTAAACAATTGATAATGTGCATTGAAAGTGCATTATCCAACGTGTGCAGAATCAGCCTTAGAAAGGAATGTGAGGTCAGCATCTTTCCTTCTAATGAATTATATTTCACCATTATTGTACATATGCTCTGTCAACACCTCGGAGGGTCTAATGGACTACAGGAGGGTAAAATTTCAGATGAAGATTAGGAGAAACGTCCTATTGGTGACAAATGTCCGGCAGCGAAACGAATTACCGCCGGGTAAAGGGGAAGATGGGCTCTTTGACGTTCAAAAATTACAAACAGATACTGAACCCCCATTAGTAAGGGATGCTCTAGCTTTGAATTCCCTGCATTTAGCAAGGGGGTGGACTAGACATCCTATAAGGATCCTTCCTACTCAAAGATCCAGAGGAGTTAGCTGTGTTAGTCAGTAGCACCTTTAAGACTAATCAACTTTACTGTAGCATAAGCTTTCAAGAGCCACAGCTCTCTTCATCAGATGCATAGTCAGAAGAGAGCTGTGGTTCTCGAAAGCTTATGCTACAATTAAGTTGGTTAGTCTTAAAGGTGCTACTGGTCTCTTTACTATTTTCCTACTCAAAGACTATCTCACTCACACACGTCTCCATGCATTGACACCTCCTCTGTTGGCCGCTGCTTATCCAAGCCTACCAAACCACCTGAGCTGTATGGTTACTGAGAGCCCCAACCCCCACCCCACTATCATATACCCCGCTATCTCACTCGATAGATTTCTATATTGCTGATTTCCAATTTGTGCACAAGCACTCTGGTTTCTGCAAATGCCATCTTGAATCGGCCCCCTCCCCCAAGCAGAGAATATTGCTATAGGCGTTGGCAGCTTGATTCATCCTAAGCCATGTGTTACAAGAAACCCCCCCAAGGGGTTTTCTCTTTGATCCCAGGAGGGACACAGATGGCAAAACTGGGGACAACTGCAAATTAAGGCCAAAGAACACGAGCTGTCTGCAAAGCATTCACTTTGTGCCCTGAAACAAGGAGGACAGCCGAAGCAACAGTTTTAATAAGCCAATTGCGTTCCGGAGCCAACAGACGTGGGGTTTGGGGCTGTTTTACAGCTTGGTGCATTTTGCCGGTGCACAAACCGAGAAAAAAAAAACTTGAAATGATTTGTGGTGGTCTCTGGAGTCTTTGCCAGTGATGATGTATATAAAAGGAATTTTTTACGCCAGCTGTAACCGCCGGCAGTAATGTTTATAGTAGGCGAACAGATTAGCCTGGACGCAGGGCATGAATTTTAGTCTTGAAAAAGCCCATTCATTTATACAGCCCAAGAGTTAAATGTCAGCATTTGAAGACAAAACATGGGCAAATTCATTAAAATCCCAAGTTACAAGGCAGAATGTAAATAGTGGGCCATCCCATCATTCCCAGACTTTGAGGCTCCTCCGCTCACGTTTGACAGCCCTCCTTCCACAGAGGAATCCCACAACGGAACTCACCTGGCTTGTTTAGCTAAGGGGCTCTTTCTCAACAGAACAAGGGGCAACCAACTGGTTTCGTGGTTTCACAACAACAAAGGAGAAATTACACAGACCCCTAATTATCAAAATGATTAGAGCGAGAAAGGGACATTTAGCCTTACCTGGATGGCCAAGACAAGCCCGATCTCGTCAGATCTCGGAAACTAAACAGGGTTAGTGCTTGAATGGGTGACCGGCAAGGAAATCCAGGGTTGCTATGCAGAGTCAGGAAATGATGAAGGGGGGGAGGCAAGAATTTGGGGGTAATTTTATTTCGCTTTCAACTGTAAATACATTGAAAGCTGCCTTGAACCCTAAGGAAAGGTGGTTAAAACATTTCAATATATATATAACATTAACGTTTGCTTTGAAAACACCATGGGGTCACCATAAGCCAGCTGCAACTGGATGTCAACTTAACACACACGGGTACATTTGCCTGCTCTACTCCATACTTTCTTTTTGCTGCTCTTTCACAGTTATTTATTAGGAATGAGGGGTTGTCCTAAGCAGAAACAGAACAATTTAAATATATGGGGTTGTCGTAAAACAATTCCTAGGTGGTTTAGGGCAGGAGGTATCTCCCAGGTTCAAAACGATCAAGTATTAACAGAGGTGGCTTTTTAGGGTCCCATGTGAACACAAGAAGCTGCCGTATCTGGTCCAATACCGTCTACTCAGATTGCTGGTAGTGAACCAATAGTGTGGAGTAGTTATAGTGTCCAACTTAGAGACATGTAAGAACACACTAAATTAAAAAATGCAGAAATAATGTTATTTTCCAAGGATGAAAAGACACTATTGAAGGATTTATTGTTTTCTATGTTTTGCTTGATAGCTAAATAAGCTACTTGGCCTATTGAGAGTGTATTAGACTTATTTCTGTACAAATAATGCACTCTTTTACTACAAAATGTATGCTTTCTACTTTCATCATCTTAAATGGGGGAAAAACTAAGATACATGTGTCGAGACAGTGTGACGTTCTCTCTCTAGTATTGGGTATATTTGGAATTCTGCTTGTAGAAAACAGTTCTAAATTCCATAAATATTCCAAGTAGTACAATTTTATAAGCTCGGTTAGAAATGCTGTATTTAATACTGTTGAAACAAGAAAACAGATTTAAGTTTGGTATGGAAGCATTACATACATTTCAATTTTTCTCTAAATTTCTGGGTTTTTCCCCACAAAACCAGGGTTGTTTTTTCAGAGCTTCAAAATTTCCAGAAATTTTCTCTCTCTCTAATCAGACGAGGAATGGGGAGGTCCAGATTCAAATCCCCACTCCACCACAAAACCCAGTGAGTGACCTTCAGCCGCTCTATCTCAGGGTTGCTGTGCGGCTAAAACAGAGAGAGGAAGAGCCATGTACAAAAGTGATCTTCATCCTCTTTTGTTTTCTCTTTTTGGGGCTTTTTGGAAGAACTCTGGTGACCATGTAGCGACAAAATAGTAAAGAGTTCAGTAGCACCTTTAAGACTAACCAACTTTATAGTAGCATAAGCATTCCAGAGCCACAGCTCTCTTCGTCAGATGCAAGTTGATTGTAGCATAATGCACTGTAGCACGAGCACTGCATGTGTATTCAAGTGCATTTCATACACTTGAATAAAAGACCACACAGAATGTATGTCACTTGAGCATCACTGTGTAAGATACCTTGTGTGGAGAGACTCTTCCAGTGCAATCCTAAGCAGAGTTACTCCAGTCTAAGCCCACTGATTTCAATGGGCTTAGACTGGGGTAACTCTGTTTAGGATTTCACTGTCAGTCTCTTGCCTTGAAAATCCCAACGAGGTCACCTACAGCTGGACTGCACTCTCCACCACCACAAGGTAAGCACCACAAAAAAATACACCTGAAAATTTAGGAGGAGGGTCTGTGTTGTTGTTTTTAAACAACGAGGCCATACGCTCACCAAGGTAAAAACACGGCAGCTTTCCTAATTATGAATAAACTCAGAAATATATTCCACACTGTGAAACAAGAGACAAGCAAATTTTAAAAATGCACGAGTCCCTCAAGACAAATACGAGAACCAAAATGATCTAGCGCAAAGCATCCCGTGACGCATGAGCACTACGTGCGGATTCTAACAGAGAGACACGTCTGCTTGTCCGCATTATTGCCCTGAGAAAGCATAAAGCCTACCAACTTCCCAGCAGGTTTATTACCGAAAATTTGAAGGTGCGGCAAAAAGACAGAAGGTAATAAAATGTCTTATGAACAACTTTACTTCTCGGGTTCCAATATAAGTGAGCTTACATGGACTATTTAAGCTCAAGCAAGCTCAGAACCTGCGGGGGGGGACCTTCTCGCGTGGCCCTCCTTTAATAAAAGAGCAGAGTCCGCTGAAGCTGTGAACTCAAGGAAAGACGACGCCCTCTAGAGACTCACAAAGTTTGTGAAATCAGCCTGTGAAGATGCACAAAAAATGTGACGAGGATGGTAGAGTAACACACAGCTGAATTTCTGTACAACAAAAAACAGGCAGTTTTGAATAGTTTACTAATAGCAAAAGTCCCAGTATATTAAACCCGGGAAAGAAAGTTCACCGCTATTCTAAAAGTTAAGCCACTTGCTCCTTTTTCCAAAAGTTGCCATCCTATTCTTGAACAGAAATGCTTTCCCATCTAGGAATGGCTAATATATTTCCCATTGTGTTTGAAAGGAAATTAAACTTACATTCTTTGGGAATATGGTATCATAATTAGTTCATGACTTGATTACACTTGGAAGGGAGCTGGGGGTGGCACATTGTGCATACAAATGAGCAAAGTCGAGGTTGCCTGCCTTAAAGGAAAAAGGCGCCAGCGTGCCAAACAAAGGGGAAAGATTCCCAGGTCTCAACCCGCACAGCCTGGATATCGAATTCAAATCTTTTCTGTTCGCATCTGGCACCAATAAGGCCAGAGGAACTTAAAAGATGCAGAGTCCTAATCAGTCGAATGAGTTGTTTGGGAAAATAATCCTTCCATCTCCACCCATGCCACCTGCACACGAGTTGCTAACTGATTTTAAACACAACGAAAAGCGCTAAGCTCCTTTTATCGGTCCAAACTGCCGATATGATTTATCCTTACAAACAAGATGGAAATTTCACGAATTACTGCAGGACGATTTACATGCCCTTGTTCCTTCAGCTACTTGAATTCTAGGTCTGGCGAGAAGCTTTTTGAAAAGAACAGAGCTGAAGTCCTGGCGCACAAAGGGCAGCAGAGAACTACAAAATTGCCGAGATTGCTGCCAAAGCCACTAATCGAAGAGAATTTCACATTAGTCACTGCATCGTCTTCCATTTCAGATCCAACTGAATTCGTTTTGCAAGTTTATTTTTTAAACTGTGGCTGGTTCCCAAAGTGCACTCTTGATCGGAGATGCTTATAGGTTGTCATGATCAGCAGTGACAAAAAAGGTCCTCCCATTTCGGGCCCTTTCAGGCTCGCAAGAGTGCTAGCTTCTCCGTCACTTTACTCACTTGCAGGCCTTTTTTTCAGAGGGAATGCGGTGGAATGGAGCTCCGGCACCTCTTGAAAATACTCAGCGATAGTGCTTGAAAATAATATTATTTCAAGGAATCCCGTGTGTTTCTTCCTCATTTCCCTCTTGAGAGCTCCGCCACCTCTTTTCCCCAAAAAAAACCCCTGCTCACTCACAAACCCTCAATTTCCCCCAGGAGCAACAGCTAAAACTGACTAGTTTCAGCAAGCCATAAAGCGATGTTTACTTACACTGCAGCAAACTGCATCGCAAGACCGATTCACTATGCGGTTTCCCATTCAATGGGGCCACCTGGAGTGTCTGGGGTGGTGTCCTCACCTCCGCACTCATCTCCTCCAGGGAGCCTCCGGCAGGGGGCAGCCTCACCCAGGCACCACTGAGGCAGGCAACTCTGCCAAGGGCTGTGGGGAAAGGAGCAAAGCAGAAGCCATGCCCAGGGGTGCACCAGCAGCAGCCTCAAAGCCAAAACAGACGAGACATTTGACACGTGGAAGACACTCGTCAGTTTCCCACAAGTTTCCACGGGAAATGTAGTGAGAAAGGACCTCTGTCGGGGAGAATGGACCTTTGGACACTTACCGTGAAGGGTCCTTCTCCTCTGAGGAAAGGAGGACACACAGGCGGCAGCAAGAGGGAGTGCTCCCCTTGCTCCCCTAAATGCACTCGGGAGCCGAGCACACTGGCAGTGGCAAGAGAGAGCTGAGCAGACTAGATGAGACGCCTAGATAAAGAACCTCTGCCAGGGAGAGGGGGGATTCTCCTTCTTCTCTTCTCCCTGTCAGAGATTCTTTCTCACTACATTTCCCATGGAAACTTGCGGGAGACTGACAAGTGTCCTCCACACGTCAGGTGTCTCGTCAGGTGTCTGGCCCAGCAGATACTGCAGTAGGGAGGCAGGGCTCAGGTGGCAAACCGCACCTGGGAACAGGCCAGGCCAGCAACAGCTGGGGCCTCCTGGGGGCTAGAGAGACAGGCAGAACAGCCTCTTAAAACCTCTAAGGAGGGCAGAGCAGGAGAGGGGAAAGCCCAACCAGGGAGACCATTGGCCCAGCTTCCCTTCACTCACCATGGGCCTGCCTCTGAAGAGAGGGCATTGGGGGAGCCAAGGGTCAGCCCACCCTCAATCCTGTATTAGGCCAGCCCAAGGAAAGGCAAAGGGGAAGAGCCAGGCCAATCCCAAGGAACTATTGGGAGAGGCACCTGACATGAGAGAGGGAGGGAGTCGTGTATTGCAATAACTCCCCCCTCCTTGGCTGACGCTGATCCGTAAATGGACTATGTAAAGGGGATGCTGGGGGGGGGGGCACAACACCAGATTCCAAACCAGCACAGGGGAAGCCTGACGTGGAGGAAAGTTGAATAATCACATCCAGGAAAGTTTCCAGTCTGCTGATATCACTCATTTTGCCTCCAAACTGGAGGTGGGAACTATTTGGCACAGGTCAGTTTGGAATGTAGCATTTTGAACCATGCCTAGTTAAATCAGCCTCACCTTAAAAAATAGCCACAACAAATACAGAACATGCCAGGATATGGAGGGAGTACTTAAATTCTTTGCTCATCTGGCACCAGTGGCACAATATCCGATCTACACATTAAAGCACTGAGATATTGTCTTCTCTCTGTGTGTTGAGGGGCAGAGGGAGAAGATAGCACACAGTTAAAGGAAAGACACTGGCACGTCTGGCCCCAAGTATCATTCACTTGGGGAAAAAACTGGATGACACGTAAAATCTCAGCAAGTGGTAATTATGAGATGTCTTAAAAAGTTTGTTTAAAAAGTAGTTTTTAGCATCGTGTTAGGTCTTTCAGAGGTTCTAGCAACCACCATTCCATTTCATTCCGATGTCTCATCTGCTATAACTTGAAAGAAAACACACTCACAAATGTTAAAAAGGTAAAGGTGTGCAAGCACCGAGTCATTATTGACCCATGGGGGGATGTCGCACCCTGACGTTTTCTTGGCAGACTTTTTAAGGGGGTGGTTTGCCATTGCCTTCCCCAGACATCTACACTTTAACCCCAGGAAACTGGGTACTCATTTTACCACCTCGGAAGGATGGAAGGCTGAGTCAACCTTGAGCTGCCTATCTGAACCCAGCTTCCACCAGGATTGAACTCAAGTCGTGAGCAGAGCTTGGGCTGCAGTACTGCCGCTTACCACTCTGCGCCATGGGGCTCCTTACTCACAAATGTAGTATGGGGGAAATTCTAACTCCAAAGTTTCACATAAGGTACTGATTAAATGTTGTTTTCTATGGTTCCACACGCCCAAATTTTCACTTACCTCATGCTTAGCCATCATTTATGATCTAAATTTAGAAATGGGCATCAAGAGTCAGTTTTCCATTATTTTTGCTCAACTCCCTCCACCACCACCCCATTCAATAACCTACATTCCAGAAGAGATTAATCTATATCTCAACCCCTCCCTCGCAACACATGGCAGCACAACATTCCCTCGCAACATTCTACATCTGAAAAGCATATGGTCAGCTGGCAAGGGCTAGATCCAGAAAAAGGAATACGGATTTCCCCACGCATTCCCACCCCGAAAGCAACAAAGCACTTTCCCACATACAAGTGTCGCTTTTAATCCCAAGAAAAAACCTGGATCCCTTAGGATCAAGTTCTACCTAAAACGGACCAGTCTAACCACTGCCTGCTAACTGGGATTACGATAAAGACTGAGGATGGAGGCCCCATGGCTTAGCCACACAACACCTGCTTGACAAGCAAAAGCAGTCAGATTTGCTCCCCTGCAGCATCTGAAATTCAAAGGGCCTCAGGCAGCTGGACAGGCAAAGCACCCCAGGGCCTGCTAGTCAATGCAGGCAGATCTGGACTAGATGACCTATTGAGTACAGGGTGACTCTCTACATTCAGAGAAGTACAATACCTAACTTGCTGCTATATGTCCAGAGGAGTTAGCCATGTTAGTCTGTAGTCACAAAAATAGTAAAGAGTCCAGTAGCACCTTTAAGACTAACCAACTTTATTGTAACATAAGCTTTCGAGAGCCACAGCTCTCTTTGTCAGATGCATCGTCAGATGCATCTGACAAAGACAGCTGTGGTTCTCAAAAGCTTATGCTACAATAAAGCTGCATCTGATGAAGAGAGCTGTGGCTCTCGAAAGCTTATACTACAATGAAGTTGCATCTGACGAAGACAGCTGTGGTTCTCGAAAGCTTATGCTACTATCAAGTTGCATCTGACAAAGACAGCTGTGGTTCTCAAAAGCTTATGCTACAATAAAGTTGCATCTGATGAAGAGAGCTGTGGTTCGCGAAAGCTTATGCTACAATAAAGTTGCATCTGATGAAGAGAGCTGTGGTTCTTGAAAGCTTATGCTACAATAAAGTTGCATCTGACGAAGACAACTGCGGTTCTCAAAAGCTTATACTACAATAAAGTTGCATCTGACGAAGAGAGCTGTGGCTCTCGAAAGCTTATGCTACTATCAAGTTGGTTAGTCTTAAAGGTGCTACTGGGCTCTTTGCTATCTTGCTGTTATACAGTGTGGAAACAATTTTAGTGACTGTGCTCTCTAAATGAGATGTGATGCCCATTCAGACCTAAAAGAGAATGTAAAACCATGCCTGCCTGTAATGTGATGTGCAACGTGAATAGTCTGAAGCTGATAGGTGACCAAAATCAAAAAAGTCCTAGAATTGATTATGTTTTGCTTCAGTATCTCTACTATGTCTTGGATCCCTGCTAATGCTACGCCTTTAAACTTGTATGTGTTTACCTTATGGCACTGTACTGAAATGTACTTACTTGATACTGATCGTATTAACCTCATACTGTGTTAATCCGCCTTGAGTCTCAGTGAGAAAGGCGGACTATAAATGACGTAAATAAAAATGGCACCCTGCCCGAGAATTAACATCACACGTCATTGGGAAATTGTTGCTCTTGTTTAAATACTGCAGCAGTCAAGATCCGCTAGACACTGCCCAAGGCACTGAGAACAGGAAGAGCACCTGGGCCCATTAAGGATGCTTCAGCCGAAACCCCTATTGGAGTATACAAATTTCCTTAGGCATGCCCTCATGCGATTGTGTTTCCTGCAGTGGGAAGCAGCCAGGAAGTGTTATCGCCAATGTATATGCCCATCATTAAACCACGGAGCAAAGCCCAGAAAGGGAGAGCCAAAGCCATTCAACAGGACACAGGCTTTTCTAAAAATATGTGGAAGAAAACACGTTCCATTTGCAACAGGAAGTAAACCCAACTTGAGCTACAGCTAAAGTGGGGAGGGAGGGAGAAAAACTGAAAGGAGGGACTAAAACCTTCAAACAAAGATAATAGATGAGTATTTTTCTCCCTTTTACCTCTTTAAATTGCAAGATTCAAACAAATAGAGAAGGCCGCTTAATTTAGCTGTCATTTCCTATCCAATTGCTCATAATGGCAACCATAAAATGATAATATTCTACCATATGTGCATCCCCAAAGCTGACAAAGGCAGTGGTCAGTGCCATGGAAATGAAAAACGGACCACAGGCTCCCCTTAGTGGCCGCGACATGAGATCGCACATCAGCCCACGGATTCTGAAGGCCCTTTGCAGCAGGCTTCTGAAAAGTACCCAGGGGCATGTCCTGAAGGGCCACTTTCCAGAGCAGCACAAGATTAGTTGGCAAGCCCAAGGCACCAGTGCGAAGTCTACGGTCATACACAACCTCTGCACCAGCCACTTCACATCTGGGCCACAAACATGCCGAATTTCCTTGCCGGCTGAGCTTCATCCCCAACGGCACACGCAATGACAGTGATTCTGAGAAGGTGCTGCATTCCTCCTTGAGTACTGCTTTCACCGGAGACCTATAACAAGAGAATTTCTTCCCAGCGGGAGAGAACGGCCTGGTCCTTCTCAGGAGAGCATCATTTGAAGGAGTCACCAACCACCTCAGGGTCTTCTCCACCAGGATGATTTCAGGCAACATTTGTAGAACATAAGAGCCCCGTGGCGCAGAGTGGCAAGCGGCAGTACTGCAGCCCAAGCTCTGCTCACGACCTGAGTTCGATCCTGGCGGAAGCTGGGTTCAAGTACCGGCTCAAGGTTGACTCAGCCTTCCATCCTTCCGAGGTCGGTAAAATGAGCACCCAGTTTCCTGGGGGTAAAGTGTAGATGACTGGGGAAGGCAATGGCAAACCACCCCGTAGAACGTGCTACAGGTGGGCTTCCCTGCACTAGCGGAATTGAAAGTAGTCCTCCATGCAAATACATTCAGTACATGGACTAAGCATTTAAAGCACCGCAATTCATGGAGGCAAAAAAATGGAGAAGGTATTTGCACACGTGAGATTTGAAAAGCCAGGAAAGCACGTTTATCCTTTGGCCGTAAAAGATTTAAAGGGAGAGGGAGGGAGCAGTCAGCACCGTCAGCAATGTGCTAGGCTGGCATTTCCATAGGAGACAACAAGTACTACAAAAGCACCGGATATGGCAGCACATGCCACGGGCAACTGGTAACATGCGAAAACTCTACTCGCCACCGGCTTGGCATTCTTCTTGCTGGAAGGAGACAATAAGGACCACGGAGCGCTGAAGTCTCAACCTCTGACTACTTCAAGTCCTGCTTCAATTCACTCCTTTTCTGGGAATCCAACCAGACAGCCTGCATTCTTTCACGCCTATTTCTGCAGCCATAAAATCAAGGCACCTACTTTTTTTCCAATCCGAGAGAAAGCCGAGCCTATCAAGACGAATAGCCATGTTGGCTCATAGCACAATTGTAGCTGGGATAAAACAGACCGACGTATTTCTGAACTCATGCATTTATCTCCAGGAACGCTCAACAGATAATGATTTCTCCGGGTTGCATTAAAGCTATTCACCCATAAGGATGAGCAATCAACTACTTGGGATCGTTTCTCACTTAAGGAACAGAGAGACGGTGGTTCTACTGGACTGGCAGTAGGGGCCAAGCGATGTTCCTATCTTCCCAATGTGCAAAGCTTACCGCAATCCCATATAAGCCTAGGAAGCTTCCCTATACAGAGATCTTTTATTTTCCATGTCATCAAAATGCCTTTCAAAACTCTGCTGCAAAAGATCCATTGAAAAGGGATGCCCAGAACGAACGTTCCCCATGCACGGCAGGTTATCTACCTCCAAGTACGGCTCCCTCCGGCTAAGAGCCAAGTTGGAGATTTGTGCTCATAAAACTGAAGCTGCCTCCTGCTGAGCCAGGCGACTAGTCCATATCTAGCCCAGCAATGGCTGCTCTGACAGATGGTGGCTCTCCAGAGTTGAAGGCGGAAAAGATCTTTCCTATTCCTCAGAGGCGCCAGGGACAGAAGCAGGCACCTCTGCAGGCAGAGCAGGCACTTGACCACTGAGCGAGTGACGGGGCAGTGCGGACAGTGGGGTGGGGGCTGGGGGTTGAGTTAGCGGATAAGGAGGGCAAAGGGGAGAAGCTGTTGCAAGAGTTTTGGGCTCTCCCCCGAGCCCTGAGTCGAAAAGGCAACATCAGTTCCATGCTCTCCCCCTTGTGGGAACAGCCCATTCGTCCACAGCATGGGTCCCGGATGTGCTCCTGCCCCTTTTAGATATCTGCCCCGTTCAGTTCCACTGGCTCTGGTTTTGTGGCTTCCGACTTGAAAGCTGCAATGAATTTATGTACATAAATCTTTCTGTGTGGGCCACAGAGAGAAATAAGATTGAAAGGAAAGCAGAGTCTCTCTCACTTCAGTGGGCAGCTGCTTTTATTCCCTAACACAGAATCAATTTCTTGCAGGAACTTTTAAGCAGAGCCTTGATAGACGTTTGCAAGGGATGAGTTAGATGCAATTTACGACCACAGAGGCCTCTTCTAAGCTATGATAATCAGAATCTGCTCCTGAGAAACAGGGAAGAAATCCTCTCTTCCAAGCATGTTTGCCCATCTTCTCGTTCTCGGTGGGGTCATCTTCAGAGATGACCTGCCTACAAGCCACAGCAGCCAACACAATTCAGGAAATAAACTAGAAGCAGAAAAGGGGGGAAAGGGGAAAGAGCCCAGTAACAAACCGGGGGGCTCCTGAGTCACTCATGAAGTTCAAGCAAAATATTTTCTGGCTCGTTCCAATTAATATGAAATCAAATACATTGGTTGGTTGATTTCATTTCATCGTGGCTTTCCTCCAATAAGGCTCAAAGTGGCAGAAGAAAGGATCTCTGGTGGCCTCTTATCCAGTCAGGGAACAGAACGCAGACCAGGGTATGCAAGAGAAATACAACAACAAAAGGTAGATGCAGGCCATTGACGGCAACAAAAACTGGGGGCCAATGTGGTGTAGTGGTTAGTGTCAGTCAAGGCTTTGGGAGACCTAGGTTCGAATCCCCACTCCACCATGGAACCTCGCTGGGTCACCGTGGGCCAGTCATGCGCTCTCAGTCTAACCCACTTCACAGAGTTGTGAGGATAAAATAGAGAGAACGAGGTAAGCCACTTTGGTTCATGATATCAAATTGGGAGGAGTGGCAAACACCCAAGGAGATAAAGTTAAACTTCAACAAGACCCGAATACTCTGGAGAAGTAAGCGGTTGTGAACAGGATGCAATTCAACATAGAAGTGCACAGTATTACATCTGGGCCACAAAAATAGGAAGCACAAATACTGGATGGGGGATACACTTCTGGGCAGTAGTGCATGCGAAAGAGATCTTGGGGTAAGAGAGTGACTGTAAACTAAATATGAGCAGTCAGTGTGATGCAGTGGCAAAAAAGGCAAACTCAGTCTTGGGTTGTATCAAAATCAAGAGGGTGCAGAGGAGAGCGACGAGGATGATCAGGGGTCTGGAGACTGAGCCCTACGAGGAAAGGCTGAGGGCCTTGGGAAGGTTTAGTTTGGAGAAGAGGAGGTTGAGGGGGGACATGATTGCTCTCTTTAAATATTTGAAAGGCTGTCATTTGGAGGAGGGCAAGGAGCTGTTCCAGTTGGCAGCAGAGGGTAGGACACGAAGCAATGGGCTTAAATTACATGCACAAAGGTACCGGCTGGATATTAGGAAACACTTTTTCACGGTCAGAGTAGTTCAAAGGTGGAATCAGCTGCCTGGGGAGGTGGTGAGCTCCCCCTCACTGGCAGTTTTCAAGAAGAGGCTGGATGAATATTGGTCAGGGATGCTTTAGGCTGATCCTGCACTGGGCAGGGGGTTGGACTAGATGGTCTGTATGGCCCCTTCCAACTCTGGGATTCTGTGAGTTGTTGTGAGGATAAAATAGAGGGGAGAACGAAGTAAGCCATTTTGGTTCCATAGTGGTAAGAAAGGCAAGATATAGATGAAGAAAATAAGAAATAAAGTAATACTGGAATTAAGGCTGGCTATATTAGGAATCAGTCATTTCCATCAGTTTCAGCGGCAAAAATTCCTCTCCGTAACTCCACCCTCTTCCCATACAGACACACATACAAACGCGAGACTTTTATCCACCAGATCCTTCCACCCAAATTTCAAGCATATGCGAAAAAGAATACCCATTCGGTAGGTACACAAGCTTCTGCCGAGTACAGTGGACACAGGACAAGTAAACTGGCACATGTAAGCATTTCCAGGACCCTCGAGCAGTGGCAGGCGTTCTGTTTTGCTTTCTTTTTCCAAACACAATGTAAAATATGCAGCAGCCATACACCAGCTTGGCCTACTGGCCCTCCTGAGTCATTATTGTCATCTCTGACTGGCAGCAGCTTTCCAATATCTTAGACAGAGGGTTTTTTCTTTACACCTATACCTGAGATTCATTAAGTGGAAGTATCAGGGATTGCTATTATTTATTTAAAGCACTTTACATCAACCTTTCTCCTGAGGCAAAATCGAAAAGAGTCCAGTAGCAACTTGATTGTGGCATAAGCTTTTGAGAACCACAGCTCTCTTCGTCAGATGCAACTTGATTGTAGCATAAGCTTTTGAGAACCACAGCTCTCTTCGTCAGATGCAACTTTACTGTAGCATAAGCTTTCGAGAACCACAGCTCTCTTCGTCAGATGCAACTTGATTGTAGCATAAGCTTTCGAGAACCACAGCTCTCTTCGTCAGATGCAACTTTACTGTAGCATAAGCTTTCGAGAACCACAGCTCTCTTCGTCAGATGCAACTTGATTGTAGCATAAGCTTTCGAGAACCACAGCTCTCTTCGTCAGATGCAACTTTACTGTAGCATAAGCTTTCGAGAACCACAGCTCTCTTCGTCAGATGCAACTTGATTGTAACATAAGCTTTTGAGAACCACAGCTCTCTTCGTCAGATGCAACCTGACGGTTGCATCTGACAAACAGAGCTGTGGTTCTCGAAAGCTTATGCTACAGTAAAGTTGGTTAGTCTTAAAGGTGCTACTGGACTCTTTTCAGTTTTGCTACTACAGACTATCACGTGTGCAAAACAAGGGAAACGCCCGGATAGTAAGGACTACAAACAGACAACAATTCCGGGAATCCACAATTAATAACAATTCATTTTCTTTTTATAGTGCAAAAGTGCCAGTGTGCAAAGTGCAAAGATACAGAACAATAAATATAATGAATACAATAAGATCTTTTGTTTCTTATGTCCAAATAGTCATAAAATAACAATGTCCAGAAGGGGATAACATGAAAACCCACAATGGGGACTAAACACAGAGTCACAATACTGGATGGACGATGACCCCAGTCCAAATTGAAGTAAAATCCAAATGTGCCGACGGGATTATGCGAGCATCTTATACAATTCCCGTTTCGTATAGGTCATACTTCTTCCTGGGCACAGTTAATTCTGGACTGTAACAAAAATATAATCTATTTTTAAAAATTATGGAGGTTCTTTAAAATATTCAACAACAATTTTCCACAATACATACTTACTGGTCACCATATAAATAGATACACCTATAAGGGATCGGTATCCACCAAGCCCAAATTAACTTCGGAAATTGCCTCATTATCACTGGCCAGTTCATATTTACAGCAGCCCTCACACTCAGCTGGAATGGCCGTAGCTGAATGGCAAAGGGTGTACTTTACACGCAGAAGGCCCCAGGTTCAGTTTCCCGTTTGCAACAAGTGATGTGCAAGACCTCCGCCTGAGACCCTGGAGAGCAGCTGTCAGTCTGAGTAGACAATACTGACTTTGATGGACCGAGGGTCTGACTCAATATAAGGCAGCTTCAGGTGTCCTCCCAAGTGTAGAGGGAACGCAGGCAGGCAACTCTCAAGCTGACAGCCCTTTGCAAGAAACAACACACCCACGCATGGAGTCTGTGCAGACAACCACTTGTTCAATACAATCCAGCACACACCACCAGCATGAGAGCTCATCCGAAGCAGGAAGGGCCTTTTAGAACAAGTAGCTCTTAGTCACTCACACATCCAAACCATACCAGCATCCACGACAAGCCATGCTCTTTTAAATTACTAATTCCTATGCCGTTATGCAGAGTCTTACAAACTGCCTTTTCTAAATCTCGGTTGATACACATTTTACATCCAGTTGTTCCGTTTCTCCAACCCTGCATCCCGAGAATCTACCAGACGGACGCAAACCAACCATGACGACGGAACAGAAAACGGCTGTTGCCAAACAAGGATGCCCAAACAGCCAAGACGTCCTGACGCCACAAAGCCAACTGTCTCTGGACTTCCCGCATTATAGACACCTAGCATGGTATTGGCTCGAAGGGGCTGCAATTCCCCCTTTCAAAACAGCCGCTATCATGACGGCTTTTCTACCCTTATTAGAACATCATCCGCTTATGACGCCTGTGATGGGGAGTGGGAACAGAATGGGAAATATGGCACATGAGCACATTTTGAGCTGCCTTATATTGAATCAGACCATTGCTCCTCTACGGCCAGTATCATCTGCGAAGACTGGCTGTGCCTCTCCAGGGTCTCAGGAGGAGGTCTTTCATATCGCCTACCGCCTGGTCCTTTTTAACTGGAGAATTCAGGGATTGAACCTGCAACCTTCCGCATGCCAAGCAGAGGTTCTTCCACTGAGCCACAGCACCTTCCCCAAGGGCAGGGGGGAATGCTATGTCACCCAAATACAAATCTAGGTCAAGCTGACCAGGCCCACGGAAGGGTTAATGCTAGTTTCCAAACAGAAAAACGTCGGTGCGCACACATGGAGAAACGCATCCCATTCATGTTCCAAACACAGGCCATCCTCCTACTTTACTTTCTGGAAACCTGCCGGAGATGTGCCAAACTGAGGAGCGCCAGTTGTCCTGAGCCAAAGGCAGCAAAGAAAAGATTTAATAACAGCCTCATTATAAGGTTCATTGTTGTAGGACTATTTAATATACAAGATTAACACATCTTATCGGCTGGTTCCGCTGCAGCCTATTATACCCCTCATTAATACATGCACATTGCTACATCATTTACCGCACTGACTTCTCAAGCAACGCTGTACGAGAAAGGGGGTGTGGAGGCTGCGGCGGCTTTTGCTCAGAGCTTGCCTCGCTCCGGGCAAACACAAAGAGAAATGCTGGACTGATCTCTGTAACTCGGGCTGTCAGCCTGACGCTTTGGCTGCACGCTTCTCTCCGGAGGGAAACTTGAAGACGGACAACAGTTTCTCCAGGTCTCACCAGGGTGCCTGCCGCTTAAGTTAGAGCAGGCTGAGAAAGAAAAAGGCAGGACCGTTGGCGGCAGAACCCCAAGACGTGCTTACCTTCCTAGTTTTCACTGCGCTTAAACATTCACGAGCTGGTAATTAAAAAGGAGAAAAAGGAGCCAAGCCATTTTAAGTCTACAAAAGCCTTCCAGGGCTCAGATTACTTATACTAGAGCCATTGATTTCATAGCACCATGGGACTGGATGGTGACTCGAAACGCGCAAGGTCCTTCAAGGCTGTCCGCTAGAAGAGTCCTGCTACATTTGATCAAAGCTCCATCTATTCTAGCATCCTGTTTCCACAGTGTCCTCTAGGGAGGCCACGAGAAGGCCACAAAAGCAACAACCTTTCTTTGCAATTTGCTGCAACCTTCCACAGAGTGGTATGCAGCGCCTCTGAACCCAATGACGCATAGCGACTGATCAACAGGCCCAACTTCCACAAATTTGCCTAAAGCGATTGAAAAATGCTCAAGGCTGCTGGCCATTGCTGGGTCAGCAAGCCGCGTGTTGCTTGAACGGGTGCTTCGTTTGGCCTCCTCTGAACGTGCCGCCAATCGTTTCCCAAGTTCCACTATTATCAGGGGA
Source organism: Eublepharis macularius (assembly GCF_028583425.1). Classification (NCBI taxonomy): domain Eukaryota; kingdom Metazoa; phylum Chordata; class Lepidosauria; order Squamata; family Eublepharidae; genus Eublepharis; species Eublepharis macularius. Next base: position 4,349,665 of record NC_072797.1, on the reverse strand, counting down.
TAAAAGTCTTTCTCTGCTTTCCAACCGCAATTATCACAGCCCCTAAACGTGTACTGTCTGCACACGAAAGTCACTACAACCACAGCTTTGCATGACGGGGAAGGTGCTTCAAGATTCCAAACTCTCAGTCATATTTCAAGATGGGGAGCCATGTTAGTTTGTCTGTAGTAGCAGAAAAGAGCAAGAGTCCAGTGGCACCTGTAAAACTAACAAAATTTGTGGTAGGGTATGTTTTCTATTGTATCATATCATAATTCAAAGATCCACAGAAATTCAGATAGAAAAGTATCTGAAGAAGTGAGCTGTAGCTCACAAAAGCTCATACCCTACCACAAATTTTGTTAGTCTTATAGGTGCTACTGGACGCTCAATCATATTGGTTATCTTTTCTGTACCCTTTCAGGCATTATTTAGAAAACAGAGTAGGCTGAACTATGTACAGTATTCCTTTAAAGTATTTTTAAGAGGTCTCTAATCACAGCCCCTAGCATTTTTTTGGCCAAGAAACAGTCAGCCATCTTAGGGACATTTATGAGGCTTTGCGTAATCGCTTTTGTAATCAGAGAAAAACAAGGACTCTCAAAATGGACGCCATGCTAAATTAAAGCAAAGATGGGTTCAGAGTAGGAGAGAAACTCTTGACCTTCTCCAAAAGTACACCACCACCGCACACAAAGAAGAAACAATTTGAGAAGGCATTACACCTACAGAAATGGTTGTTCACAGGAACGTTAAACTGAATCAGTCGCTCATCTGGTGGCAGCCCAATGAAAGAACGGTGAAAGAACACTGCAAGAATGGTGGCTCGTGCACACCAGAGACCATCAACTAATTGTAAAAAAACAGTATCTTTAACCTCTCGTTTGAGGTCCCGAATGGAAAAGTTACAAGATACAGCTGAAAATGAACAAAACCAATTTGGGCCAGGTAGGAAACTACTGGAAGGTGAACCCATACTCAAAACACAGAATCTTTCATTGGTGTTATTATTACTTTAAAAATGGCCCAGAGAAAAGTCAATCAGCTCTGAACTGACCAAGGATGCTGACGGAGTCAGAAGCTGCATCGGCAACACCCCCATGACCTTGTTAACTTAAATGTAAAACTCAGTAAGGAATTTACGCTAGTTTAAAATAGAAAAGAGTCCAGTAGCACCTTTAAGACTAACCAACTTTACCGTAGCATAAGCTTTCGAGAACCACAGCTCTCTTCGGCAGATGCATGAGTTTAGTACTCACTAGTTTAGTAAGACTTCTGTTACAGCTAACCTTAGTTAAGGACATTCCAGTGTTCTGCCATGGGTCCCATTCGAAATGTTTTTAATATTCATTCATAAAACTGTTTCGCCATAATTACACATCTGTTCAGTTTGTTGGTTATCGTTTTGTATTTTGAACACGTCTCAAATCCTGCCTACTTGCTCTAGTTCATGACAAGGGCCTATAGGAACCTGACCGAGTTATTCAACAGATCCTCACTTTCAAGGGTGAACTGGCACCAGTACCCTGACTCCCTGCTCCAGGGTCACACAGCGGCCAGAAGTCATGCAGACTGAAATGTGTCCCTGCAATACAAGCTGGCTTAGCACTTGGTCAGCTGATCCCAAGGACCAATTCGGATCCACTAAGCCTCACCAGAGCCCAGGCTCAGGTACCAGTCTGAGCCACTCAGCTCCATGGAAAAGGTTTTGCCTAGCTTACCCTTTTCTTCCTCTTGCCCCTGCTGCCTCTGAGAACACAACGTCCTGCCAATTGTGGGCTTCTGGTTCTTCGGATCTTTGACACTGTTTATGGTTCTGCTTTTGCCTGCGTTACTCCCGTCTGGCTCCACGAGTCCGACAGATGCCCGCAGCTTGGACACCCCACACCTTGAACTCTGGCCCTGGCAGCACCACAGATTTATCAGACGGGTATTATAAATTCTGGCTATTGATTTTCAGTCCATTTCCTCTGAATTTGCCCTTTTGTTCCAGTGTGTATCAGAAAGAGGAAAACCGGCTGCCGCTCCCCTTGCCCACCCCATCCCCCACTGATCTACGCAAGCCAGGACACAGAGAACGTGGTGCCAAAGGCACAGAGCACCAAGTCATAAGCTACAGTGCACTAAACTCACGGGTGTTCTTTAAGAAGTTCCCCCACAGAGACTAAATGCACATCGGGGACTATGAGGTTTTGCAAAAGGAAGAGATCCCCTTTCGCTCTTCTAAGCCATGACTACAACAATACAAGGAGCAGGCAGAAGGTGGCTTTATCGAGCAACACGATATACACAGCCAAAGAAACCCTTGCCAAGCATTTGGGGCAGGCCCAACTTACACTTTTTCTGTCTAGCAGCACTTTGGCCAAGAACATTCCCATATTGCTGCTGGCATATTGTGGGTGGAGGCGTAGGAAGTGGCCAGACTTGAAAACTAGAAATAACTGCATCTGACGAAGCAAGCCCTGACTCATGAAAGCTTATGTTAGAATATATATATATTTAGAGAATATACTTCTTTAAGGTGCCTCTGGACTTCTACTTTATTTTGCTGGTACACACTAACACAGCTTCCCCTTCGGAATTAGAAAGAACTCTGCGGCACTGAAGATATGCATCATTGTCGGAGAGTTAAAGAGAAGAGAACAAGTCACCAACAAGGATTTAACTTGAGCATGAATAATGTTTGGCGACACTAATGGAATGTCTAGGCAAGCTGCGGAATCTCTTCTTGAGAAACTTCAGAAGGTTGGGCAGGCGTCCGTGCTGAATGTCTTAATAAAAGGATATCCCACTCTAAGAAAAGGGGCCAAGAGACATCTTCCAATACCATGACGAGTCACACTTGCTTACACTGTTTTCCCAATGGGCAAGAGCAGCACTATTTTACGAAGTATATTGATGGTGCTAAATGAAGGTTAAGGGGAACCGAAAAATCCATTCTCTTCCACCGACACCCTGAAGTGGAGCACATGTTCCTCACCAGTACTTTGATAGTACGGGTACTTCACCCCAGGGAGGGTAAAAAGCTTTATCTAGCTATCTCAGCTTTGCTTACGAGTTGCCACAGAAACCATCTCAGAGCCAATGTTGGAGAATCTCCCACCGACACCAAGAGGCATGCTAGACTGGCCCTTTCTGAGAGAACTTACAAGAGGATCTCAGCAAGGAATGGGAGAGCAACCCAGTCACTCGCTCGGCTTCCACTAGATTCTGTGTGACCAACTCCTGTATCCTTATATCCCCCTGAGAAAACAAGCCTGACCGCCATATTCAAAGTGAACCACAGACATCTCATACAATAACTTCAGAGGTGTCTTTGCCAAAACGAAAATGAAAACACGCCCTTTAAGAAATGAAAGTAAACTGAAAGACGTCTTCAGAGAGGCTTTCGACAAACCGCAACAAGAGGGATTTTAACACCTTGATTCAAGCTTCCTCTGAGTGTTCAGTTGCCAATTTTTGTTTCTTCTCCAAGTTCCAGGCTGCTGCAGTCTCACGATGCTGCCCCTCAAAAAAAATTCCAATATGAATATGACCACTCTGTGTGAGAACTAAGTACAAGTCTCCAATTTTGCTCAGTTCGTGAGGAATGGCCTCGTATGCAACAGCTGCCTAACCAGAGGTTCTAGAAATCGGAATGGCTAGTCTCATCCTAGTGTATGAAATTCAGCACCAGCCATGGACCTTTGAATACAGCAACTGAAGGAAACCAAGATGCACGAAAAGACCAGGAGAGCTCCATGCAGGAAAACGCATGCATTTTGTAGTGTGAAAAGGACAGAGAACATTCCTTTCATGATGTAAACACCCACTAAGGCGGCATTTTAAGAAATTTGCCCCCTAAGGGGGTAAAAAGGGGCAAAATGTGTTTTCCCAAAGAGATACTGCTTCCCCGTGTGGCTGGCAGGCTGCTGCCTGCTTTGGGCCCCGCCCACTGCCAGCTCAGCCACTCTTCCCTGATTAGGCCAGACTTTTAAGGTCATTTCTATATGTGGCCTAACTGGGGCTCACAACATTCCACACCTCATCGCTCCCCCCCCCCCGCCCCAGTTTGAACACAGATGTCATTTGCGTATGCGGCCTGATTGGTCCTCACCCCCAACATTCTAAACAGTCTGCAGTTGCTATTGGGAGTCACTGAATGTGTCCTGAGGTAAAATGAACCTCCCAGTCTTCCCGTCAAAGTTCACTAGGGTTGCCAGTCTCCCTGTAGGGCCTGGCTTTCCTGTGTGGCTGGCTGGCTCCTCTCTGACTGGTCAGCTGTGGAACTCTGTGTTCTGAGGTAAAAAGCAAAAAATGTAAAGGTGTGGAATTCCACACCTCATTCCACATGAGGTGTAGAATGTTGTGAGCCCCAATCAGGCCACATATACAAATGACCTTGAAAGGCTGTGCAAGCACCGAGTCATTACTGACCCATGGGGGGGACGTCACATCACGACATTGTCTTGGCAGACTTTTTGTTACGGGGTGGTTTGCCATTGCCTTCCCCAGTTATCTACACTTTACCCCCAGCAAACTGGGTACTCATTTTACCGACCTTGGAAGGATGAAAGGCCGAGTCAACCTTGAACCTGCTACCTGAACCTGCTACTTGAACTCGGCTTCTGCCAGGATCGAACTCAGATCATGAGCAGAGCTTGGGCTGCAGTACTGCAGCTTACCACTCTGCACCATGTTGCTCTTAAATTTTACATACCCGTAAGTTTTATAACTGGATTTAAAGTAGTTAAAAACTGTAGCGAAGCACGGGTATCAAGCTAGTATATACTTATGATAATGTCAGGGGAAAGGAGCTGGGCTACGTTTTGCCTGACGTGCTGGCTACACGAGCACTAGAAGTATGTGGAGGCAAGGGCTGGAAAGGAAGCGAGACATTCAGACATTCACCCCTGCAAACTGAAATGGTACAACTCAGCAACAGGTATGCCATGTGGTTCTTCTGCCCCATCCGCTTCAGTTCCAGGATAGAATCCCTCCTCGCAGGTCTCCACAGCTCTGGAATTAGAGGGCTGTTTTCCCAGCGCATCTCTTTGCATTGCATTTGTGTAGCAGCACAATAAGCATGCCTCTGAAATGCCAAAGAAACGCTGGCCCATAAATTATGCCAGATTCCTATTTGTACCTAACCTCAATATTTATGTAGTAATTTACCAGTTAAAGATGCAAACTATTTATTTTAAATGTTACTTTGCACTAAAGGTTAACCACATGACATGTTTACTGTGAGGCTTCTGAATGACATTAAAAGACGTGTGCTTGCTTTGGCCAAGCTTCCCGCAAAAAGCGCCTGAGTTGAAATGAAACCAACACAGCCAAGCCCTCAAATCCACATCCCACAATAATGAATGTGAATGTTGAGACCTTTCTAAGCTCGCACAGACGCTCCCAGCTGTAGCTCAGACAAAAGCCAGCAGAGCGGCGATTTACAAAGAGGAGGACATCTTCGCCAGGAAAAGGGGCTGGGGACAGAAATGCATTAAGCAAAGCCCGGCTTACGGACTGAAGCAGAAGTAGGGAGAGGCGAGGGATCTTTCGACCAGAACTAGGATCCCCCATCAACACCTGGGAACACAGAACCCGTTTTCCAAAAGGATACTGGACATTCCACATATAAATAAGAAAAAGAGCGGGGCTATCTTTCATCAGTGGGAACAGCTGGTCTCGAAATCTATTGTTGGGGGTGAGAAATTACAAGCTGACTACAAATTCCAAAGTTATGCTACTGGAACCAGTTATGAAAACTAAGTGTATTCAGATTTAAGTACTGGGGACATCTCTTTTGACCAACACTGAATCCTGACCAAAGGACTGGTTTAGCAAGGAAGATTTCACATTTTCTACTTCCACAGAACACGCTACACTTTTCTCCCCTTATGCTGCTGATTCTCGGCATCCGTCATGACACCCTCGCGTGACGCAGAGGGTTCTGGATCCACTTCCCGTTCACATACAGCACAGGCCAACCTGATTATGCTTCACTACTGCACCCCATGAACTCCCCTGTGGCTGTGAACTGTGGGGAAGATGCGCAATAGCAGAAAGGCTCCCTTTCAGAAAAAGACGCCCACTATTAACCAACTCCCCCGACTGAGGATCCCCTCATTTCCCTGGAGCGCAGATCTAGCCTACCTTCCCCGATCCACCCGAAGCAGAACTGGTACCTGATACCAGCTGATACGTAACCATTTCTCCTTGAAAACCTCCCCTCCCCAAGGAGCTTGCCCTCCTGTCCTAACAATCCCTATTATACTCAGCTATCATGAAACTATCATATTGCAAACTGATGGTTCATTCTTCTCCTGTTCCCATGGGATTTGCAGGGCAACGGGTTCACCACGTAAACGATGAGACCACCAGCAAAGGCAGCAGTTCCCAACCTGAGCCACAGCAAGCCCATCCAAAACACCAAAGCATTCACGGAGGCTGCCTGAGCTCCCGTTCCGGTCATGGCTAAGGAAGTGATGCAATCCCACCTCCTGCACAGGAAAACCGCAGAACGCCCTACGGGAGCGGAATTCCACTTCCTGGGGGGATCCACTTCCACTGGAAAACGCAAGCTTCTGCTCTTTATGACTGCAAAGACATGCCTGACAACACGTGAACTATGCTCACCGAGATGGCAAATCAGATGTCCGCTGGTGCGAGGATCTGCCAAGCGGCTTTCCAAAAGACTCCACCGGGTTAATAGAGCTTTATTGAAAAGTCGCTAGTTTCAGGATCTTACGCGGTTCTTTGTCAGGATTGAGACACAACCAGGTGTCAAGAACATATATCATTCACAGGCTAGCATTCCCCACCCCCCACCCCCACAGAGGCTGGCTAATTCTGATGTGAACTATCTGCACAGGGGAGGACACAGGGTTCAAGGTTATGTGGGCTTCTTCCCCAGCGGCTAGGAGCAAACACAGTGTAAGAGAGATAATTCCAGGAAGAATTCATGTTTTGGAAGCATGAAGAAACACAGCTGCAACAGATAATCATAACATCATAACCTCCAGCCCCAGACCCACCCCCCCAGTATGGGTATGGTAGATGCTGCCAGCATCTTGACAGCTGGTTGAGAGCGGGGCTTCAGAGCCCCATTAGGAGTTAACAATCTAGTAAGAGGCCACTATGTTTTTGAAAGAGAGAGAAAGAGAGAGAAAGGTTTAAATCTTTTATTAGTGATTTGCTTGAATAATACATCAGACTTACTCTAATGCAATAGGCCATGTGAGATATCCAGGGATTTACCAGGGACTCGCTAGTCAGGAGCAGTTCCATGTAAAACCACCCGCATAAAAAAAATAAGTTATAAAGGAGCCTGGAGATAATCTCAGTAATTTCAGGACATTTATTACCTACCGTTACAGCACGTCCCTGACAGGAGTTGATGGAAGAAGCACTGGGAATATACAGTACAAACAAAGAAATGCCTCAAAATTGCTGAGCTTATCTCAAATTATTCTCTCTTTTATTGGCTGGAGGGGGGAGGGATGCTTATAGCTGCACCTTCCGCCTCCATCGACTCCACTTCACTCTCGCTCAAAAAGGCACTGAGAGCAAAGCCCTAAGTGCGATTCGTGTTTGAAAATCCAAAACAACCCAAAGTTAACAATGCTGCCCAAGGAAGCTAAAGCCTCCGATGTCAGCGTCGCCTGGTCAGCAGAAGGGCAGAAAGTGCAGATCGCCTTCAGTGTCTTTGCCCCGGCTTCCATTAACAGCAGTGGCCAAGCATGCAGGAAAGAAGAGACTCACAGCCAAGCTACAAGTGACGCCTGACACAGGTTGGACGCTTGTCAGCTTCCCTCAAGTTTTGATGGGAAATGTAGGCGTCCTGGTCTGGCAGCTGTAATGGAGAGCCAAGCTGTAAAACCAGGACGCCTACATTTCCCATCAAAACTTGAGGGAAGCTGACAAGTGTCCAACCTGTGTCAGGCGTCACTTGTAGCTTGGCTCTCAGTCAGAAACCCTGAGCCCATGGCGTGCCACAAACCCTACACTGCATGGGTTAGGCTTTCGCACGCCTGCATGGGTAGCCAAGTCTGTACCATGAGTGCCACAGGTGGGAGGGGCCATGGCTCATTGAAAGAGCATCTGCTTGGCCTGTAGAAGGTCCCAGGTTCAATCCCCAGCATTGTCAGCTTAAACAAAAACAAAAAAAATCAAGAAGTCGTTGATAGGAAAGACCTCCACCTGAGACCATGGTCTGGTTCAGTATAAGACAGCTTCATGTGTTCAAGTAGGCAACATGCTGTGCGCACACCTGGTCGTAAAAAGCAGGATAGCTTACGGTCCTGAGCATATTATTAAGTCAGGTTTATACTCCCTACTTCTTCTCCAGTCCCAGGGGTGGAGGGGTCGCAGATAAGTCGCACAGCACTTGCTTTGCGCGCACGCACATCCCTCTTGCCAATTCAGTCTCTGGCATCTCCAGCTAAGCAACCCGTGGAGTTGGGGGAAAGCCCTGTCTCTTGTCCTGAGAACCAGGAGAGCTACAGCTAGTGAAAAGTAGATCGGATGGGAGAGAAAGACCAACGGCCTGACCATCTCACAGAAGGCAACTTCAGGTGTTCGTGCTGCGTGCGGGACATGCACATCAGAGAGTGCATGTGTATCCTCATGCACACTACAGCGATGAACTTACTCAAAGGCTGGTTAGGGACCACTCTGCTGCTATGCCTGTGCACTGCAAAGGAAGCACAGGCAGTGCATCATGTTTACTTCTGACAGCGTCTCTTGCTGAAGAGTCACGGCAGCCACCAAGAACAGCCTGCCAGGATCTGCCCCTCCCACCTCCAGTGGCATCACATGCCCCCGCCTTCTCTTTCCTGGGACCTCATCAACATGCTTTCTTCCACAAATGTGCTGCGCATGCACAGACTGAGGCACTAGAAGCCACTGGGACCAGCTGCTCTGCAGGACAGACATTGGAAAAAAGGAATCTTCCATCGGACAATGTACCAACGCTGCGCTACAACTCAAAAGGCACACTCGTGCATCAAGACAGGAAGAGAAGCAGGAAAAATGAATACCTCCGGAAGGTTTGGACAGTTGTCTGTAAGCAAGGCCCTTTAACATCAGTCCTGAGGACCTAACTATGCTAAAGCCTAACACAAAGAACTTAAATGACATATGGACAATGTTACACTCTGGAATGTTTTTGACGAAGTCAATATCCCCCGTTTACTCTGTAGCCTCCTTTTTCTAGCCGGAGTAATAAGACGACCTTATTCCTCTCTCTGTCCTTCTATGCACCACTGTTTAATCTCGCTAACTCAAGATGGACCCTGTGCTTTATCTTTCACGGCTGTTTTGTCTTTCTTCTTTCGTGCAATACGGTCTATTTCTTCTGCCCCCCTCTTGCATTTCCTTAAGCCTCTTCCCCGCCGGTCTCTTCACATCAAACCCATTTTCCTCCCTAACTCCTCTTTTCCAAACTGCCCCCCAAATACTTTGCCTCCAGGTCCCAATTGGACCTCCTAATGAAAGGGGCCAAAGCTTCTACATTCAGGTAATTCGGCTGGGCTTGTGGTCCCGACAGCTCTTTCCTCTGCAAGAATGGGGTGGTGGTGGTTAATGGTCCAGTGCTGGTGAGTGTTCGATGCAACAGGTTTAGTAATTGCCGTTAGGGATTTTTCAGTTGGGTCTGGCAGCTCTACTGCTGAAGCTCTGGTGACCAGCTGGAGGAGCGAGCGAATCCAAGCAGCTGCCAGAATTGCTCCTACATGTCCTCTTTTGCTAAAGAGAATCCAAACAATTCTTCACTGGCACAACAGGGAACCAAGAGTGATGACACAGCTGGGACAATGACTGATAACACAAGCAGAAGAAGAGCTTGCAACGAATCCAAACGCACAACCGAAAACTCATCTAAAAGCCTTCTCTCGGACAACAATGGCAGCGACACATTCATTTCTCTCCGCTGTGGAGTGGATCACCGCCTTGCTGCATCTCGACCGGAAAATGTTGGGACTGAGCATTTTATTGGGGAGGGGCCATGGCTCCGAGGCAGAGCGTCTCCTTTGCATGCAGAAAGTCCGGGGTTCAATCCCCAGCATTTCCAGTTTAAAAGGATTGGGTGGTAGGAGACGTGCCTCACCCGAGACCCCGGAGAGCCGCTGCCAGTCTGAATAGACAATACTGACCTTGATGGACAGACAAGGTGCTCATAGCCACCCCTTCCCAGTTTGGGAGCCAGCTTGGTGTAGTGGTTATGAGCGCGGGACTCTAATCTGGAGAGCCGGGTTTGATTCCCCACTCCTCTGCTTGAAGCCAGCTGGGTGACCTTGGGCCAGTCACAGCTCTCTCAGAGCTCTCTCAGCCTCACACACTTCACAGGGTGTTTGTTGTAGGGATAATAACAACATACTTCATAAACCACTCTGAGTGGGCGTTAAGTTGTCCTATAAATCGAATGTTGTTGTTATAACTCTGCTCATATGAGTTTCAGCTGGTACAGCCGCAGGGGAAAGCTCTTGCTGCTGTTCGGCCAACCCTTGTGCTTGAGAACCTTCCCCTATGTGGCTGGTGAAGGGCAACCAGGACGCTGGCCAGTCCCACTTCAGAGGCTCAGCTGGTCTTTAAACAAAGGAGCATTCCCCAGTCTCTTGGGAAATGTTGACTGTTTCGGCAGTCCTTTAGTACCACCGAATATACTATGTTTGCATTAAAAGCAGATGACGGCCATTTTATTTGTTTGTTTAACTTCGACATTCAGCTGTGGGTCTTTCCATACGAAACAGATTAACTGAGTGTATTCCAGGCCGGCTTCAGGTCTGCTCTGGGGGATCCAAACTGCCAATGAATACACGGAGCTTCCCTTACACTGAATCAGACCCTCGGTCCATCAGGGTCAGTACTGCCTACTCAAACTGGCAGCAGCTCTCCGGGGTCTCAGGAGGAGGTCTTTCGCATCACCTATATCGGTGCTTAGTTCTCATGGCCCCTTCTTACATGCCCAGGGGAAGGTCTATCACCACCTTGGGGTCAGGTAGCAAGTTTCCCCAGGCCAGTTTGGCTAGGGATCCTGATGGTGTTTTCCATCTTCTGGGCATGAAGCAGGGATCACCGGGGGTGTGGGGAGGAGATAGCTGTGAATTTCCTGCATTGTGCAGGGGGGTGGACTAGATGTCCCTGGAGGTCCCTATCAACCCTGTGATTCTATGATTCTATACCCGAACCTTTTAACTGGAGAGGCTGGGGATTGAATCTGAGAAATTCTGCATGCAAAGCAGAGGGTCTACCCCTGAGCCAAACCCCTTCCCCCAGGGCACAACCTTCCCTGGGTAAATGAGCAAAGCAAACACGGCCTGCTCATTCTCATGGCCTTTGGCGCTATCAGCCAGGGCATCCAGTCAGAGCTGGCATGGGAGTTGCTGCAGTACAGAGGCTGGAGTCCCACCTGTAGGAAGAATGCAGAAGGCAGTGCTGGAGGGAAACTGTTCCGCCCGTTGAAGTTGCCCTGTGCATGCCACAGCCTTTGTTCTCATTCCCCCGTGCTACTGAACTTCTAACTACGATAACAAGGAAAGCTAAGACAGGTTTTAGAGGTGACAACCATGATGACATGATGGCAACCTTATCTCCTACGAATAAGGCCCTTAATGGGTGTCCTGAAGCAATGACAATTTGGATGAGGACAAGCTGGAGACCTGATCCAGCTACGGCACAGGTGGCTGATGGCAGACAGCTTGGCCGAGATCAAAGACCTAGCCGCTGCGACATATTCACTAACGATAATGACAAGGTAAGAACCCTAACACACACTTAACGTGCTTTCTTTCTTGCATTGTCTTTTACACCTCTGTAATCCACCTTGAGTCTCAACGAGAAAGGCAGATGACAGAGTGAGTGAAGTAAATAAAGAAATGGGGCTTTCCTTGAGGAGCTTTTAGAACTTCAAGCAGTCCCAAATCCTGCAGCAACAAGATTCTTAATGGCTAATAGCCAAAGAGAAGAAATCACACTTCTTCTCAGACATCTGCCTGGGCTGTTAGTGCTTGGCTATCCAAAGAAACAACTGTCTCCTCACCCACAACCTCCCATTTATTCTCCTCTCCCCCAACAATGCACCGAAGTTGTCTTCAGGCAGCGTCCTTAGCGTCCCTACATTCAATGAAGTATGGAGAAGAGCGGCCGGGTCTCCACTCTTGGGTGTCACCTTCGCTTTGCCGCCGACTAAGGATGAACTTCTCTTTAACGAGAGTTGGGAGGCAAGTTAAAACGGCCGTTTTCCAGAAAGCTTGTGTGCTCTCGAGCCAGCTGGAATTATTTTTCTATGTTTAACTGCTTGTTATTGGTGTTTTACTGTTGCTCTTTCTTTTATCGTGTTTTTTTTTATTCCTGTAAGCTGCTAAACGAGACGGGCACGCGGGTTAAAAAAACTTTACAAGAAAATAATACAAAGGCAGCGTATAAAGCCTGCTGTTCGGACTTGGTTCAACCGGTTAAACTATCAGGATTCTTTTGCTCAACTGTTTCTGGCTTCAGCCAACATGGATGGCAAAGGGAGCTCTGCAGCCCTCTGAAGTTTCATCTGTTTATTCAGAAAGTGTCTAAATGTGGCTGCATGAGTAAAACTGGATTGTTATACGGCCTGGCATCATTTCCTTGAGTCGCCTGGTGCCATCTCCAGACACCTTTGGGGTGGTGCACCTAGTTTTTCTTCCCCGTTTACTTGCAATTTAGAATACTTTGGGTTAAGCCAAGAGGCTGATAACGCTTTATTTTATTTTACTGCATTTATGTCCAACCTTTCTCCTTAACGGGGACCCAAAACTGCTCACAATGTTCTGCTCTTCTCCATTTGCAAGGCTCTTGCCTTGGGACAGGGCTTGATAACCATCACTTGTAACTCTCAATAGCCACCTACAACCTCATTCTTTAAACTGGAGTTGCCGGGATCGAACCTAGGACTTTATGCATTCCAAGCAGATGTTTTTCTTCTGAGCCACAGGACCTCCCCTTTTAGCCCTGTACACTTCCTCTGCTGTTTATTGTGGCTACTGGTGGTGGGCTGTCCTTCTTTGCAGGTTTTTAAGCAGAGGCTAGATGGTCACCTGACAGCAATGCTGATTCTGTGAACCTGGGCAGATCACGAGAGGGAGGGCAGGAAGGGTTACATCCAGGCTTAGTTCTCGTGGCCCCTTCTTACATGCTCAGGGTAATGCCGATTGCTGCCTTGGAGTTGAGTAGCAATTTTCCACAAGCCAGTTTGGCAAGGGATCCTGATGGAGTTTTGCCATCTTCTGGGCATGGAGCGGGGGTCACTGGGGCAGTCGGGGGGGGGGGGTAGTTGTGAATTTCCTGCATTGTGCAGAGGATTGGACTAGATGACCCTACAAATCCCTTCCAACCCTATGATTCTATGATTCTACCAGTATCACCTGCTTCATTTCCTACAGTACAGCACATGTGTACACATGCATACACTCACATACCATTATAAAAAGAACCTGATGGCTCTCGCTGTGTAGTAACAGAGACTGTCAGCAACATGACGTACACAGCAACCTGCAGGAGGCAAGGTAAAGCTTTGGAGAAACCACCCCACAGTTCGAAGGATGCCGCGTCCACCCCAAATAGCTTCGTTTCGGAAGGTGGTGGATTTAGCTGATAGGGAACTAGCAGCGCCTCTGCTGAATATAAATCCACCACCTTCCAAAACGAAGAAGAATCGATCCTGCTCCACGGATCTGCATACTTTACCGCACAATATCTATTTTTTTTTTTATTTCCCCCCCTTCTCTTTGTCCCTTGATTGCGCCTACTTGTTCTTTCAAGGGCATTCCCATTAGGAACCGACGCCGTTCCATCCACTCTCCCTCCCCTTAAAGCACAGAAAAAGATAATCATATCAAGAGAAACTTATTACTGTTTTCAAATTGTCTCTGCCTCTCAGCAGGCACACTCTCCAGGCAACAGTTTTGCCGCTACATTATGACTAATTTTTCTCCCCCTCCAGATGACATTTTGTGCTGTAGGTACAGGAGAGAGAAGAAAAGACAAGAGACGTGTAGTCTGGGATGTGGACAAACCCTCGCCGACAAAAATTAAACAGCTCAGCCTTCTTTTGCCGAAAAATGGAAGGAGAAAAAAAAGTAACATGAAGCAGGTTTGTGTGTATGTGGCGTGCGCGAATATAAAAGTCTACTTCGTAAAGTGTGGTGAGGCATCCGCTCCGCCCTAAACCCAGGTTCCTCTTTCCAGTTTTTCCTGAAAACAAAAAACGCGTCCAAGAAAAAGAAAAATTGTCTCTCGCTTCCACTGGGATGGGCAAAAGCACACGCTGTCTGATGCTGCCATCTCGTGCCCAAACCTACTCATAGCACCCCTCCAACTTCAAATACATTTGTCGTTGTCTTCTCTAACGCCTAGCTTGTTGCCTAGCACTTGTAGACTTGTGGATCTTCCAGGGGTAGGTTCCCTTCCGCTCTTGAGCGCCTTCTCTTCCCCTCAAATTAAAGTTTTCCACTCTTAATCTACTCTGAGCAAAGAAAGCCAAAATACAGCGTCAAGAGACTGAAAACAAACGCCACAGCTTCAAGGCAATCTGCACACCAGATTTGTGAGTCTGTAATATAGTGCAGTTAGCAAAGCATTCTGCAGCACGAAGAAATCCGATTGTGGCCGAACCAGTTTGAGGATTCCGAATGCACAGAATCCCGTCCATAGGGGCCCCAAGTTCAGAGGGGATTAAGCACAAAGAATTCGTCTTAGCAAGTGGCAGCTTTAAAGCCAAGGGCCCAAAGGGGTGTCCCCATTATTTGTAAAGAAATACGAAGGGAGAGAAAGAAAAAAGGCTTGGGGGCCTGCTCAATTGAAAATGGGAGATAGCATTATTTAAAGTCAGCAAATAGCTGATTGCTTAACTGGCCTAGGATTGGTACCCTAGAGGGAAGAGAGAGACGAGTTCCAAAGGGGATGTGGCACATATACACCGCTTTTACAAGGAAACAATTCCCAAATGTGGTCCACCGAGAATGGCTTAAAATTAAACCTACTTGAAGATTGCCATAAATTTCATTCTGATGAATTTTAAATGGATTCTACCCATACACGTCTGTACCTTTTTGTCCAGACAGAAAACACACACACACAGAGAGTTATTGTAGGGGTGCAAACACAAACAAAGCCTCATCCCTCTTTTTAAGTAAGACACCATTGATTGAAAATCAGAAAACCCCTGTCAAAAATGGACAAAAGAAAAAATATATGGTGGCTGCAAAACAGATGAAGAAAATACAAGCAGCAAGAAGGTGTATAACATGCAATGTACACTTTCTAGTACACAACCAAATTCCACCCTCCTTGCTTTTGAGATGTGTAATCTTCCGAGTGCTGCAAATGCACTCAGCGGTAGGGACCCATCAACAGCCCCCCTGCCGCACTGCTCCCACCCCAGAACTTACAAGATATAGCAGAAGCGTTCTCCGGGATCTACAAAGAATTCAAGGAAAGGAGAGGTATTTCAGATTGGGCCTCTCCAGCATCCACACACTTGGGCAACAGAATGGAAGGTTCTCTCTGCAGAAGCCCAGACGGAAGGGAAACACGGAAACCAACATGAGGACAAAGAAGGTGCAGCAAACTGGCATAGCATCTGCTTAGCATGCAGAAGTTCCTCCCCAGCAAAGGGCTAGGTGGTAGGTGGCATCAAAGGCCTCAGTCTAAGACCCTGGAGAGCAGCTGCCAGTCAGAGCAGACAATGCTAATGCTGGTACATCAACAGGCGGACTAGTGGAAGGCAGCTTCAAGCGTTCAAAGTATCTCTGCTTTCCAACCCCTCCAGTGATGATGAGATGGTTTCTTCAACTGGGATGTTACGGATGGCTGAGAAATAACCCTCCTTCCTAAGTTCTCTTCCCATGACACAGGACTTTGGGAGCAGGGGCTATGGTGATCACAAAAACTTGCTATTAAGCTAAGCCAAAATTTGGGAAATCCTGACAAGCTCAGAAACTGTTTTTCATATGTTTATAGCTATGAGGACTTGCAGCATATTCCTACCCCATGTTTTCCTCTATACATTGTCCCTTCAACCAAGTTCCCACTTCCTCCGCATTAATGCCGCTGCTTAAATAGACGCTGCAATACATTTTCCAGACATGACAACTCTCAGCCCAATTTCCTCAGAACGAGTTCCCCCCCCGCCCCCACGCCCCTCTCTGCCAAATAAAGTTTTCCCACTTACATCTCACCACCCATTAGAAGGAAATCTGTCTAAATTCCGCTTAACACATCTCCGCTAGGCAAGACGTTATGTCTTGTCTGAATGAAAGATTTCTTTAAAACATCACGGCCTATAGACACAAACAGATGTTTAAACTGAAGTGGAATAAGATCCTACATCAAACGCCAAGATTTGATTTTCTGGATTCCCTTCGGTTATGCAAAGAATCAGCGTCCAGTACATAAACCTACTTACAGAAAATATCTAACTGCTCCAGAGAGAGATTAAAGCTAGTGCTGGGTAGGAAAAAAAAAAGTCTAGGAAATCAAAGAGACAAAAGCTAGGGAGAACATCTGTACCAATATTCATAAAATCATGTTAGACGGGTTAATACAACAGAGACATCTGGAGAATTTATGGACCCAAACACGATTAAGAAAAGGAGTGGAAAGAACTTAGAATACCTGCTGGGCCTATGAGAAGGAAAAGGGAATTGTCTTTATATTTATTGAGGTGTAGGACTAAAGTAAAGCAGAACAGCAAAAATATGAGAGTCTAATGCGATTTCCAACGGTAATGTCAGTGGGAAAAAAATGTCTTTGTAAGACAGAAAACTGAAGAGGTTTAAAAGGAAGCATGCTCCTGCCTGGCAGCTGAGATTCCTTCTTCAGAGTGGAAGGGGAGGCAATTCTCCTTCCCCACTCCCAGGCCCACACCAGAAGCCCCAAAAGGCCAAAACAAAACCACACCTAGAAACATTCATGCCTCTTATCTGTTCCTCTTCTAGCAGGCCTAGACACCGTAGTAAAATGACGCAGAATTTTAGAGCAAAACTGCTGATACTCGTGCCTTCAAACACAAGGAAAATCCGTCTTAAACCACAAGTGTTTCTGCTCACGGTGAAGGCAACTTTGCTACGATTTGGCTTGGCAGCTGGAGTGACAAACCGTGGCTAGCCGTCGGTCAGCAAGCTAGGATCAGTCACCATGGTTTGTTGCGAGTTTTCAAACCGCAGTTCGTCGGGATGGCTAAGCAGGCAAATCATAACCATCACTCTGCCTCCATTATGAAGGGGACCAAAAATGAAAGAAAGGTCATAGGCATCTTTGCTGACAGTCAGACACCAGGTCACCAGCACACGTTTGACTGAAGCACAATGTTAGTTGAATTCCTCCCTTCAGACCCTGGTTAGTATTCGGTTGTGCCATCTCTGCCATTTGTTCTTTTTTATTGTTATGTTTTTGTAGTTTTTCTACTTGCTATTTTATTATTTTACCACTAGATATCAATGACAGCCACCATGGAGATTCTAAACAGGATGAAAATGCTGGGTAATAAATAAATTGTTTGCCTGTAATTAAGTTCGGAAGCTTAAACTCTAGTTAGCCAAGCATGTTTAAACAGGATGCCTGAGCAAAGGCTAAGAGTTATTGGAAAAGTAATTCAAGTTTGTGGTGGGAAGGAGCTGGAAAATAATTACTAATATTGGGGATGAATACAGTTATTTGACATTCTGTATTCTTGGGCCGTTTCCATATAGCCAAAGCCTTCAGAAAATTGCGCGAAACTCACAGAACGAAGCATCTTCCTAGCACAATTTCCTGACATGATCCTGTTTAATGGTGCAATTTCTGACATCAGGGGATCATGCCGGGAAATCGCGCTAGGAAGACACTTCGTTCCATGAGTTTCACATGATCTTATGGGTGCATGAAAAAACGGCCCTGTTGAAACTTTTGCTTTTTTTTTTAAGGCGCAGGTTAGGGGAGAGATTGCTAGAACAACAAAATATAGAGTAAAGAGAGCATGAGCTAGGAACTAATGGGACAGCCCACGCCCATGATTTGGTGAATATATATTGGGACATCTACAGAACAGTACCACAGGAGATTAATATTTACCCCTACCATCTCTATTTGGAATACTGACTCTACTCTATTTGGAATACTTTCCTCTGTATTGTTATGAAATGAATTTAGCATTCACATACCCTTTAGTATTATTCTACTTATGTATGACTATTTATGGAAAATGTTAAATGACTGTTTATAGATCTTGAATGTGTTTCTACTCATCATGATATTTATGGATTATCAGTGAATTTGTACAGAAATTGTTAGCATTTATTGTTATATGAACTGATAGTGTGGCCACTGTGCATTATTCCTTTAAATGAGCTCTGATGGGGATTGTATGTGTGTCATAGATGAATTGGTAAAATTCCTATTGTATAGCAGTTGCACTTTACATGATTGGTAGTAATTATATTGGATGTATATACTTTGAATAGTGTAATTTGGTATATACTAATCATTATGGGGACACCTAGTGTCTGTTTGACTTGGCTCATGCCCTGTCTTTGACAAAGACCCACCACTTCCTCAGTCCTGTCTTCATTCAAGCCTCCATTAATCATTTAAAAACTTTAAAGCAGAAACAGTCTATACACGGTCTTGCTTTTACTCCTCAATCAGGGAAGCTACCACTTTGTTCTGCAGTTTTAACAATAGTTTGCCTCTGAAACTTTCCAGAAGATCACAAGAACAACTAAGAGGTTGCGAGAAGAAGGTTATAGACAAAATCTAAACTGAGCTAAATTTCAGCTGATAGTGCCCTTCTAGGTTCATTCTTGGCAGTCGCTGATTGGACAGTAGAGTCACCACCGAATGCCAAAACATTAAATTCCATAATGTTCGTTGTGAATGAGTTCTGGCACATTACAGGGTAGAACACCTTCAAGGGACAGCATCTAACTGGGGTCCAACAGGCTTCAGCATATCTGTTAGCAGATTCACTTCATTCTGCTTTCACCGCATCCAAAATGAGACACCAGTTCTTCCAAGAAAGCCTTCTGGGCATTCCAAACGGCTAGCCATTCTATTTCAAAGGGTGTTTACTCAAGCTTTTTCAGGACTGGAACCAATTGCTTCTTGGACTAGCACTGAAACCATCTGGGCCTTTTATTTGTTGGCACACCTTCCCGAAGGCGTGCAACTTTTCAATCTCAGTGGAGTTTTCTGGACAAAACCCTGCCATCCCAAACTTGCCATTCAGAATCAACAGTAAGAGAGACAAAAAAGGAGAATGAAAAGAGCAGCAAGAGAGGCAACATGACCCAGTGCTTGGTCAAGAGCGGCAGGACTCTAATCTGGAGAGCCGGGTTTGATGCCCCACTCCTCTGCTTGAAGCCAGCTGGGTGACCTTGAGTCAGTCACAGCTCTCTCAGAGCTCTCTCAGCCCCACCCACCTCACAGGGTGATTGTTATGAGGATTATAACAACACACTTTGTAAACTGCTCTGAGTGGGTATTAAGTTGTCCTGAAGGGTGGTATATAAATTGAATGTTGTTATTATTATTGGTCACCACTGGAAATGGGCATTTAGGACAGAGGTCTCCTTCAGCCTGCAGGTACCTTTAAAATTGCAACAAAGGATAGTGGGCGCAAGCACAAAATTATTGCCACCGGAGGTGGACCAACCACAAAATGGTTGCCACAAGTGGTGGAGCCAGACCCCTAATGTAGGGTTGCACGCCAGATTTTGCAAAAGAAATCTGAAGGAAGATGGGAGGCCTCACAGAACTGTTCCAACATTGGCATTAAAAGAAGATACAAGAGATTTTTCCCCCCTACTCTGTGTAGCACCTGTGAGGTCTTTGCTGGAGTAACTATGATTAGCTGAAGTCAGCACTCTCCAAGACAGACCTAAAAGTGTGAAGAAGCAGAAACAAAAATGATTTGAGGTTTGGCCAGAAGAACATGGCAGGTGAAGAACTGACCTGAACTTGTCAGTAAGAAGGAAAGAGTGGGAACTTGCTAACAGTCAAATGCGCAAAGGACTGTCATAAAGAAAAACAGGGAATGGGTTGTTCTCCTTATCTGCCAGGGACAAGAAACAATGCTCTTGAACTGCAGCTGAAATTATTTATGGTCGCTTTTAGGATCAACTTTCTAAGTACAAGTGGCAAAGATTTGATTAGGACACTTAGGGGAACAGTGGAAATCTCTTTATGAAAAAAAAAAGAACACTTGGGTGGATGAGAACGGGAACTCAGTCTAGCAGATTGGAAGATTGGTTGGACAAAGCTTTAAGGGTGCTTCCAATCACAGGAGAAAAGAATATAGATTGCTGATAAAGCCCAACATAATGGTACGATTCTCCTTTCTCATGGGGAAACAGGCCTTGAGGTACCTTGTGTATCTAAGACTCTGTAGTTTTCATTCCCCGAAACTTATCGTCTACGAGACTGTGGAGAACTATGAAATTTCTCTTGTCTCCCAGAGACATCAATAAGGCCTACTAACCAACCCGGAGAACATTCCTTTTGTACAATGAGTTGATAACGCAATGCAACCTCTTGAGAAAGCTCTATAGAGCACCCTCAACTGTCTAACAACCCCAGTTGCTTTTACACAAAGAGTCACATATTGTGTTATTTTGATTATTTTCAGTAAGTTTTATGGTATACTAGGTCCGTTTTCTGGGACACAAACTCCTCAAGTTATAGATCCAGAGGAGTTAGCCGTGTTAGTCTGTAGTAGCAAAATCAAAAAGAGTCTAGTAGCACCTTTGACCAGTTCGGATCAGGCATCTGATGAAGAGAACTTGATTCTCGAAAGCTTATGCTACAATAAAATAAAATTGGTTAGTCTTAAAGGTGCTACTGGACTCTTTTTGATTTTCCTCAAGTTATGTAATACAAAAATGTGATAAAATTCAATTATCTGTAATCTCATGTTTAGGTATGCTCGTCCAGCTCACCAAAAAAAACCAAAAAACCCTGAAAGCAAAACATAAATCCGTTTGACCTATATCACCAGGATATTACCTAGGAAAGGTCTACTTCAGAATAGTCCCAAATAAATTATTAGAACTAGTTACAGAAATTAAAGATGTGTGAAGGTGCCTTTTGATAAACCCAGAATTATTGCTATAAAATATATTTGCAGAATATAAAATCTTGTATATTCTCCAACGTTCCAATGAGATATTCTAAAGAGGTCTCTTTCAAAACATTTTAACACTTAACCTGTCGCTTTTGAGGCAATAATGTTAAGGTTGTCAGCTTTACTGACAGACATCAAAAAGCTAAGAAGAATTAAACGTACAAGACTTAATCCTGCATTATTTTAATGTAGAAGCAACAAAATTACATGTATACATGTTTGAAAAGCCAGAGTGCACAGGCTTTATGGTTTGTGGCATTTATTTCACAAAGATGAATGTAATAAGCAAGTTCTTTTCAGGGCTGGGCCTGATGTTCGCCAGCAAACGTTTTCCGTGCAACAAAGGATCTTTCAAGTCCCCAAAATACCCTCGCAGAACTAGCTTCCGATGTACGTCTTCAGTGACAGCGTCTCACCAAACCTGACTGGCTATATGATGTCAGCAGGACTACCCGGAAGGCAACCAGCTTTTCAAGGAGAAAGTGGCACCAACGCTACTGCTGACCCGGGTTCGTAACGGCAGTGAATCTGTGCAGGAACAGTCAATTTTGTTGGGCTTTTGGAAAAGATTTCAGACCACAGGAAAGCTACTGGAAAGCCAAGTTATGTGCCAGCCACATAACCCCCAACCCCAAGCGAGGAAAAAAGAACTGCCTAGGAGATTGTCAGGGAGGTGCGGCACATTTTGCAGTGGGAGAAAGGCTGAATCAAACACATGCTCTGGGTCCAGTTTTTTTTAAGTGCTCAGAAAGAGATTATACTGTAAACCAAATTACTTTGAACCTTTATAGTCCTTCCTAATGCTTTAGCCAAGCCTGAATAGCATGTATACACTGCCACTACTTGTGACAGACTGAATTAGGGGAAGCAAGAGAAAGGGAAGAACTGAAGTCCAGGGCTCCAGGTCTGAACGGAACAACAGGTGACAATGGAAGCAAAGGAGGTTTGGATGAAAGATCAGCAGTCTTGTCTTGCATTCAATGAGTGTGAAACTATGATGAGACGAGATATCCGAGTATCATACAGTTGTATTGTCGAAGGCTTTCACGGCTGGAGAACGATGGTTGTTGTGGGTTTTCCGGGCTGTATTGCCGTGGTCTTGGCATTGTAGTTCCTGCCAAGACCACGGCAATACAGCCTGGAAAACCCACAACAACTATCATACAGTTGCCTATAGATGTGGAAATGGATAAAGGAGGAAACCTGGAAAAGAGGTAAGACTGCTTTATACCATCAGAACATTGGCACATCTAGCTAGACGCTGCCCGCTCTGACTTGTAGTAGCTTCCCATGGCCTCAGGAACACGTTTCTCCCTGCCTACTCGAAGAACAGGAGATGTTATCTGTGTACACCATGTTCCACATCACATGATTTCCCCCAGATTCTGACCCAAACAGAGGAATTTAAACAGGTCCTGCGCTTTTAATTGACACTTTTACTGGAACCCAAGTGTTACATTAACTGATAAATGAAAAACATTACCTTCAGCTCCAAGACTATCAGAAAACAAAGCGAGTCCCACCATCAGCTTATAACAGGAGGCTAAGAAAGCAGGGCACATAGTACCATATTTGATCACATGGAAAGCAAGAGAAAAGCTGGAGCCCGGAGTTATGGGCTCTCCAGCTACCAAAGACTGGCGCTAAACATTCATAAAAATAAGGCTTAGGTTGATCAACCATTCACAAGGGAGACTATGCTGTGAAGCAGAGGGTGTACTAAGACCACAGCTTGCCTGAAGTCATCTTAGGCCTCTTGGCCGAGACAAGATCTCAGCTTGAAACTTTCTGGTTCACAGCTGGGTTTCTTAGCAGCTGTACTGCACCAGTTGCGGGCATCACAGGTCTATCAGATTCTTAGCTTAAACATGGATCTCGCAGTACCTCTGAGACTAACCTTTATTGTTTATGGGTTTATACCACCATAAATGTATTAGGTCTTTAACATGCCACAAGACATTCTGACCTCTCAAAAGTTCAGCAAGAGCTAAAACCAAGGGAAACCAGCCAACACACACATAAGCCCTCGTATTGCTCTCTATACCCCGCTCCATGGAGCAAAAACATCTTAACTTTAACTCTGTCCCATGGCTAGTGTTGTGAGTCTCAACCGTTCTGAACTTTTGTTTCCCCTTAATATGATTTTGAGCAAGCCCTCTGATGCCATTTTAACATAAATTTGGATAAGTATGCCTGTTTATTGGATTCCTTTTACGATCAGGCCATAAAGTCTGGTTCATACAGTAACTTCATCTCTAATGATATTTGTCTAATTAGGAGATCATTAAAGAACTGTGCTCAGTAAGATAAGACTGCCATATGGATGCATTTAAGCAATGCAGTGATGGAAACTTGAAAGAGAAATCCAAGATAGGGTCGTCTCTAAACTGCTTTTGGATAAATCTTAAACTAACAGCACCTTTGATTGGGAAGTCTGTCAAGTCACCTGCAACCTTAAATTGATTTAATTAAGACAAGAGTGTGAGGCTCAACAACCTCAGAAACACTTCTGTGAGGTGTGGCACTCAGCCGGCAGCCTCGCAGTGTGCGGTAGTGATAAGAAGCCATTCTCATGTCACATCTTGCCTCTACCGCACATACCAAGCACACCATCTTCAAATCCCAACCCTATTTGAAAGCCTTTGGCACTACCCCTTAGTCCCGCGGCCTAAATTTAAGCAGAATGAATGCCCTTTTGTTTATTCTTCCCCCATCTCCACCACCTCACTATGTCAAGTGGCACAGGACGACTGCTAGGCTGTAAGCTCTTTGGGGCAGAGACTTGTAAACTTATACTCATTGAAATGTCCTGCACATTCATGGCATATCACTCACAGAACAGAGACAGGCAATGTTCTCTTTTCCACTATAGGATGAAAACTAACATCTGATGGTTGGGCGGGAGGGGGCGGGGGGAATCTAACAACTTAGATATGACAATTGCGGAGATGTTCAGCATCCCATCTTCGCAATGGGAGCCCATTTCCGTGACCCAAAAGTGCATCCACATTCTTGCAGGTGCTGCATTTTCCTTCTCTCTGTCCCCACAAGGAAAATAAAGCCTCACTTCTATTGTCTACTAGTCAATTTAAACCCTGAAGTATATCCCGAAAGCCTGTGATGCACAATTAAAAGCAGTCCCAACCCCAAGTTTCAACACTTGTGAGAACAGGCAATGAGAATTTCAACTGAGCAGCAGTTTTAGCTGCTCACTTTTTATTGTGCTGGAGGATTTAAAGGAGCACAGTGGGAAACTCGGTATACAATACAACGGAAGCGCCTGCACGAGCAATCCAAGTCTATTACTGCCAAATTAGCTGCATTTTGAACATCTGTTTAAAACTTTGGGATGACACCAAGTGAAATAAAGCCGTTCACGCACGACAGCGAGTGCTTTGGAAATTCAGGGGGAACAGCGATGATGAGCTGTTAAGTTTGCCAAACGCACAGTTCAACAGCACTAACTCCTGTGCGTTACTGCATTCAATGGTGAGCAATGAGGCACCAACTCTTTCAGCGGGAAAGCAAAGAGTGGGGTCGAAATTGCCTTGAACAAACCTTCACGATGGTACCATGGCGGGGCTCAACACAAAACGGCATAATTCTTGACTCACAAACATGTGGAAATGGGTCAAATCCTACAGATCCATTTCACTACTAGTGTCCAATATTCCCAGTACAGTTTCAGATGGGTAACCGTTTTAGTCTTTAGTGTGAGTGAGTGAGTGAGTGAGTGAGTGAGTGAGTGAGTGAGTGAGTGAGTGAGTGAGTGAGTGAGTGAGTGAGTGAGTGAGTGAGTGAGTGAGTGAGTGAGTGTTATATGCAATGAAGCGGCTTCCAACTTATGGTGACCCTATGAATGAAATAGATCCAGAGGAGTTAGCCGTGTTAGTCTGTAGGAGCAAAATCAAAAAGAGTCCAGTAGCACCTTTAAGACTAACCAATTTTATTGTATTATTATGCTACAATAAAATTGGTTAGTCTTAAAGGTGCTACTGGACTCTTTTTGATTTTCCTATGAACGAAAGACCTCCAAAACGTCCTATCATGAACAGATTTACTCAGATCTTGCAAATTGGAGAACATGTCTTCTTTTATTGAGTCAAGCCGTCTCATATTGGGTCTTCCTCTTTTATTGCTGCTTTCTACTCTTCCTAGAATTATTCTCTTTTCCAGTGAGTCTTGCCTTCTCATGATGTGACGATAGTCTCCGTTTCGTCATTTTAGCTTCTAGGGAGAATTCAGGCTGGATTTGATCTAAAGCCCACTTATTTGTCTTTTGGGCCATCCATAGTATCTGTAAAACTTTCCTCCAGCACCACATTATTAGTCTTTAGTAGCAGAACAAAATTCAGATCTAGTAGCACCTTAAAGCTAGCTTGGTGTAGTGGTTAAGAGTGTGGGATTCTAATAAGGAGAACTGGATTTGATTCCCTACTCCTCCACTTGAAGCCAGCCGGGTGACCTTGGGTCAGTCACAGCTTCTAGGAGCTCTCTCAGCCCCATCCACCTGAAAGGGTGATTGTCATGAAGATAATAACAACACACTTTGTAAACCACTCTGAGTGGGCTTTAAGTTGTCCTGAAGGGTGGTATATAAATCAAATGTTATTATTATTAAAGATCAACAAAATTGTCCAGGATATATATGCTTTTGTGAGTCAAAGCTGTCTCCGACCAAGTGAGCTTTGACTCAACAAACCCTGAATAATTTTGTTGTTTTTTAAGAAGCTCCTGGATTCGAATTTTAGTTCTACCCCCTTCGATACAAGGAGTCTTCCCCTGCCCTGACATGAGGCGCTCCAAAAACTAGCTGTCCATGACGTTACATGAGGGCAAACCCATGTCAAGAGGTACTTCAGCCCTGTCAGAAGCGACACCCTCGAATCAGACAATCAACACTCAAGGTCTGAAACGTTAGCAGACGTGCACAGTTAAGAGAAATAAAGATCATCCAGAACAGAACAGCTGAAGCGTGGATAATGTACGTACACAAGGAGAAAGGTTTTAAATTCATCTTTAAAACCATAAATACCTCTTCCTACCAAACCGTACATTCTATTTAGATAAACAACCAATTTTCTCCGTGGTGTTTAACTTTTATGGGGCTCTCACATGTTCTGAATAGGAAATACGTTCCAGTCAAGAGCAGGCTGTCACCTTTACACCTTTTCGGAACACTTGCCCACACACAACACGCAGTTCCAAGCCCATGAGCCGGCCCTTCGCCCTCTCATTATATTTCAATTTCCAATTCGTAAAAGTGCACCCATACCCCCAGCAAGAGAAACGGGATGCCGCAATGAACAGGGCAAGCCCTATGGAAGCCATACCCGCGCCCAAGGCACACTGAAACTCAAAGCACTGGCTTCAGGCTTCTCCCAGTGAAGACACACCAAGGATGACAAAATGTACCCCCCAAAATGTTTGGTGTCGTGGTTAAGAGCGCAGGACTCTAATCTAGAGAGCTGGGTTTATAATAATAATAATAATATTTGATTTATATACCGCCCTTCAGGATGACTTAACACCCACTCAGAGTGGTTTACAAAGTATGTTATTATTATCCTCACAAAAAATCACCCTGCGAGGTGAGTGGGGCTGAGAGAGCTCTAAGAGAGCTGTGAGTGACCCAAGGTCACCCAGCCGGCTTCAAGTGGAGGAGCGGGGAATCAAACCCGGCTCTCCAGATTAGAGTCCCACACTCTTAACCACTACACCAAACTGGTTTGATTCCCCACTCCTCCACTTGAGGCCAGCTAGGTGACCTTGGGGCTGTCACAGCTCTCTCAGCCCCACCCACCTCAAAGGGTGTTTGTTGTTGTGGGGATAATAATAACATACCTTGTAAACTGCTCTGAATGGGTGTTAAGTCGTCCTGAAGGCTGGTATAAATTGAATGTTGTTATTATTATTATATTATTATACAAGCGTAAATAGGAGCTCAATCTCTTCCCAGCCATCTCTGGGCACCTTTCTCACAACTGCAGGAGAGCAAAGAGATTCCATACTTGGATCTTTATGCCCAACAAAAGATCTTTAGACACCTCCATTAGACTTATCTATCTGGAATAGACAATTCTGATGTTACTTTTTCCAGCTTGCTTCTTTAACATGCGTGTAGCTAAGAGGGGCAGAAGCAACCAAAGGAGGTAGTACTTAGCATGCGAGAAGTCAGGTGAGATGTAATTTCTCGATCTTCCTTCCATGTTCCTTTAACACCTGCCCTCTCACAGTGTCAGTCTCCGCAGCAGGCTCCCAGCTTCTGGTTTGCTCATGGAACAAATTAAATTCAGTTTAGCATTTAGCCAGAAGTCTATAACAAAAATTTTCAAAGTAATTATATTTCTCCTTACTACAAAAGTAGATGCAATCCAGAAAGCAGCTGTGGCCTAAACCTGTAAATGAAAATCAGCCAGTTTCTTTTAAAAGACAGGTTTCAGTCGCTCTACTGCCGTAACATCAGAGACCATATTAATACGGGGGTGGGGAGGAGATAACCACCAATATCAAATGTGCGAGTAGATCTGACAGCCTAGTTTGCATTGCAGGAACTGCTTCCCTCGAAAATGAGGTTCTCGTGAATCACGTCAGAAATAAAACACCATGTTTCCTGCACACCTGATGCTGGTTTCCTTCTTTAAAAAACCAAAATCCATGTTCCTATCACCATCTGCAGCTCTGCCTTCCCCACACGGATAGAAGAGGCACCGCTGCTGAAAATGCTCTCATGAAGGCGCTTGATCTCACCTTAAATTTGACTTTCACTGAGTCTCTCCAGCACATTGCTCGGTAGCATTTATGTCCATAGCTCCAATGATTAACTCCTCCCCAGCACTCTTTCAGATGTCTCCAATGTTGGCAGCTTTTGTGCCAGGCCAGCAAGACGGCAAAAGGCAAAGAAGCTCATTCCAAATCAGCTTGTCTGCTTCTACTGACCAAATCCCCTATCAGAAGCCCTTCCTACCTTGACCTTAGCAGGCAAAGATGACACATCACCAAGGACTTACTTTCCTCTTAGAGTCAGAACACACGAGACAAAATACCTAGATTCAACTCGTGTTCTCTTACCTAAAGGTTTGCCGGGAAGTGTAGGCATCCTTGCAGCTTAAAGTTTAGCACTTACAGTGCAGGCGTCCTTGCAGCTTAAAGTTTAGCATTTACAGAGCAGCGAGGAGGGAAGTGGGGCGCCTTTCCTCCCACTCTCAAGGTGCATCACGGCATTTTCCCTTCCCCTCACCCGGCCTGCAGAGCAACACCTGGCTGCACCGGGAGACTTTAAGCTGCAAGGACCCCCGCACATCCCTCTCTGCTGCTCTGTAAACGCTAAACTTTAAGCTGCAAGGACGCCTACACTTCCCGACAAACCTTTAGGTAAGAGAACACGAGTTGAACCTAGGTATTTCATCTCGTGTGTTTCGACTGTTAGTACCACTACGCCCTTCCCCAAGACCCGCCTCGTCTACCAGTGCAGCACAGACAAATGCCCAAGTTCTCACCCACATGGGCTTCACACATTCCCTAAGCACCAAGAGTTCTTTGCGCAAAGGTGATCTGAAACCTGTTGACAACAGGCAGATAATCACACATAATGGCAAATCTAGCAAAGCTTAACAACTTTTGGAGTTCTCCCTGCAAATCTTTCGTTGACTTGGATATTCAGAGTAGAGATGGAAAAGCCTGCCCAAGCCAGAAAAGACTGGACATTTGGGCTGCTCTGAAGAAAAAAACCCTATAAAATATTTTCTCCTTTGGAATGTGTGAGATATTGTCCTAAAAAACATAAAAGCATTGGCCTAATGATATATTTCTTACTGCACTTACAGCTTTTTTTTTTTTTACTGAGACTCAAGGCAGATGTATACTTCAATGGATCTGAGGAAGTCAGCTCTGACTCATAAAAGCTTTTGCTGCAATGAAGTTAAGGTATCAAGTAATTCCTGTTTTTTAAAACGAGGCTTAATCGCTCAAAATGTGAGATTCGATTTTTATGGAAAACCACCTACCATTTTACATAATGGTAATTCCGGTGTAATGATTTTGACCCAAAGGTTTGCTATGCGTATGACAATAATGCACTACTGAAAAGTCTGTTTTCAATGCTTTCAGTCCTACATGACTGCATGAGACGGTTTCTATCCAAATACTTTGTTTACTGGGGGGGGAATTGTTTTCTACTTCCAACTCTCATTTCTTCCTACCTCTCAGATGGCAAAAACAAAAGATACATATGTTAAGGCAGAAAACTAATGCATTTACACATTTAGATATTATAAACAGTGCAGCATTATCTCTGTCTTTTCAGGGTTTCGTTTCAGTTTGTTCACTCTTAGCGAATTGACCACATCAGGCAGGCAGCAATTCGGGACCTCTACAGCATCAACAGGAAACAGGGATAAGGTTATACAGAGCCAGGTATCATCAGCATATTGATAACAACCAATCACAAAACTACGAATGATTTGCCCTAAGGGATTTACATACAAATTTAAAAGCATGGGGGATAGGATTGCACCCTAAAGAAATGCATAAAGCAAATCTATAGAATTTGGGCTTTGCTCTCACAAATAGCAACTGGAGATATGCCTGAGATGGTCCATTCCAGACGTCAGGCGAGGATTCACACAACTGCATCCGACAAAGAGAGCTGTGGTTCTCGAAAGCTGATGGCTCAATAAAGCTGGTTAGTCTTAAAGGTGATACTGGACTTTTTACTATTTTGCAACTACAGACTAACACAGCTAACTCCTCCGGATCTATGACAATAGAATCGTACTCCACACCAAAAAACAAAACCCTGTGAGTCACAGAAAAGCGTTCTACACAAGTCGTCCTCCAGACACGCTAGCTTCTATCTGGAGGAGCATTCCACTATGCAAACCTTCACCTGCAGTCTGAAGCAGTGCAGTCCAAGCACGTGCTTACTCCTTCATCAGAGGTTTGACAACACCCGGCCAGAGGTTCAAGTCACTGCGCATTACAACATCACACCTTACAAGGAAGGCAAAAATCAAACAGGACTCGGCAAATGCAGCCATCGAACCCATCATTCGTCCCTCCAAGCCTCCCATGCTCGGCTTGTGGATCAGGATATAAAAGGGGCACTTCAAATCATCAGAGCAGATCTTGAGAAAGGAAGACGGTAAATTACTACTACTGATGATATCCGCCAGTCTCCTAGGCAATCTACTTGCCAAAGAAGTAATGCAGGAATCACAATCTGTGATATGAGTTACATGGGAAAATTTAACCTGCCCTTTAAAAGAACTCTTTCCTTCCTTGCACTTTGCTATTTACAGAGAAGCTAGAACGGGCGCCGTACAGTTCAGCGGCAGTCTCGATCAAAACTCGCTTTTTAACACTGTCGAATTCTCTTCTGTTATAGAAATAGAAATTAGAGGCCATTTAATTTAAAACTATTCCTGCCAGACCAGAAATGACAGCCCCCACAATCTTTACATGATGAAGCTACAGAAAATCTGACGCTGCAGCAGTACAGCAGACATTTCTATTAAAGTCCGAGAACAAAGAGCTGGCTGAGGTTTGAATTTTAAAAAAAGATAACACTTCACACTGTCTGCACCGGTCAGGAAGACAGCGCCTGCCTGATAGCGGCTTCCACAGGGTGTGCGGGGATGCACGTTCATTATTCTGTCTGCTAAGAGGATTCAGTGCGCACAGGAGACCGGTTTGAGACCAGACAAGAAGTTGGATTTGTGAATGGCATGGCAACACCCTTCTCTGTGTGCTACTCACACTAGTTCTGGGGTGTTCGGCGTTTCACCACACACCGAGAGTTCTCGCCCCAGTCAGCTGTCGGCAGGCTAGGTAAGACCAATTGTCCATCTATTCCAGGACTTCCTTTCCAAAAGTGGCCAGTCGGAGGCTCACGAGCAGGGCCCACGGACAACAGTCCTCCCTTAGTGACTGCTCTCCAGCGCCTGACAAACAGGGGTTTGTTCATATTCATCATGGAGGGCCAATTCTGCCAACACAGCGAATTATACAGCGAATTATACACAGACTCCAGAGCGGGGGGGGGGGGTGTTTAACAAAAGGGGGGGAAAGCAAGCTCCTAGGCCCACAACTGTAAAGTTGCGCTAGAAACGGTATGGGCATGTTTCAGAAGGTCACTGAATAAGATTCCCAGTAGGTCAGCACCCTGCATAGCCTCTTGACCCTCTTGACCATCTTGGGTTGTATCAAAGGGGCCATAGCGTCGAAATCGCAGGAGGTCATAGCCCCTCTCTATACTGCCTTGGTCAGGCCACACCTGGAGTATTGTGTGCAGTTCTGGAGGCCTCACTTCAAAAAGGATGTGGACAAAATCGAGAGGGTGCAGAGGAGAGCGACGAGGATGATCAGGGGTCTGGAGACTGAGCCCTATGAGGAAAGGCTGAGGGCCTTGGGAATGTTTAGTTTGGAGAAGAGGAGGTTGAGGGGGGACATGATTGCTCTCTTTAAATATCTGAAAGGCTGTCATTTGGAGGAGGGCAAGGAGCTGTTCCAGTTGGCAGCAGAGGGTAGGACGCGAAGCAATGGGCTAAAACTACATGCACAAAGGTACCGACTGGATATTAGGAAAAACTTTTTCACCGTCAGAGTAGTTCAAAAGTGGAATCAGCTGCCTAGGGAGGTGGTGAGCTCCCCCTCACTGGCAGTTTTCAAGAAGAGGCTGGATGAATACTTGTCAGAGATGCTTTAGGCTGATCCTGCACTGGGCAGGGGGTTGGACTAGATGGTCTGTATGGCCCCTTCCAAGTCTATGATTCTATGTGTAGTGGTTAAGAGTGGCAGGACTCTAATCTGGAGAGCCAGGTTTGATTTCCCTCTCCTCCACGTGAATCCAGCTGGGTGCTCTTGGGACAGTCACAGCTCTTCCAGAGCTCTCTCAGCCCCACCCTCCTCACAGGGTGATTGTTATGAGGATAATAATAACACACTTTGTAAAGCGCTCTGAGTGTGGCATTAAGTTTTCCTGAAGGGCGATATATAAATTGAACGCTGTTGTTGTTATCTAGATAAAACAAGATAAATTATGCAAATGTGTTCATCAGCTGGCTAAATTTATACCAGCAGCAGAATTCTCCTTTCCCTGGCACAGCATGTGGGCCACCTAGGCAAAGAAGTTTAATTTGGGGGCTTTAGTACAGAATACATACAGCCCTGGTCTATAGCCACTGTCAATGATCCCAATGAAGCTGCAACAACAGAAGAGCTTTATAGAACTCACCGCATATGGCCATGTGGTTGCCAACATCACAAGCAAGGTCTGGCCACAACCAGAAGATAGTGAAAGGAAACCAACCTATTTCAAAATTTGCGATTGTAGGTAAGCGATTGAAAAGCTGTGGGTAGGTTCCAATTCAACACTGTGCAGTCCAAAAGTAGTCAAGTTAGCAATCTTGAGAATGCAAGAGCACCCTGTTCACCTACTCCTGCCTCCCATTTCCAGAGCAGACGACCATAAAAACCTAGAAGTCTTATAAGCAGGACACTGAGCGGTATTGATATTTAAAGCCACATAAAGGTTTGGCGCTGACTCCCTTATGAACCCATCTGACACTGCGGTCATCTTCAGAGGCCCTGCTTTGGATGCCCCCACCTTGTGAGATTAGGTGGGTGGCAACCCAAAAAAGGGCCTTCTAAGTAATGGCACCAAAACTCTGAGCTCTCTCTCCATGGAGATTCACCTGGTGGCTCCTTCTGTTGCCAGCAGGTGAAGCCTTTTATTTCCATTGGCGTTTCCCCCGGGATCACTCCTCCCTCCTCAACATTTTTACTGTTACTTTTACCTTTTGTATTTATTTTAAATTCTAGATTCAAATTGTTTCAATGGCTTTTTTAAGATGAGATTTCAATTTGTATGTTTTAAATTTGTTAGCTGCTTCGGTGGCCTTATGGGAGCAGAAAGGCAGGGTGGAAATCTTGTTATTAAACAAACAAAACTGGGGCCTTCTTCAGGCCAAGCAGATGCTCTTCCACTGAGCCACACCCCTTTTGTTTCCTTTGAGGAACTCCCATAAAAGTCAATCCAGAAAAGTGGTTTGTAACTGTTGTTGCGACTTTTTATTTTTTGTCCCCAAAAACCCTAAGGTGCAACTGTAGCCACAACCTTCTCTCGACCAACACCTGAATCCTCTCATATCTGCAGATCCGGAGATGCAGGAGCTCCGGAAAAGAAACATTCAACAGCAGAGGTTCGAAGAAAAGTTGTCAACCCTACAAGATTTCTTGGTAAGAGAGTGCCCTCAAGTCATAGCTGACTTAGGGCGACCCCTTGTGGGGTTTTCATGGCAAGAGACTAACAGAGGTGGTTTGCCATTGCCTGCCTCGGCAACCCGGGCCTTCGCTGAAGGTCTCCCATTCAATTACTAACCAAGGCCAACCCTGCTTAGCTTCCAAGATGTGACAAGATCAGGCTTGCCTGGGCTATCCAAGCCAGGGCATATACCTGTATGGTGGGGGAGAGTGCCTTCAAGTCATAGCTGACTTATAGTGACCACCCCCGCCCCGGGGTGGGGTTTCCATGGCAAGAGACTAACAGAGGTGGTTTTCCATTGCCTGCCTCTGCAACCCTGGTCTTCCTTGGAGGTCTCTCATCCAATTACTAACCAAGGCCGACCCGGCTTACCTTCCAAGATCTAACGAGAGCCGCCTCACCTGGGCTATCCAGGTCAGGGTACAAGATTTCCTAGGAGCACTTTAACCTCATCCCCTTCTTCTGGAGTAGGTCATATTTTAGCATTCGGAAACTGCAGCGGTGTTTCCCTTCCACACACCCCTATCAATATTTGGCATTCAAAAGGAGGCTGGTTTAGGGTCCTACACCATTTGGGCACAGGGAAGGGCCTTGGACTTGGAAGACCTTAGCTCTGGTTGTGCCCATCACAGAGTCACTGCAGGGTATCTAGCAAGCTCTCTCTACTCCATCCCAATCTCCCTCCTTTAAACTGGTAATAGCACTGCTCTACCTCACAAGACCATGCAAATGAAAAAGGCTGTATAAGAATACAGGATTCACAGGCCAACCTCCCCTGCCCTATGTCTGATATACCAATACTCAGGGCTTTTCTTCAGCTAGAACGCGGTGGAGTTCCGGAACCTCTTGAAAATGGTCACATGGCTGGTGGCCCCGCCCCCTGATCTCCAGACAGAGGGGGAGTTGAGATTGCCCTCCGCACCGAGGGCAATCTAAACTCCCCTCTGTCTGGAGATCAGGAGGCAGGGCCACCAGCCATGTGATCATTGTCACCAAGGGTGATTTAAACTTTTAAAAACTTCCCCCTTGTTCCAGCTAAACCAAAGTGACATCATTGGTCCTGGGAGCGTGCGCGCACTTTGTGTATGCGCATGTGGTACCAGGGGCACCGCCTCCCACCAAGAGTTGTCCCCTGTGCTGGCAATCCACTGAGTTCCGCCACCTCTTTTCCCAGAAAAAAAGCCCTGCCAGTACTGCAGTCTACTTGCCCCTGCCCCAACTACAGGCACTGCAACAGGAATGAAGACATCTGCACGATAAGTAAGACTTCTCCCCTTACTTCCCCGCTGTAGGGGTTGCTGGGCAGGGACGAGGAAATTACCACCACAGTTCTCCCTTGTACAAGACAGGAACAGAGGGGGGGGGGAGCCGAAGGCCACCCAGTCTCCAACCATGTGCCAGTTTCCCATTCACGCTACACCAGGCACTGACTTTTCTAGCATTTAGGTACCAGTTCAAAACACTTTTATTTGCCCAGGATTTTCTCCAAGCTTTCTCTAGCCTTTCAGTTGGCCACTGAAGTGTCTTGCTATGGCCGTTACAGCTTGTATTCTTTTACATTTTCTGCCTAGCGTGCCTATGAGAATTCTGAGTCTGCTTTTATAGGCTGCGCCTCTGCCCGTTCTTGCACTGTTTTAATGCTGGTTGCTAAAAACTGCTGCTGGACAAGTCGCCTTTTATCACTAATTGGGTTTGTTTTAACATAGCCATTTGTCCCAGTTAAACTGCTCTGAGCCACCACTAGCCATTCTCCTAGAGAGGTGGCATTTATTCTCAAACTAAATAAATAAAATGAGACAAGACTGGACAAGTTGGGCCTGCTAAGTTTGCAGGATGTTTTCTGGAAATAATAACAACAGTGCCCCACTCGGGGGGGGGGGTTGAATAAGTTCAGTGTTATTATTATCCCCACAATATAGCCGCAGAGCTGGGCTGAGAAGGGTGGCTTATCTAAGGCCACCTGCTGGGGTCCTGGCACCTGTGGGAATTGAACCAGCAGAGTGCTGGTTCACATCCTAACCACTATGCTGCAGCAGTTCTCAATAACAGCATGTTTATATACTACCCTTCTGGACAGATTAGTGCCCGCTCAGAGCAGTGAACAAAGTCAATATATTCTTATCCCCACAATACAGCTGAGGAGCTGGGGCTGAGAGGAGGGGCTTCCTGAGCTCAGGGCAGTAGTGGGATTTGGACCAGCAGAGTGCTGATTCACAGCCAAACCACTTAACCACTATGCTGCGGGAGCTCCCTTAGAATAATAACTGTGCGTACATACCACTCTTCTAGATGGATGAGTGCCCCATTCAGAGGGCTGAACAATATCCCCCACAATTCAGCTGGAGAGCTGGGCTGACAGGAGAAGGCTTACCCAAGGCCACCTGCTGAGCTCATGGCAGTAGCGGGAGTCAAACCAGCAGAGTGCTGATTCACAACCCAGTCAGGAGCCCCCCTCCCCCCAAAATTGTTATCTGGCCATCCTAGAGAGATAAAAAGGGGGAATGAGGGACACATGCAGTAAGAAATAACAGGCCCCAAAAGGAAGCCCAAAGAGGTCTAGGATGGCCATTAGGAAAAGCTTCCCAAGTGTAGGCCAAGACTTGCCTTGAGTGTTGTAGAGTGTGGACATCTTGAAAACCAGACAACTGTTGGTTTCTACTGGAATGTTTGCTGAAACTTTGTAACTGAGCACTCAGTCTGCTCTTTCCACTGGTCTGGATGGTCTCTCTGTGGGTCTGAGAAAACACCTCCACCATAGACCTGTAGATCCACGTGCCGTTCAAGAGTTAAAGAACTAACAGCCTACAGAACTGAACCCATTACTGGTTTTCAACTGATGGATCATGGCATTCCCAGATCTCATGGGTTGCAACACTGTGCCAGCACAACTTAAGTGAAAAGAAAGACTGGGGGGGGGGGGACAGCCAGATCCAAAAATGGTCTTGGACTCCTCCGCCTCTCATGGTTGTAATCCAGGGGTCCCCAACCTTTTTGAGCCGGTGTGCACTCTTAGAATTCGGACACAGTGTGGTGGGTGGTGCAGCAATAAAACGGCTGCTGCAGGAGATGGAGCCAGCCACAAAATGGTGGCCACAGCTTACTTTCGGTCACACGGTGAACACTCTCGTGCTGTGGAAGCAGCTCCTGCCTAAGCAATGTTTTTAAAAAACCTGCACAGCCAATCAAATCTCCAATGGCCATTCAGACGCCACGCTTTCAGCAGACACAATCGTGCCCATGGGCACCATGTTGGGGATCCTGGTTCTAAACCCTAAAAGCAAGCAGAGACCACTTCAGCAGGCAACCTGCAACCTCTCACAGCCCTGGACGACAAGCTGCCTCCGCTGAAACTTCTGCGTGACTTCTAAAACTGCAGACGCTCCCCACCCCCATTCTCCTTTTATCGGCCGAGAGAGGAAAAAGGAGACGGGTGGACATATGCAGGAAGAAATTCAAACTGGAATTAAGGCTACAGGGATGCACCAGAGAACTAATCATGCTCCTCGCCTGCTTTGGCTTCCGCCGCATCTCAGTTCTTGAAGCCCAATTCCACAGGGCGAACCCGCTGGCTTTGTACTCCCTCTGGGGGGGGGAAGAGACGCTCTTGCAGCGACTTCTCCGGGGCCCCAGGTCTGCAACCGCCACCTCCCCTAGTTTCTCCACTTCTAAGAAATGCTGAGTCTGCTGACCCTTGCGCAAAACAGCTCGCTTTATCCCTTTCCAAAAAAAAATAACCATCCAAGCAAAATTATTCTCTCCAGGCACCCTCCTCCGTAAGGACAGAAGGTTGCCTCTTGCGCTCCTTCAAGGAAGGGGAGGTGTTAGAACATTTCAGAGAGGCGGCAGCTGAGGTCGGAACCGATGTTTTTACTCCTTGCAGCCATTTGGAGTGACACAAACTATATCTAAAAAGTGCCAAGAGCAGAATTTTTTTTTAAATTTCCTTTGCAGTTTGGGGAGGGATCAGGGAAGGAAAAGCATCTCTGATTTGTATATTAAAGCACAAACATCTGTCCTACTGATGATATTCTAGGGAAGCACATTAGCATAAAATTTAACGATGTCAAATAAGTGGATGTGAAATAGGGACTGCGTAAAGCCACTATTTCCAAGCTTGACAGAAACATCACTGTTTAGAAATGCAAATGAAACCATTATGTTCAATAATTATATGAAAATATGAACAGTTCAGCATGTTTTCCAGCCCTGATGGCGGTTAATGGGATGTACGCTTATGTAAATAACTACTATTAAAGCTAATGCTGAAAAAAACTAATAAATTCACACTAAAGCAACTGATTTAGTACGCTTTTAAAGCCCAGCAGAGCTCACTTATTAGGAAGGAGTGCATTCTTATGTTTAGAACTCATCACTGTTACAAGTCACTGCGACTCCATCAATTACCCGGCATTAATGAAAATGGGACACATACAAAAAAAAATTATTGCCTCTCAGCAGTTTTCCTTAAAGACAAAATATAGCGGTATTACTGCCACGGGGCCTGGAGGGGAACTTATCAGCAACATAATCTTTATTGCTACAACTGCACTTCCTGCATTTCAACCCAAGGGTATTTCTCCTGTCCCAAAAAAGAGCTAACCTTTCCGTGGAACTTAAACGCACCTGCAACGCAAGCAGAGGCTTTGAAGCCCCGGTATTGCTTAGGCTGTTCCGACATAAATTGGAAATTATAAAGCGCTGCCACGGCCAAGTAGCCGGGGGCCCTCGGCCCAGGATGCCGAAGCTGATCAAAGCCGTGGAAAAGAGATTGAAGAATGTTGGATGTATTTTAGTCGATCGCTGGGTTCACATCTTTCACCAATCTTACATCTACCCAAGCTCAAAACCTGAACTAATATGCAAGAACGGCTGATCCAATCGGCACCCTTTACGATCAGAACATGGAACTACATTGACAAAGTCTTCCCAACAAGTTGCCAAGAAACTCTCTCTCTTATTACTCCGGCTCAAAACCAGAGAAACTAGAGCTCTGTTCGGGTCCAGTAGCACCTTAAAGACCAACTAGATTTCCAGGGTATGGGCTTTACTGGACCTGAATCTTACTCTTCCACTGCAGACCAACACGCCTGTGAGGATCCTCCCTCACTGGCGCCCTCTCCTGATGGCCTGCCATCCTCCCAGCTCTCCAGGCAGGTGTCCTCCGGCCTCAGATGGGCAGGGAAGGGGGTTGCACCACCTTGTTCCTTCTCCTGCCCTGGGAGTAGCAGCACGCTCCAGCTGTCTCTCCCTGCAAAATCCTCCTCGGCCTTCACAGGAACCTGAATTTAAAGGCCTCCCCTGGCCCCGCCTCCCTGGCTCTGGCCCCAATCGTCACCCCATCTCCCTGACTGGCCCTGCTCCCAGCCTATCTGATAGGAGGGCTGGGTAGACTTTGCTGTCTCCTGGCCCCACCCACTCCATCCCCACCTGGGGTGGGGCATTTGGTCTGCTCTCTGCCTGGCTCGCCCCTGCTGCTTCTGAACCCTCCCCAGTGGCTCCCTTGGCAGCTTGGGGCCTGCGCCTGCCTGCCTTGTGCTGATGGCAACCTCCTGTGAGCCTGGATGAAGTGGAGCCTCCTGGGCAACTGCAGGAGGCAGGTGAGTCTGCTGAGTGGCTGCAGGCTGTTCTCCAGAGTGGTGCCTGGGCGTCGGCTGCAACTGGCCTAAGGGTGGGAGAGGCCTGGAGGCCTGGAGGGGCTCCTGCAACTGAGGTACTGACAGAGGCTGTGCTGCAGGACCTAAAGGGGGTGCCTGCTGCTGCAGGGCTGGTGGTGAGGGTGGACAAAAGGCCTGCGTCGCCGGACAACACCTGCCTACCTCGAGGTCTGCTGAAACTTCTCGCCTCTCTTGTAATAAGAGCCATTCCCGGTCAAAAGAAGCATGTGCTTTCCTGCCTCTCAAGGTTCAATGTAACTCTCTTCAAACGATCGAGCCTAAGCCCCTCCAACAGCAGAATTCACACAAATTAAAGCTATGGGATTGCTCACCCAACCTCTGGGGAAAAGAAGTACTGCAGGGCTGAGTCCACACGGCTTACCTGAACCCAGGACGTTGCGGAACATGCTGGAAAAAACGCTGCGGAAAAAACATTGCGGAATGTTCCGCCACGTCCCGGCTTCAGGTAAGCCGTGTGGAATCGGCCCAGGATGGCTCAACTCTTTACTTGCACGTAGCCAACAACTGTGCTGCACCACCCTGTTCCTCGCTGTAAAATTGAAGCTTCTGTTCCAAGAGAACCTACTTTCTGGTTACAGGGGCTCCCCCTCATGCGTCTTTCCCAGATAATAATAATAATATTAATAATGATGATGATGCTTATATACCACTCTTCTAGACAGTTCAGTGCCTCACTCAAAGGGGTGAAGAAAGTCAGTGTTACTATTATCCCCACAATACAGCTGGGGAGCAGAGCTGAGCAGAGTAGCTTACCCAAGGCCTCCTGCTGAGCTTATGGCAGGAGTGCGAGTCGAACCAGCAGAGTGCTGATTCACAGCCCAACCACTTAACCACTATGCGACAGCAGCTCTTCATCCTCACAAGGCTGTAGCAACACAAAATGGTAGATGAAACGAAAAGACAGTAACGCTGCCAAAAGCCCTTTCAGGAGAAGTGCCCTATCCAGGGGCAGACTCCCACAGGCAAATTGGAGTCTGAGAGACAGACACTGCTGCTCAATAGATGGTGAAGGTTGGATCTCAAGGCGCAGGTTTTCAACAAGACTGGGCAATCTTTTTCATGTTTGGTCTTGGAAAGGGCTCATTTCGAGGGGGAACGCGCAGGAACGCAGTTCCGGTAGTTCCCCAAAGAGGTCACAGGTGGCCCCGCCCACCTGACTCTCAGCCATTTTGGGCCCGTTTTGGCCTGGATTGAGGCTGAAACGGCCTGGATCAGGCCTCTGACGGGCGGTGGATCACTCTCCTGCTCAGCAGCAGCCCAGTCCTGACCATTTGGGAGCCCTTTTGGGCCATTTTCAGCCCCTTTTTGCCACTTTGGGCCCAATTTCGGCCCTGAATGGCCAGGATTGGGTCCAAAACAGCCAGGATAGGTGATGTCAGGGGGTGTGCCATATGCAAATCACTTATGCTAATGACACATTTCCAGTGATGTCAAGGGGCGTGGCATATGCTAATGAGTTATGCTAATGAATTCCTCCAGCTCTTTTTCTACGAAATGACCCCTGGTCTTGAAAGATACTCTTTTCCAATATACGGATATCTAACTGAATGTAGAGGATTTTATCACCACTGCTTTTCAATCCTTGCTAAAGCTTTGGTGATACTAGGCCATGTTGCCCTCTTTATTCTGAAGCTTAAAAGGACTGGGGATTTCCTAAAGACATATGGGGCAACACACTTTTTTAAGGGCAATGTTACACGAGTTGCCAATTGGCATTCTGCTCCAAACAGAATCCGAGCAGTCCTATTAGCAGCCAGGGCTTTTTTTCTGGGAAAAGAGGTGGTGGAACTCAGTGGGTTGCCAGCACAGGGGGCAACTCTTGGCAGGAGGTGGTGCCCTTGGTACCACATGGACACACGCAAAGTGCACGCATGCTCCCAGGGCCAATGACGTCACTTTGGTTCAGCTGGAACAAGGGGGGAGTTTTTAAAAGTTTAAATCACCCTCGGCGAAAATGGTCACATGGCTGGTGGCCCCGCCCCCTGATCTCCAGACAGAGGGAAGTTTAGATTGTCTAAACTCCCCTCTGTCTGGAGATCAGGGGGCGGGGCCACTGCCCATGTGACCATTTTCAAGAGGTGCCGGAACTCCATTCCACTGCGTTCCAGCTGAAAAAAAGCCGTTAGCAGCAGTCTTGATTAAACCACAACATACTGAGCATACGCACTCAGAATGGCAAAACCTTTATGCCTAGAATTACATTTCAGAAAATCTTTACATTCAATAAAAGCTTGCAAATATTTAAAAAAAGGCAGTCAGCTCCTGTTGAAGTTAATAATATGGTTGCGCATAGTTCAGTCCATTTCAAACTGGCCTTCACATCGCTGATCTTTTCTCTGGGCTGCAAAGGCAGAGATCCGGTCGTGACATCTATACAGCCTTAGGTACGCAGACAAAGCCAGGCCAGAAGCCATTCAGAAGACACCAAGAGGGCGACAGAAGCTAATTTGTTCACCACTGCATGGTTGCAATCACGGTGATAAATGGTTAGACGAAGAAAGATGCCAATTGCCTTCACCAAATAATTCGTTTTACCTAGAAGCGGCAGGGGGTGAGAAGGGGAGGAAAGCGTTCAGCAATCACTGAACCTATTTTGCACGTGAAGGCCACTCTAAGGTTAAAAACAGTAAGACAAATTTGCAGCTGATTAATAATAAAGCCATTCATTTTATTCTTCAAATCTAAAGTAATTACAAGCCAGACTATGGCAAATGGATTTCGCTGAAGCTATTATTACGTCAGGAAAATCCTTTAAAGAAGAACAGTAATTTAAAAGACTAAACTGAATAATGAACTCTCCTGAACAACAATTATTATGAGATTGATTTATTGAAAGCGCATTTAATCATGCAAGAAATGTTGAAAACTTTGCAAAATAGTTCGGGGAAGCAGCCCTGCCAATGGGGGGGTTGGGCCTGATGTGCTCATTAGTCCTGGGGAGCCACAAAGGACAGGGGAATTCATTTCAGAGGCAGCAATAAAGTATATCCATTTCTCTGAATACACATTTCTCATCAATTTGCTACAGTGTAGGCTCCAGCCATTAACAAGCTCTTCAACCACCTGGGCTTCCATTTAGGACACCTTCATCTTGAGTTCAAGAGTCTACAAGCTGGCCATAAGTCATCAACCCAACCAGCCGTAGCACATGTGTGTAAGGTGCCATCAAGTTGCATCCAACTTAAAAAGACCCCATGGGGTTTCAAGGCAAAAGACGAACCGAGGTGGTTTGCCATCTCTTGCCTTTGCATAGCGAACCTGGGCTTCTTCCGTGGTCCAGGGCCGGATCTACGGTTGCCAGCGCCCAGGGCAACCCAAGTCTGGCCACTCGCTGCCATGACGTCATCACGCAGGTGGCGCATGCCGTCCCACAGCAAGCCGTGGAGCTGGTGGCAGCAGTGCAAGTGGCTGGGAGGCCACCTGCGCCATTCGCCTGCCCCACAGGACAAGGGGCAGCCGGCTTGCCGCGCGCCCCTTGTCCTGCGGGGCAGGCGAATGGCGTGGGCGGCCTCCCAGCCACCCGCGCTGCCGCCGCCAGCTCCACAGGACAGGGGGCACATGGCAAGCATGGCCCCTGTCTTACCGCCTGTGCACTCCTGGGGCTGGTAGCTGTGCCCGGTGCCCCCTCTTTGGCGGTGCCAGGGGCAAACTACCCCCCCTGCCCCCCTGTCGATCCGGCCTTGCCATGGTCTCCCATCCAAGTACTAACCAGGGTCAACCCTGCTGCCTAGACCACCCAGGTCAGGGTACAACACAATCAGGCCTTTAACATTTCTCACAGGAAGCCTTCAACGCATCTCTCCATGTGGATTTGCTTTGTGCAGCCTCAACCCCTTTGAGTCACTGCAGGCCACACAAGCACAGAACATTTCCTAAATTAAGAGAGGAACACCGAACTGTCAGTGAAAGATTTCCAAATAGCTTGGAGCAAGTCGTAGCCCTTTCAGTGGAATCGATTCCTTCGCAAATACAATCTTTCCTTCTACCTGGCACAGCACTGGTCTCCACTGTGAAACCCGCTTAGCCTTGCTTTGCCAGAGAGGGCGACAAAGAGCAAACAGAAATATAAAATCCAAGTCACAATTATATCCAGCTAACATTGCCCCATAATGCCTTCACCGGTAATGTAGGCTAGTTTTATCATCCCCTATTGGGAGGGGGGCTCTAAAACTTGCCCAGGACTCGGAGCAAGGGGCTCTCGGTCTCAACTCATGCTGCGCCCACAGTGCAGCATGTTCTTCCCCATGCTGATGTCACGCAGGTGGGCTATTTACTTTCGCCAGGCATTCACATGAAATTCCGCTGACTGCTTTTAGACTGATGCAGTCCGGGTTTAACTTTTACTGCATTTTAATTTGAATGTCATTTTTAATGCCGCTTTATATTTAACTTGACAGTGAACCACTTTTAAAGCTCCTTTAAGTTATGGAGTGGTTTAGAAGCTTGGTAAGATGATATAAAAACCAAACAATGTGCCAGAATATCCTCACGATCCAAGGTCTCTATGGTTTCCTAGGCTGTGGAGCAGCCACCAAAATTATTTTACTGCACGCCTTAAAAGCTTGCTGACAAAAAAGGAGAAGAAATCAAGCAAATACATTGATTTGGTCTTGTCTTATGAAGTTACATTACATTAATATACGAAGCTACATTATATTAATATATTAATATAATATGAGCTGCCTCTCTGGTCC
Organism: Eublepharis macularius; assembly: GCF_028583425.1. Lineage (NCBI taxonomy): Eukaryota > Metazoa > Chordata > Lepidosauria > Squamata > Eublepharidae > Eublepharis > Eublepharis macularius. The sequence goes on along the minus strand of NC_072797.1, from coordinate 4,305,952 downwards.
AATCCATGCAGGGAGAACAGAAAGAGAAAACCAGGACCATCTGGACATAAGACGCCAGTGCAGAAGCGTCACAGCCCTCCCCTCCACAAAATCTACAGACCTTTATAGCCAGGCAATGTGTTTAACTGAGAGCTAAACTACAAGAAACGAATTAAACAAGGATGCACACGTGAGGGGAGTTGCAATTTTAGCCAGGAAGCTGAGTTTTAGTTTTATTTTTTAAATTTATATATATTTTTATTCTTTTTCACATATATATCAAGACAAAGAAAGAACATGAGACAATTATCATTATGCTTGCCTATATCCATTATCTAGTTCTCCACCTCCTATACAGGGGCGGCGCAAGGGTTTGCGGCGCTCGCGGCCGGCCAGCCAGGCGCCGCTCCCGCGTGCGCACAAGCTCGCGTGCACAAACTGGCCTGCGTGATGCCATCACACGCGACGTCATCAGCGCGCGCGCCGCCGCCGGCCCGATCGCTGTGGCGGGAGACCTCCGAGCTCTCCCGCTCGGTTGCCTGCGCCGCCGCAGATGCCTGCCCACGGCGGCTGCGCCCAGCCGGGGGCTTGTGCTGGCGGCGGCGGCAGCGAAGGGCGGGAGGGATAGGAGGCTGCTGCTTTGTGGCGCGCGCTCCCACCCCCCGCACCTCCTCCGGCGCTCCCTCCGGCACCCCACGCCTGAGGCCACCGCCTACCTGGCCTCAATGGGTGCGCCGGCCCTGCTCCTATATTTCATCCTACTACATCTTTAACTGTGAATTCTGTTGTATCATATACTATTACCCTTAATATTACATTACATTTGATCATTAAACTTATTTTTCATCCATTTGTAGAAGGGATCCCATTTTATTTCCTCTTTGCCTCCTTAAGGCTCTGTCAGTTTCACCTCCCCTTCTTGGAGGTGAACAGGGAATAAATAAACCCTCCGAGGAGCAATCTTTGAGGCTCTGTAGAGAGGGAAAATTGACAGCGCCTTCCAATCTGTCTTTTAAAACTCAGCTTCCCGGCTAACATTGCGACTCCCTTCACGAGAGCGCCCTCGTGTAATCCGTCTCTTGTAGTTTAGCTCTATGGCGTACTGGAGGGAAGGGAGCACATGAAATTTGGCAAGGGGCCCAAAAGTTCAAAGAATTTGAAAAGTACACCGCTAATATCCCAGCAGACACCAGAAAGCCATCTGGACTAACATGCACAGAGTCCGTCCAATGCAGAACCTACCCGAAAGGCATTTTAACCGAAGGAAGTTTTTTAGCAACAAGCAAAGCCAGGGGCCCAAAGTAATGACTGAAAGTGAGAAAATAGTTTTTAAAGACCCGTCAACAGCAGCAGGACACAGAGTGGGTTTAGGCCACTGCCTTTGTCTGGGCACAGAAGTTGGAAGGAGGTTGTATTGCATGACAGTCCTGCCCTCCCGGATTGCCAAGCACTTCTATGCCAACAACGCTTTGAGGTTTAATCCCACTGAGCCGGCATTAGGGCAAAATGTCACTCTTTGAGCAGGCTCTGTTAATCCTGGCTTCTGCAACCACGAGCAAACTGATCCGCCTTTGTTCTCAGAAGCATCCAATTTCTCAAGGCCAGCTAAACCGAGTGAATTAAGACCAAGAAGTCTCGCTTCAAACGCATTTCTGAGCTTTGATAAATTTAAACACTTAGCATTATTTTAATGCGGGTCTTCCTTGATGTTAGTTTAGGAGTTCATAAAAATTTCAAGACGTGTGTTATTTACCCAATAGCCCTTGACTGTGTCTTCTACATTTAACAAGTTCCTAAATACATATATTATTTAACTGATGCTACCATTACACTTGAGCATATAAATATTCAGAGCCTTTTTAATAAGCTGAGCTTTTATCCATTAAGCCGTAATGGCTGCTTGGAAACCTTGGCTAGTAGGAAGCCAAGATGCTCGCTATGGGCACCATCTTCAAAGACCAGAAAATACAGAAATTACTGGCTCTGTCTTCGTGCTTCACCTGCCTGCCTTTATTTTTAAAAGGCAGCCTCCTTCTGCAAAGAAATCGGCAATCTTGTAACAAGGGGCAGGAGACAAGGTGGCTCTGAACTTTATAATACATTATTTTACGATAATTTGCCTAGAAGTTTGCTTTTAAAATGGACAGTGTATGCCAAACGGTGCACTAACCTCTTCAGTCCCTGGAATAATCTTGACAAAATGGAGATAGTACATTAAGTAAGATTTCAGTGGCAAATAGTAAATATGTGCATACCATTCACAGAATATTTTCAGAATTCTTCAGGCTAGAGAAGAGCAAAAATTCCAAGTTGTGTGACAAGGCCAGGGATGCGGATTCCTGCCTTTCAGGGATCCTTCAGCTGTTATAAGCAGGTGTGCAATTGCTACCCAAACTATCAATCACACACCTGTCCAGCTGACACAAAAGACTACAAATGAAGAATGCAATTTCAGAACATTAATGCTCAGTTAAGTCAAGTGCCATACACATCAACACAAACGAGTGGTTACCTTAGACCAGGGGTGGGGAACCTTTTTTCTGCCAAGGGCCAATTGGGATATTTATAACATCATTCGCGGGCCATTTAAAATTATCAACTTAAAAATTAGCCGCTATATTTGGTCAACCATTAAATTAACTCACCCCTAATGCGATGGCTGGAACTGCTTCTCTTTGGCACTAACCTTGGCTGCCTCTTCGGCCTGCACTGACAACCTTGGGGGTCAGAGAGAGAGGGTTCCCCCCACAGGCCTCAGAGTGGGGTTGCTCTGGTGTGCGGTGAGGTACTCCAGTATTCACTCCCCTAGGAAGCTGCCCCCTCGTCCTCCAATCCCCATACTTCTGGTGGGCTGTGGGGGCCTTCCTGGCCCAGGTGGGGTCAGCATCTGCCGCAGCGGCGCAGTGCTGCTGTTGCTGCGGGGGCTGGCACATCGACCCACAGCTCCATCGCGCCGCTGCTTCTCCTCGCCTCCCCTGTCTGGCGCCTGGCCCAGGCTGTGCCTCTGTGGCTGCTCGCGTAGCCCCCAGGCCAGTCACAGCGGGAAGGCCGGTGAGTCTTGCCAGGTCGCTGGTGGACCTCCGCTGCAGCAGCCTCGCCTCCTGGGCCACTGCGTTCATCCACAGCGCCACCGCCACTGCCGCTCATCTCTCTCTGCACCATCTCCCCACCAGTGCTGGAGCTGCTGGGCCCGTCGGAAGCCGGACATCTTGGCAGGACCAGACCAAATGATTTTGTGGAGCTTATACAGCCCGCGGGCCGGACGTTCCCCACCCCTGCCTTAGACTAACAGAGTAAAGTGTTCAGCAATAGGGCACCCACTGAAAATCTCTGCAATCACACAAATATTTCTGAGTAGAGGAGAGCTAGGCCTGTTTGCAAAAGCCAATGCAATTTTGCCAACTCCATAAGAGAACTCAAGATGTCGGAGAGATGCTTTACCAAGCAGAGCAGCAGCAGCAACCAACTTACACATGCCGTCCAGCTCTCTGCTTGAATTCACTTTAGGCCTTCTGAGAATTACCCAGGATAAGACTATGAAGTGATCATCCCACAAGTAAAGTAAAGCCTGCTTTAAGCACACGACACCTTCGCCAAACACACCCGTAACAGTCACTAAACATAGCTCTGAATTAAATAGCAAACGCAACATTCTGCGCCCGGCCACGGTGTTCCACAGCCCCACCTGAGGACAATTTCCATTCCAGTGTGGAAGATCACAGGTGGGGTACTAAGAATTTCACATCTTATCTGACTCTCTTGTGCTTTTCTATCTTACTGTGCACAGCTCTGAGTGTCTTCAGAACAAATGAAACACACATTCCATGAATAAATATCCAGCTTAATGCCAGCTGCTGTGAAATCGTCGTGCAGACCTTACGAGACACAACTTGAGTGCCTTGGGAAATCCGTCCCCCCATCTTTGATGGGATACCCCAGGTTTATACAGAGCACCCATAGCTACAGCACACAATTTCCACCTCCTCCTCGAGACAGACTCTGCATTCAGACATGTTCAAAGCGGTTCGTTTGTTCCATTTCCTCCAGAAGACTAGTTCAACACAGGTCCTTCTAAGGCAAATATGATGTCAATTACTGACGGGGAGGATGAAACAACCCAACCACGGTGGGGCATGAACTCCACTTAGGTTTGTTTGCTGTCTTGATTAAATCTGGGTTTGCTTCAATTACCCTCCCATCCATCCTGTGTCTGCACAACCTTCACCAGTGTCAGCAGGAAAAATTGGAAGTTGTTCTCTGCATCAGAAGTTGGCCTCGGAAGGGCCTCTTCACTTATCTTCTTGATGTTTCCAAGAAAAAAAACGGTGCTTTTCTCAAACACACATGCATCTTATATCTCATACACTCCCGGCAGTAAAGCCTCTTTTGCTATTGAGGCTATGACACATTGTTCCCCAGTTGTAGGGGACACGGGTGGTTCGCAAGCTCTGCCGGCAAGCCAACCTCACCAGATTCTCTCCTGTTTGTGTGACTGAATTTCAAACAGAGGTGTTGAGAATTTCACCGTCTCGTACCAATTGTCCCGACTCGCCTATCTACTTCCAGAAAATTTTATCCTACTGCAGACAAGCTTATCTTATCACCTTATAGTTAATTCTGTGGTCTTATAGGACAGAAGAATAGAAAGGAGTCCAGTAGCACCTTTAAGACTAACCAACTTTACTGTAGCATAAGCTTTCGAGAACCACAGCTCTCTTCATCAGCAGCTGACAAAGAGAACTGTGGTTCTTGAAAGCTTATGCTACAGTAAAGTTGGTTAGTCTTAAAGGTGTTACTGGACTCTTTCTTATTTTGCTACTACAGACTAACACAGCTAACTCCTCTGGATATAGGACAGAAGCTTAATTTAATATATATATATATATATATATATATATATATATATATATATATATAAAATCAAAGATAATTAATACAACACATTGTCTATCTGTGTCCCAGAGTTACTTAAATAAGAGACTGTTTAAATAAATGTACCTGCAATCAATGGTTAATGGTTAGAGCGTTAGGATTGGGGACACCCAGGTTCAAATCCCCACTCCGCCATGGAAGCTTGCTGGGTGACTTTGGGTCAGCCACACGCTGTCACTCTAACCCAACTCACAGGATTGTTGTGAAGATAAAATGGAGGAGAATGGTGTAATCCGCTTTGGGGCCCCGCTGGAGAGAAAGGCAGGGGATAAGTGGAGTAAATAAAAGAAATGCCATCCAGAATATGACAGCAGAACCTCCCACATTCACGAAGCGCCTTTCTTTTGCCAAAGTAACAGAGTGGGTGGCGCTCTCCGAGATTGTCCAGGGAAATCTAAGCCCGTGTACATGCAGAAAATACATGATGAGAACCAACCCCCAGCCTCTCCGATTTCCGACACGAATGCACGCTTCTTCATCAGACCTCACAAAAGTTTCAAGGGACAAATGGGGGACGATCCTCAAGTCTCTCTCCAGCGCCTACTCTGAACGTGAAGCTGTCTCGCACCGAGTCAGACCGTTGGTCAACTGAGCACACCATTATCTGTTCCGGATGGCGGTGACTCTCCAAGGCTCCAGGCAGGGAACCGTTTCCTGCTTCTACAACTTAAGACTCTTTCCCCAGAGACGCAAGGGATTGACCCCGAGACCGCCATTCAAAGCACGCGCTTCCTCTCTGCCGCTACCCCTCCCTATCATTCCACCTTCCAGCAGAAGACTCTTGAAGTTTTATCCCTTCCTTTGAGAAACGGCAAGCATTTGTATTCCGGTTTGATAAGTCATTTATACAGTTCCTTGCCCACTGAACAGACTTCAAAAGATCTGAAATTAACTGATCAGAGGTATATGAAGGATCCTGGATCATTCATGCATGATGGATAAGTATTCTCATAGTTAAAATTATATTGTTTTAAATTATGTCCTTGTTTTATGTTTCTAGTTTTTATAGAGTTTTATGTAGTGTAAAATCGCATGTATTAACCTTCTGCCATCTTTGCCAGACTTCTCCTGAAAGAAATATGTATGCTTGAAGAATCTCTCGCCAATAAAGGTAAAAACAAAAGCCCAAAGGGATATATTTCCTTCACAACAGCTCAGTAGCACTCATTAGCAATAATGGAAGTTACATGTGCAGAAACACACCAAAGGAGAAAGAACCCGCTCCTGAGAGCAGACATCCCACCTCAAATCCATACGACGGCGCAAACTGAAAGCTTAGAACATCGCACTATTCAAGGGAAGAGCTTGACACTAAATTCGTTCTAGTGATAAACATCTGCAAAGAGTCCCTGGCCCCAGGGAGGCCCACCTGGCATCGACCAGGGCCAGGGCCTTCTTGGCCCTGGCCCCAGCCTGGTGGAACGCTCTGTCTAACAAGACCAGGGCCCGGCAGGATTTGCTATCCTTCCGCCGGGCCTGTAAGATGGAGATGTTCCGCCAGGCGTTTGGGCGGTGCTAGGCGAAGCCCCCTGGCCGGTCGATTACAGAATATGCTCTCCCTTCAGGCAATACCTCCATCAAATAAACAGTCCCCACGATGATGCTCTGGCGATGGGTGAAGGTCGGTTGGCTGGCTGCTGTGCCGTTATGAGTCTCTCTCTCTCTCTCTCTCTCTCTGTGTGTGTGTGTGTGTGTGTGTGTACAGACTCATAGCGGCTCAGACTCATATATATATATATATATATTTAACTGTGCAAATCTGAATTGTTTTATGATTTTAATTGGTATTAATTACTTAATGTGTTTTAATTGTATATGGTTGTAATCCGCCCGGAGCTTGCTGATGCAAGGAGGGTGGAATATAATCGAAGTAAATAAATAAATAAGTGCACAAAACTCTGAACTCTTTTCCAGAAGCATGAAAGCCAGGGGCCCAGTTCCTAAGTTGCTTCCCATGTTTTGTAGCATGCTTTGTGATGCTGCTGGTAATGTGTCCTAGCCTCTGCCCGATTCACACCCTTAGATATGGTTGCCACAACATATTCTGGTAGGGATAGACATCTGAGAGCTGCTGTAGTGTAGTGGTTAAGTGGTTGGGCTCTGCTGGTTTGAATCCCGCTACTGCCATGAGCTCAGCAGGTGGCCTCGGGGAAGCCACTCCTCTCAGCCCCAGCTCCCCAGCTGTATTGTGGGGATAACGATAACACTGTTCACCACTCTGAGCGGGCACTTATCTGTCTAGAAGGGCAGTACATAAGCACACTGTTATTTTTATATTATTAAATGTCAAAATCCTAGAAGAGAAAAGACGGACGTGTATTTTCTAGCTATTTTTCCACTGCACGAGAAAAGTATCATTTGGAGTCCTCCTACTTGGGGGGAAATATATATATATCCACTGAGGGGATATAGGCAAGAGATGTTCAGAGGTGGTTTGCCATTACCTGTTTCTGCATAGTGACCCTAGACTTCTCTGGCAGTCTCCCATCCAACCACTAACCAGGGCCAGCCCTGCAGAGCTTCCAAGGTCTGATGAGATCGGGCTAGCTGGGGCCATCCAGGTCAGGGTGTATGAAGAATATCCCACCCATTTCAACAGAACCTGAGTTCATCAAGTTCCTGGTGGATGGTGCCCCTGACTATTCCACAATCACCAAAAAGGGGAGAAAAACATCCCAAACCCACAGTATATTATCTCACAGGTGTATTAACCGCCCAGGGCAGGTGCTCTGCCAGACCCAAACACTCCAGCCGTCCTCGGACTTCCAACCACAGACTCAAAGAGGAACATGTAGCTGCACCTCTCTGCAAACCTGCATTAGTCCGCCATGAAATTACTGAAACAAGATTAAGTGAGAAAGGCGGGAGGGAAGCCATCTATATATTACGAATGCACAAAATTCAGCACCGTTGTTTTTAAGTTGACAAATATCTATTTTCCAGCAAAGCAACATCCTGGGAACAGCTGGGTGGCAGTTTCCAGCTCAAATGAGCCAGAAGCACACGCTGGCAACTCACCTCCAATTGCTTCTGAACGGCAGCACATGGAGATTTATGCCCTGCTATAAATTAGGACAATTACTTCTCTCTGGTTTGTTTTTTTATTCCAGACAGCAAACTCTAGGCTCTGCTTTCCTCCTCCTTTTTAAATCAAAAGGATATCTTCCCTTTCTTTGATGATGAGTTCATTTTGTTCCTCAAGTTGCCTGATCTTCTTCTCAAATGACTCCTGCTCGGCTTTCAGCCGCTCCTCCGTCACCTCCTTCTCTTCACTCACCCTGAAAGCAAGAAAAAACAAACGCTATCAGACAGAACAAGCCCTCTGATCCGGGCCAGCCATGGGCGCAAGGGCACCCCCCAATCACATTCCAAAGCTCTGGAAGGCAGAGTGCCCGCTGCTCCTTCCGTTCACAGACCCAGCATGAAATAGGCCAACGGAGCTGCCATTTTTCCAACTGGAAGCTTACAAAGCAACTTGCCAAAGGGCAAACGCAGATCCAAATCCAAGAACTAAATGCAGGCAAAGAGGAGCCCCATGGGACTGGACTGTAGCTGTGGGTGAAGGGTTTGAAGGGTTCCTTTCACATAAAACATTTTCTACATTTACTAAATGGGCACGCCTCAAGGAGAAAGTTCTCCGTCCAGTTTTTCCCCACAGCCTGCTTGTTCTGCATGAGTCTACTTAATGCGAAAGAATGTTCAACTCCCCTATTTTCACAGGGCACAGCCCCAAAATACAGATGTTCCATGTGTCCGGGGTCTGAGACACAGCCCCCGGCCTCGCCGGGAGGAAGCAATAGGAGGCAGCCGGGAGGTGGCTGCCCTGCCGCCCCGGCCGGCAGCCAGGGCCAAAACCTGCCCACCCCAGGGGAAAGGGACAAAGGTCCAAAGCCTCAGAGGGCTAGAAGGGGCAGGGAGGGGCCAGCCAGTACTACCCTCCAAGGGGAGGGTGGGGGGCCAAGCAACACGAAGGGAGAGGGCAAGGGCAGGGGAAATAGGGACCCAGCAGCTGCCCAAGCAGAGCCCTTACCTGATGAAGAGAAGCAGCCCCAACAGCTCAGAGCCACGCCCCAGCCTATACAGCAGCTAGAAGGCAATAGCCAGGCTCAGGGAGTGCCAGGAGCCAAGCAACTCCAGGTGGAGCTGCCACAGGCATTCTGGGGGAGGTGCTGGGCAGCCAGCCAAGGGGCTGCAGCTGGGCCTGCCTTCGGCAATCAGCAGAGTCGGGGAGGCTGGACAGCCAGGCAACAAGACACAGCTGGTGCTGGTCAATGGAGCCAGATCAGCTACCCCAGCTGCAACCACTTGGGGCAGCCCAGGACCAGGCTGGAAGGAGGGCGGGGCGGAGAAAGGAAGCCCTATAAAGGTTGTCTGGGAAGAACTCTGGGGTGGTGGGTTTGAGGAGGAGTGATGGCATGGAGTTGAGCAGTGCAAGAGCAGAGGCTTGGAGGAAGGGATGGTGGAGATTGCAGAGGGGGAGCAGCCCAGGTTGAGCAGGCCAGCGAGTGGACTGAGAGAAAGTCTGGGTGAGGTATACCGCCCCTCCTTCCACAGAGCAGGGTCCTGTGGCATCCCTGGCACCCCTCTGATGTCAGGGCAGGCCTGGCTGATGCCCCGCCCAGCAGCAGCGATGGTGAGCGCTGACACCATGGACCTTCTGCTTATTCATTTATGTCTCTGCTGTCCTGTTGGGTTGGGCTTTCCAGCACCCCAAAAATCTTCCCCAGTGCCCTTCTCAGCCTCTGCCACACCCGTCCACCTCCCAAAGCACCCAGATGTGCACTGCAGCTTCTCTCGCCCAATAGGCTTCTGAGAAACTTTGATGCATCCCGGAGCAGGCAGGACAGCAGCCTTTGCAAAGAAGATAAGCCGACAAAGATACAATTATCCACAGGTGACCAAAACGACAGCAGAGAAAATGGATACACACGCTTTGTCAGATTATGTCGGATTTATGTCAAGGCCTGTTCAAGACCGGGTGGAGATTACTGCGTGCTTTAGTGCTTTGTGCCTCCTGGCGGAAATGCCAGAAATGATTTCTGGGTCTGTCGGGAAGGGAATCTCTGAGAGCTCAACTAAAACTTTGGCTCAGTTGTGGCATTTTTTAAACTTCTCGCTGTCCTTCCCCGTCCCACAGTCTCTGCTTCGTCTTTAGCTCGCTTATCATTCACAGCAGCACCAATCTCAGTGCACAAACATGACGCGGAACGTCCTTCTTCATGAGAACCTCTCAGCAAGGAAAAGCAAAGAAAGCAACTTGTGCAAGGCCTGTTTACTGGGGATCTCAGGTAGGCAAATATCTGAACGTGGGCCCTCCAAACCCAAAACTATCGACGTGCACATGGTCCACCGCCACAGCAAGCACACATCTTATCGACGGCAGGTGCAATTCCAACCTTTAACACCACTGCCTCATTCTCTCCCCCAGTGCAGTTTAGACAGCAAAACATACCCAGAAACAAGCTTAGTGTTAAAGCGCCTTGCTGGTCTATCGGCAAGCTCTTTTTCAAGAACTCCTGCTCAAGTCACAACAAAGCACCACCAAAAGGCGGATGGGCTCCTCAGTGGTTCAGAGGTTCTGAACAAGAACAAACAGTAGAAGACAGGCTCATGTCAGCTCATTAATAGTGACATGCCAGATTCTGTACCAGAAGTAAAGCCAAAATATCTTAATTATTTGCATCAACTGGCTATGGGATTGGGGGGGGGAGCCACAAGCAGGGCATTTAATAATAATAATAACAACAACAACATTCGATTTATATACCGCCCTTCAGGACAACTTAACGCCCACTCAGAGCGGTTTACAAAGTATATTATTATCCCCACAACAACAATCACCCTGTGAGGTGGGTGGGGCTGAGAGAGCTCTGAGAGAGCTGTGACTGACCCAAGGTCACCCAGCTGGCTTCAAGCAGAGGAGTGGGGCATCAAACCTGGCTCTCCAGGTTAGAGTCCCGTGCTCTTACCCACTACACCAAACTGGCATGCTGCCCAAACACGTTCTTGGGTTACACCTTCCAGAATCTCATAAGCAGCCCATGCAGAGATAGAAAAAGCGTAAAAAAAGGAGCTCAGCAAAGGGGGTTCTGCATACCACGGCTAATTTATTTATACGCAGGACTGATTACTCCCCAAAGGGAATGGCATGTTATGGTACGCACAGAAACTTATCTGGCTTCTTCTCACCTCCCACAGCAGTAATAGCTGCAGCTGCTGGGGAGGGCATGGGAACAGCACAACAGCTCGCTGTTGTTCAGAAAAAGAATGCTGGTGGATCAGAACAAGGGTCAATCCAGTGCAGCCACTCTCTGCAAAATGTGGTTGGGCAGAATATTGCATTTGCTGAGCTCTTGGGTCCGACTTAAGAAGGTAATGGGTACGTTTTTAGACACAGGAGCAGCCCTGACGGCTTCCATGGAGTGATTACTAAATTCTGGTGCCCTCAGTGGGAAAACTCAGGGTTCAAAGTCTTGCACTTTGAGAGTTCTCTCAATTTCTTTTAGCGAGAAGGAATGTCTTAGGCAGCCATGCAACATCTGTACTGTGGACTGATTCCCCTTCCTGTCTCAGGTACTTTATAAAACTTGGGTGGGGTCAGATGGGTGAGCCAAAGAGCTCTTAGCCTGTGGCTCACAGCCTGTGTCTCCAATCAAGCCAGCCAGTGAGTCTATGACCAGCGTGAAACACATTTGTTTGTTGTTCATTTTTTTATTTATGCAGTGTTGTAAGCTGATTTGTTCTTGGGTAGAAAAGTAGGCTATAAATACAAAAAGAAAGGGACAATAGAAAAAAAGTTTGGCAGCATCTCTTGCGGTCACTACCTCAAGCCGTTGCAGCAGAAATGCACGTCTGAAAACACACTTCAGACCGTAAACCCAAGGACGCAAGATCAAGTCAAGCATCGTAGTGTTCACCACTGCAAGTAACAGAAGTTGTAGTGGTAGTAGTACTAGCAGTAGTAGCAGCAGCAGGGCCAGCGCATCCATATAGGCAGCTCCAGCAGCCGCTTCAAGTGCTGAGGCGCCGGAGGGGGCACCGGGGGTGCAGGCACGCGCTGGGAAGTCACCTGCGCACTGCCCCGGCTACCTGCAGCACCTGGCCCACAGCTGTTGCAGCCTCCCTGCCCTCCCGTTTAGCTGCCCCGTGGTGCCGCTGCCGCCAGCATGCATTCCCAGCCAGGCACAGCAGCTGCGGGCCAGGCACTGTAGACTGCTGGGGCGGTGCACGGAGCAACTGAGCAGGATGGCTGAGAGGCAGCTGCTTGCCATGTGACGTCATCATGCAGTCCAGGTATGCGCAGACACGCGTAGGGGCAGCAATAGTGCTGAAGCTGTCCCCAGCCTCAGGTGCCAGAAAACCTGGCACCGGGCCTTAGTAGCAGTAGTAATAACAACAATAACATTCAATTTATATACCGCCCTTCAGACGACTTAACACCCACTCAGAGCAGTTTACAAAGTACGTTATTATTATCCCCACAACAACAATCACCCTGTGAGGTGGGTGGGGCTGAGAGAGCTCTGAGAGAGCTGTGACTGATCCAGGGTCACCCAGCTGGCTTCAAGTGGAGGAGTGGGGAATCAAACCCAGCTCTCCAGATTAGAGTCCCACACTCTTAACCACTATACCAAACTGGCTCTCGTAAATGGAGGGCATATGGCAAAGGCTTTTTTTCAGCCCACGACTGTGGTAACGTTTGCATACTTCTAAAAGGATGTATACCAAACAAGCCACACACAGAAAACTCAACTGCAAACTCATCAGAGAGGCCCACAAGCTGCTTCCAGGGATTGCAACACAGAATTATCTCCATTTGTGTCAACCGGACAGCCAGTTTGGTGTAACGGTTAAGAGCACGGGACTCTAATCTGGAGAGCTGGGTTTGATTCCCCACTCCTCCACTTGAAGCCAGCTGGGTGACCCTGGGTCAGTCACAGCTTCTAGGAGCTCTCTCAGCCCCACCCACCTCACAGGGTGATTGTTGTTGTGGGGATAATAGTGGCATACTTTGTAAACTGCTCTGAGTGGGTGTTAAGTCATCCTGAAGGGCGGTCTATAAATCGAATGATGTTGTTGCTGCTGCTGCTAACAATCCCATTCAGCACGCATCCTCAGCCACAGGTTTTGGGCTGAGATGTACTGCAAACACAGACATGTACTGCTGTTCAGTGTTGCTGTACTCAGATACTTTAGCCCAAGGAAGACGAAGAGCAATTACCTGGTCCCCCTTAGCAGCATCTGCCCTTTCCAGCAGGAGACTGTAGGGGGAATCCAGAAGAAAGGGGCATCTGTTGCATACTTCTCTGGTATGAGAGCTTGGACATAAGCCTTCCTCTGCACAGTCATCCTCAGCAAAGCTGAGAAAAATGCCAAGATCATCCTTCAACAGCCGAATGCACCCATGTGCCTCCACACCCTATCAACTTGCATTCTTAAATGGAAGAGTCGCTGCTGCTTCTAAGCTGCCTCCAACTGGCTCCAAGCATCTCCCGTGATTGCTCACAAGAGAGCCGCATTCCAGTGCAATATAACAAGCATTTGGGGGCAGTGCCCTGATGCCTCCAGTACCTCACCTGCACCACCGCTAGAGCAAGACCTGCATCTAGCACGCAGTGTTATTTCAAGTGGTCACCTTGAAATCTAACAAAGCTGGCTTAAATGTGGGCCGTGAGAGACGGTACCCCAGCCCATCTTCGCCCAAAGAGGAACTAGAAAGCGTTCAGACAGGAGGCGAGGGGGAGACAGAGACTGCTCCTCTGTGCCCAAGAATAGCACAGATGCAAGCGCTTCATGCCCGGGACCCCAAAGGAGTTAACACTGCTAAACAATTAGCACTGGAACAGTTCACTCTTCTCACATTGTTGAGTTACCACCACAAGCAATCGCTCCGATCAATAAGTGTGCAGCCCAACATCATGGCGCTCAGCTTGCGAAGGCCAAAACAGACATAAGGAAGAGCACAGCAGTTTCTTAAAAGTGGGAGATGGGAGGAGGGGTTAATCCTTCGCTCTTGCATAGTTCTGGTAAGCAAACTGGGCTTCCAGTACTATTATTAGAAGGTTTAAAGAAACAGACATTATTATTAAAACTGCTAATAGCAATACGGGGTGAACAGCAGCAGCTAGCATAACCGAGCAGGAACGGCAGTGTTTACTCATATCTAAAGAAGGAGCACCGGCTCTCAAAAGCTCCTTCCCTGGAAATCTTGTTCGTCTTAAGGTGCCACTGGACTCAAACGCTGGTGTTCTACTGCAGACCAACGTGGCTGCAGACCTGAAACCGTGTTCAACCCCCATGAGAATCACATCTCTGCCCACAATGTAATTCATCTTTTGCTGATTTGTCAGCTGTGCCTTGGCCCTGACCTCACAGGGGGAATCTGCCTAGACGCAGGAGGGGAAAGGCTGGGGACAGACGGACCTTTGATTCACCCAGCAAGGACAGTGTTACGTTATTTCCTATCCTGCTCTCTCTCCAAGGAGCTCAGGGTAGTGTATGTGGTTCTTTCTTCCCCATTTCATCTCCACAACAGCCCTGTGAGGTAGATTAGGCAAAGATAGTTGACGGGGGCCAAGTCCACGCAGTTAGTGGAGATCTGTACTCCAGTCTCCCAGATCCTATGGTGGTGGCGGCAGGAAGTGCCGTCAAGTCATAGCTGACTCATAGCGACCCCTGCTGGGGTTTTCATGGCAACAGACTAACAGAGGTGGTTTGCCATTGCCTGCCTCTGCAATCCTGGTCTTTGTTGGAGGTCTCCCATCCAATTACTAACCAAGGCCGATCCTGCTTAGCTTCTGAGATCTGACGAGATCAGGCTCACCTGGGCTATCCAGGTTAGAGCCTCCCAGATCCTAGTCTGACGATAAACCACTACCCCCTATCCTATCACGAGCAGCTTCTAATTAAAGCTCTTGGATTGTCTGAAGGTGCCGGCAAAGTTTAAGTGGCAAACAACTAAGGAAGAAAGACATCGTCAGCGTCCCCTACCCTTAGCCTAAGAAACCTAACTATGCCCCTCCGGACTGAAATGCCCAAACAAATGAAATGCTTCATCAAAACCGAGTCAACTCGCTTTCTTCTTCTGGTAGGAAGCGTGAAGGCGCCCGACAGCCAGCCCTGTTTTTAAAAAGCCAAAATCCTTCCACCTTTCCCAGACGCAGAGGAAAATTATGGCAAGTTTTAAGACTGAACGAGGTGAGAAAAACTGAAGCTTAACTCCCCTATTATGCTGAAGAGATCTTTTTAATTATACCTATTAAAAATATGATTAGGTTTAAAAATAAAAAGAGAAGTAAGTATAAGAGAGCGTTACGCTGATTTTACCTTTCGGAATTAATGTTGCTGCAACTCTATTTTTCTTCCAAGAAATGTTAGAGGGAACTATCAAGCTGCAGCGTAGCGGGGAAATCACAGCATCTAAGACTTAAAGATAAGCGGGCTCCAGTCTACAAAGCTCATGCCGGAATAAAATTTTGTCAGTCTTTCACACGCCACAAGGTTTCTGTTTATTTTTGCTGCATCAGACTCATACAAACACCCCTCTGAATTATTATCTAATAGTCTGTACTCAGCTACCAGGGGCGGGGCAGGATGCAGAAAAGATTCCATAGCTTAAAAAATAAAATTCTAAACTATTTTAATTACCTTTTTAAAAAAGGGTTTAAAATGAAATCTGAACTTAATACTAGCGTGTTAAAGCCTACACTTAACAATCTCTTAAAAATGAAATGAGAGTCAGTGTGGAGTAGTTGTTAGTGTTGAACTAAGGCATGGGAGACCCAGGTTCGAATCTCACTCTGCCATGGAAGCTCACTGGGTGACCTTGGGTCAGTCACATGTAGGGATGTGCGCTTCGGCTTTCCGATTCGGGTAAAATACCCGAATCGGACCTGATCTATAAAGATTCGGGATATCCCAAATTAAAGCCTTCCGAAACATTTGTAATGCTTATGAAAACCTCGGGGCTGAGTTTAAAGAGCCCTGCTGCTGCTTGCAACCGGAAACCCAAATCTTTTCGGGCTGCACACTCCTAGTCACACATTCTCAACATAACCTATCTCACAGGGTTGCTACAAGGATAAAATGAAGGACAGAACAACATAAACTGCTTTGGGTCCCTCCTACTGGGTGAAGTAAATGAAATAAAGAATGATTTCCTGTGTAAAAGAGTTCAGGTGGAGAGGTGATGTGACTTGAGGTTAAATAATCCTTTGTAATGCCAATTGAGAAGCATTTTCCCCCCTCTCTCAGAGGAAACGTAGCACAACCTGATATCAAAGACACTGAGATATACCTATATACCCACCAACAATCAGCACAGAAATGCCTGTGGAGGGGTCTTTATCTTCCCCTATCTGTTTTTTGTTTTTTATTTTGTAACATCCATCCTGAGGAAGAGTTCTGACGCACTTCCAAGTTCGCACACTGTTTTGTGTCACTGTTGCCAGTCCTCACAAAAGGAATTACAGGGACTGTGGTTTGTTTTGGGATTTTGGACCAGTACAGCTGCAAACCAGTTTTGTCTACTTAAGGACTTCAAGTGACAGAGTAAGTCACTGACTGCATTTTCTAGGATGGGCTTCCAGCTAAATCCAGAGATAGCAAGTTGCCAGTAGTGCTAGAAACTTGGGAGGTGCCACATGAAACCAGAATCAGATGGACGCCTTGGCCCATCTACCCCCCCCCCAAACTATCTGAGCAATTTAACATATTTCAATCTTAGATTAACCGTGAAATTCTAAGCAGAGTTGCTCCAGTCTAAGCCCACTGAAATCAATGGGCTTAGACTGGAGTAACTGCTTAGGAATTCAATGGGCTTAGACTGGAGTAACTGCTTCAGATTTCACTGTAGGAATGTATTTAGGACTCTAGCACCCCAATGAGATCAGGTGTATCATCAGGGCAAAGAGACCGAGCTGAGACAAGCGACTCCATGGGTGCAAATCTCCTCTCTGACATGAACTCAGTAGGTAGCCTCAGGCAAGCCTCCCTTACTCATCATCTGTATGAGAATAAAAGAGACAGTGCTGCATAATGGCTATGGTTGGGCCTAGACAGAGGAGTCCTGGCTTCAAGGCTCCTCAGCTTAACCTGCTTCACAGAGGCGTTGTGAGGATACAAGAGGGGAGGAGGGGAGACCCATAAAGGATTCCCCAAGTTCCTTGGAGGAAGTATCAATAAAAATATGAAGGCTAGAAAGATAGGCCTGCCTTATAGTACTGATGTGATATAGTGTGGTTTTTAAATATATACACATACCCTTTAAAGACTGAAACTACAACTCTAAATATATATTTTTTAAAAAAGCACACATTTACTCTCCCTCTCAGCTAAGCCAGTATGGTGTAGTAGTTAAGAGCGGCAGGACTCTAATCTGGAGAACCGGATTTGATTCCCCACTCTTCTGCTTGAAGCCAGCTGGGTGACTTTGGGTCAGTCACAGCTCTCTCAGAGCTCTCTCAGCCCCACCCACCTCACAGGGTGATTGTTGTGGAGATAATAATGACATACTTTGTAAACCGCTCTGAGTGGGCGTTAAGTTATCCTGAAGGGCAGTGTATAAATCAAACGTTTTATTATTATCATCATCATCACCATCAGACTAGGATCTGAGAGACCCAGGTTCGAATCCACATCTTGCCATGGAAGCTCACTGGGTGACCTTGGGCCAGACACATGCTCTCAGCCTAACCTACCTCACAGGGTGGTTGTGCAAACATAGGAGAATGAAGTGAGCTGCTTTGAAGCCCCACTGGCGAGAAAGGCAGAGTACAAATGAATTTAAAATCAGTCCACTCCAATCACTGTTTCAGCTGGGCACAGGGTCTTATGTGCAACAAGGTGTGTGGGGAGGGCGTATTATTAAAAAGGGTCCCTACACACAACCTAAGGTCCAAAACACTTTCAAATTGCCATTTTAAGGAGTCTCTCTTAGGGCCCTTGTGTGTGTGTGTTTAATACATAATTAGTGCAACCTAGGCATGTAGAGCCTGGGAAAACAACAGAGCACAAAGAAGGCATGAAATCTAAAACCTATCCCAGGAAAGGGCATCGCTTCTGATACTAATTTCAACACATCGAGAATGAAAAACAAAGATATAGTGGGAAGAGGGAAAGAACCTTGAGCTCCCTCTGGTGGCCCAAACATCAGAACTGCCATCTCGGCCACACATCAAGCCCAACGAGAAATTTGCCCCTGACAATTCTCTCCTGAATGACTCTGGAAACAGACAGAGGGGACACTGTTTAAGAAATATTATGGACACTGAAAAGAACACTAAACCAAAAGGAAAGCAAAGGTCAGTTATCAGATCACAACGACGATGTCTGCCAGGGAAAACGGGATTGCGCTTACTTGTAACTGCAGTTCATCAAATGATCTTCTTGCACGTCCACGTTAGCCTGTGTGTGCATAGTCCAATGTGGGACTGCACAGAAGTCAGGAAAATGAACTCCTACTACATCTCTGGATAGAACCAGAGGAAGGACAAATGTCTTTGGTCCACTCAACCTTCAGCATTTAGAAAGCAAAAGTTCTACGACAAAACTATAGAAGCTGACCAATTTGCAAAAGTGAATTATGTTAGTCTTAACTTACTTCTCTCACCAGATCTACTGATCAAGACGGGTAGCCATGTTAGTCTGTCTGTAGCAGTAAAAAAGAGCAAGAGTCCAGTAGCACCTATAAGATTAACAATTTTGGTAGGGTATGAGCTTTCTTGAGTCACAGCTCATTTCTTCAGATTCCTCAAGAATTTGGAAATTATGACCAGAGACTAAGGAACTGGAAAGTGAAGTGATGCGTCAGTAGAAGGGGTCATTCAATGTCTGCATGTAGGGCAGAGGGCTAGAGAAGGGTGCAAAACAGTCATTTGTGCTTCCTCCAGATGTTAGACATACTACATTTTTCCCCTCCTTTCTTAGTCCTGCCACAGAATTGGGTTTATTTATTTACTGCTTGCCTTTCTCACTGAGACTCAGGGCAAATTACCTGGTGCAAAATAAGGCAATCAAGTAGCAGGAGACATCGAATAACCAATGCAACAGTGCAAGGATTGCAAAAATCAGAAACGATGCGAAGAAGCGTAAGACATAATAGTATACGGCTGCACATCTCAAAGCTGTGAAGACTAAAAGGTGGGTGTGTATTTAACGCCAAAAGCTGAGATTCTCTGGACCCTGCCTGTTCCCCAGACAGCCACATTAGTCACCACACAGACTCACACACACAACACCCACAGCTGCAAAGATTTCAGGACAAAACTAACAACAGCATCACAGTCCAGAGTAGATACTGAAGGTGCTGGCATGGGACCCATGCAACAGGTCATAATTAGTCAGGCCGTAAGTAACACAATATGGGCAAGTGTCACAAGAAGGCATCTGCCGAACGATGTGAAGAACTGGCAATCTCTTGCTGCATTCCCCGCCTCGGCAATACCTGTGCCACGAAGAGGAGCAATAATACTCTTTTAATAAACATGAACACTTAAATTTCATAACATAGTAATTGGATGGAGAGCCTCAACCTAAACCTGATGCATTATCAAGCAGAGTTTATCTTCACCTTGCAAGCTCCTTAATTAAGTTTGCGATGCGCCTCTTGTCTTCGGGACATAAATCCTTTAGAGAAGCACTCTTCACTCCTCCTTTGTCAGGGACCTGAAAATTAAAATCAGCATTTTAAAAAGCAATCATTAACATGGAACAAGTGTTTCTGACTCTACAATGAAAGTATTTCAAGCACCAGAGACTGCATATTCAGCCCCAGATGAATTAAGAATGGAAGAAAATACACGTTTTTTGAACCATAAAGAATCAGCCAGCAAGATAATTTCTCAAGTTGTGGGGTCGTGGATTCAACATTAACTTGTACTTCTGAAGATTAGCACTCTCACTTTTTTTGAATCACACTTCCAAATATCTTTGGGCAATGTACACATTTCTTCCCTCTTCCATTAGGTTTGGCTGAATGAGTGCAACTGGCCACAATCAATCAGTAAACCTCATGGCTGAATGGAGATTCGAATCCATGGCTTCCCAGTGTAAACTTTGCTCATCAAATGTCCCAGCTGTTGATTATATTGTATTTTCACTAGCATTGTGCAATTCGCCTTGGATCTCAGTAAGAAAGGTGGACTATAAATAAGTAAATAATAATAATAACCACTGCACCACACTCCAACTTGAACAAGAGGTTAGATGGGGTGCAATGTATCAATGTCCTTCATAGTAATATGTCACAGGCCAGGAGGTTGTCAGCCCATTTTTTAAACTGGTCTTTGGTGAACTATGAGTGGTGAGTAGAGGTGGGCACAAACCAAAATACGAACCAAAGTTCATCACAAATCAGGGCAGTTCGTGGTTCGTGAACTGGCAGTTCATGGGAGCTCATTTCTCAAGAACCGTTACGAATTTTAGCCCGGTTCGTTTGGTTCATATTTCGTTTCGTCACTGCAGGTAGCCTGGCACCAATCAATCAGTTTCCTAGGCAACGGGGGGCGGGACTCTATGCAGACCTTCTGCTGACCTGAAAGTGACATTTTCTTGAACCGAATGAACCGGTTTGCGAACTGGGGCAAGTTCATGAAAGTTTGTGAAACCGACAAACCATGAACCACACAGTTCAGAATTTTCCCAGTTCGTGCCCATCTCTAGTAGTGAGTAATGTATGTCTCTGCCCCCGAGGCTATCTGAAGAGTACTAGAATACACACTCCACATCCACACACACACACAGCTATAAATGTGAAAACAATATGAGGTATTTTGTTAAGGTTGTATTTAAAACAAAATGCAACAGTCAAGCATCAAAAGAGCAAAGCGCACCACAGACGAGTCCTCCAGGAAAGCCCTAAGATCTTCCCAACTGGATCTTCAGTGACAGTTCCAGAATCCAGGGCTTGCCTTACTTTTGTGCAGTCCACAACACAACATTCATGGCACAACATTTGCTTGCCCTAAACTGATGCTGCCTACAGGCATAACGTGAGCATCAAAATCTTCACAGCTGCTGGGCCACATGCTATATGGGCATTCCTCACTTCACAGTTATGGTGGCAGACTGAAATCCTTGGCCACAAGAGCAACCCCAAAACAAACAAACAAACAAACAAAAATCTGCTCTCCATCACCACCAAGTTTGCCAGGCAGCTTTGCATTCTGTCCACCAGAGGGCCCTGCAGAATATATATCAAGTTGAGCAAACAGTTTTATTCCTGTTCTCCCATGCATGTGGCACTTAAGCCTATTTCCCCAAAACACAGGATGCCTGCCTTGAAGTTCATGGCTGAAGTCTCCTGGCGAGTGGCAAGCTGCTCACAGTCACCTTCCCTGCTATACTGGCAGCTGAACAAAGCAACAACACAACAAAAGCAACACATTTTTTTTCTGAATAACCACCAAATTCGCTTTAAATGATATGAAATCCTAACATTTTTCCATTAACCCCAATATTCTCCTCTGATGGGCAGCTGCTTTCCAGGGTCTCAGACAGAGAAAGGTCTTCCCAACACTGGTGCCTAAGACTCTTTTATCTGGAGAGGCCGAGACTGACCCTGGTGCTGTAACTCCGCAAGTATCAATACCATTAAATTGCAGTTGACGATTGATGTATTCAGATATTTGGAAGGGGGGGGGGTATTACTGGCCAGAAGTTAAGCCAGTTGAACCCAATAAATCCATTTCAGCCTTTGCCGGTGTTTTTTTTGGCAAGGAATTCCTATGAATCAGTACCAAGAGATTGTCTCAAACTGACTGACGGAATCTAGAATACTGATCCCCCCCCAAAATCCGTGCAAGCCCCAATCTGCTAACACTAAAGAGCTGGCTAAATAAAATGTGATATACAGCTGAAGTGTCAAAACAGTGTGAATACATTCAATTAAGGGGAGGGGGAATACACTCAAAAGTCTTTCTAGATTTATCGACTCGGTGAAATCATGTTTCAACATGAATATTAACTTATGCAGATAATTTTCATTGGAATGAGCTGTCAGTAGTGATAAAAGCAAGAAAAGGATAGTTCTTTACGACTTGCTACTACTTCACTGTGGGCAAACTTTTTTTTTTTTGCACTTTTTCAATTAAAAGGAACCAGAGACCGTCCGCATGCAATTCATGCGCTCCGAGTACCACTGAGTCAACCTGTATCTGTCATGGTATTCCATCTTTCAGGTTTCACAGGGCTCCTTTTCTGCCCATCAAGCATTTAGCCTCCGTTGTGCAAGATTCAGAAGCATGCTACTCCCCCCAACGTATCAGTACTAGAACAAGTATTATTTCAGCCATTTTGAAGTCTTCGTGCAAAATGATATGATTACCAAACCCCACCAGGGGTCATCGTAAGTCAACTATGACTTGAGGGCACTCTCCCCCACCACCAGAAGCTAAGCAGGGTCGGCCTTGGTTAGTAACTGGATAGGAGATCTCCAACGAAGACCAAGGTTGCAGAGGCAGGCAATGGCAAACCATCTCTGTTAGTCTCTTGCCATGAAAACCCCACCAGGGGTCACCATAAATCAGCTATGACTTGAGGGCAGGATTGATATTTTTTTTCAACACTGCTTTAGATTTACTCTGGGATAGAAATACATTTCCCCTAAGACTTGTAGGTTCTATCCAAAAGAGGAGCAAGATTTGGGTACAGCAGCACCTTAAGAGACCAACTAGATTTCCACAGTGTGAGCTTTCGAGAGTCTCATTTTAATTCTTGAAAGCTCACATCTTGGAAATCTAGTTGGTCTCTAAGGTGCTACTGGACCCGAAACTTGCTCTTCTACTACAGACCAACATGGCTACCCACCTGAAACTATCCAAAGAGATACAGCACAATGCAACAGAATTCATAACACAAGCAAACAAAGCGCTCCTATCACTCACACGAACCACAGGGGTGTCTTCAAAGGATCACCGGGCATTGAGGCCAGGCACGGCGAGAAAACACGCCCTTCTTCTAGCCATTCCTTTCAAAGAAGCCTTCAAAAGCTAACAAAATTATTTCATGCCACCTTTGAAATGGATAGCAGCGATCAACCTGTGCCAAGTGATACTTTTCCCAATCCGAGGTGGCAGAGCCCCCTTCATCAAAACCATTTGATATGTCTTTAATTTAAACTAATGTTTTCACTCAAAGGCACTTCAGGTTTACAGCTGCAGGTGGTATCTGTTCAACTTTCCCTTCACTCTTCAAAGAGGATGGCTTGTTTCACATATTCACACCCATCGCACGTGCTCTCCGGTTGCATTTGGCAAAAACTATGACAGCATAACTTGCAGGGGCTCTGGGTCAAAGAACGTCAGTGATGTGGACCCTGCAGCCGTTTCTGCTGATTTTAGGGGGCCTCTTTTGGGGCACGTGTCAAAAGGAACATCTTTTCAAACAACTGAAAAACAAGCACTAGAAAGGTGTCCCAATCATATTAGTCCACATCATCCCTTTCTGCAGGGTTGCCAACTCTGAACTGAGAAATTCCTGGAGATTTGATGCCTCTGGAGGGGGGAATATGGGAAGGGATTTCACCAAGAATCTATGATGTACCATAGCGCTTGCCCTCTGATACAGCCATTGTCTCCAGGGCAACTGATCTGTATTTTGTAGATCAGTTGTAATTCCAGGAGGGGCTCCAGGTCCCACCTGAAGGTTGTCAACCCTACCTTTTCCCCAAATGACAGGAATCCAGAGGTCTCACACTAAAGCTTGAAACAGAAATGGAGGGTAGAAATTTTCCCACTGATTTTTCATTAGACCTCTTTTTTCATTTCTAAAGAGTTGTTTCCTTACCATCTCAAGATATTCTTGCAAAACACTGGATACCAGGAGCGACGGAGGCAGCTTGTAACATATGATCGTATCATTCTTGACTTGTAACCCATCATTATGTCTTTACACAGACGCACAATCATTATAGATATACAATTGAGTAACACCGTCACTTTCACACCAATAGTGTGGGCATAATAACAACACTGACTTTGTTCACCACTCTGAGTAGAGACTAATCTGTCTAGAAGAGCAGTATATAAGCACACTGTTGTTATTATTATTATACACAGCCCATGTTTACTCCTATATTTGCATCTCAGTAATATACTTGAACACAGAAATATTCGCGGTACTGGGACAAAACTTCTATACACGGGGAGGGGGAATACCCAACTCTCGCCTTCACCTTCTTTCCACCGTATCTATCATCCTGGCCACAACAAAATGCAGCCTTGAGATCCCTATGTGGTGTGAAGAGTACACACAGGCAAGAAATGTATGAGAAACTAGGCCAGGGCTGATTCCAGACGGCCCTCCCCATGCCGAAACGTCGCGCGTCGTCGTGCGGAAAACGCGAAATATCGTGTTTTCTCGCACGAGTTTTGCGCAACGTCGCACAAAACTCGCGCAACGTTTCGGCATGGGGACGGCCGTCTGGAATCGGCCTAGGACTTGCCTTGCTGGTGGGAGGAGTGCAGGAATGGTCAGCCACAGAAGCTCATTTTGGCCAGTGGAAAGAAGGCTGCTGCCTCCCCCTGATGGTTGATACATCCCTCAACGGAAGGCAGCAGGACATCTGCTGCTTTGCCTTCCCTTCCAGCAGCATGCGGCAGGAAGAAGTGTCTCCTTGCCTGAGCACTTGTGGCTCACCCTTTCCTGCTGAAGGGCAGCTTCGACATCCTAACGCTAACCGCAACTGCCTTTGCAGCAAGAACGGGCAGGCATTGGGAAGGCAATCCACGAACCGTCTGGAAAAACATGTTCATTCTAGGCAGTGAGAGAGGAACTGGTCAGGCTTGTTCCGTCTGGTTCCTAATAAGAGGATTCTACCCCTCCAAATGCCAGGCCATAGGACTTGCTCTGCAGGGAAGTATAACTCAAATTTTACTAAGTATACAAAATTGGTTTGGTTAGCCCTTGGTTCCGAACTTCAACACCGGAGGGCAGCCTGCTTGTCTCTGGTCTGTCTTCCCTTCTTTTCTCCCCTTGCCTAACTTAAGGAAGTCTGTAACAGCTTACAGAGCTCGTCAGTGCCCTCCACTCCCAACTCATGGCCTAAGACGATAGGGCTAGAGGTCCACGCCTGGCAGTTTTACTGATGGTTCTTGGGTGCTAAGTTCTGCTCGGCTGCCTTGGCCAGATCCCCTCAATAGCATTTTCCCCATGGCTGCCACCCCTGGCAACCTGAGAAAGGGCCTCCTCCATTACGACACTGGAACTCTCTCCAAACAGAGACTTGTCTATTTCCCTCTATCAACATTTTCCGCCAACAAGGGAAACTGCCACAGGAGGTGGTGGCAGCTTCAAGCATAGACAGCTTCAAGAGGGGACTGGATAAACATATGGAGCAGAGGTCCATCAGTAGCTATTAGCCACAAAGTATAGATGGAACTCTCTGTCTAGGGCAGTGATGCTCTGTATTCTTGGTGTTTGGAGAGGCAATCAGTGGGAGGGCTTCTAGTGTCCCTTCCCCACTGGCAGACCTCCTGAGGACACCTGGGTTTTTGGTCACTGTAGAGTGTTGGACTGGATGGGCCATTGGCCTGATCCAACATGGCTTCTCTTATGTTCTTATGAATACTTCTTTTTATTGGGTGTTCCCTCACTCTTATTACAGTAGAAAAGAGCAAGAGTCCAGTAGCATCTATAAAACTAACAAAGTTTGTGGTAGGGTATGAGCTTTCGTGAGCCACAGCTCACTTCTTCAGATAACTAAAGAAGGTTATCTGCTGCCACCTATCTACTTTTCTTCTGCTACAGACAGATTTGATCTTGATCTTACTCTTATTAGTCTTCTTCCCTTACACACACACACTTTAATGTCTGAAACGTTTTAATGTTTGCCGAGTTGGGTGGAAAGGCGGAACAGAAAGGTTTTTAATAAAGAAATATAATAAATATTGCTTCTCCCTCTTGCAGTCTCCTCCAGGTTTCTCCTAAACATCCGTTCTGCAATAGCAGGTTCACACACACAAACCCACACACACACACACAGAAACGTGATGCTTCCAAGGCCACTCCTCTCGTCATCCTGGTTCTTCCCTCCAATCTGAAAGCCTCTCACTGTGAATCTCTCTACACAAGACTTCTTATGCGAGAACACTCAAGTGAAGGGCGATGCAATGTTAGCTGGGAAATGTAGTTTAAAAAGACACAGCCTTTGGCTCCATTTCTCCTCTCTACACTAGCTGGCAGAGATCGCTCCTCAGAGGGTTCGTTAATTTCATGAGCGCCTTGGGGAGGCAAAGATGAAATTAACAAACCCTCTGAGGAGATGTGGGGAGGTGAAATTGACAGAGCCTTCCGCTCTGCCTTTTTAAACTACGCTTTCCGGCTAACGTTGCATCTCCCTTCGCTTCAGCATTCTCATGTAAGACGTCTCACGTGGAGAGACTCTGGGTTTCCAGGCTTGGAAGCAACACGCCTGGGGCAGAGGCAAAGCGGGACAGAATTGGCAATGGGGAAATGGGCCAAACGGCAAAAGCGGGTGTGTCTAGGTGCCGGTGGATGTTTGCTTGATGCCACAACAGATTGACAGCTCCCCCTCTGGAATTACAACCAGGGCTAGAAGCCCCGTACATTGTATCTTGAGGGGCCTGGAAAAAACCCAAATTTTCCAAGGCCCAACATGCACCCATTCCACCACCAATTTTTTGCACCTTGGATATGAGTA
This sequence comes from Eublepharis macularius, assembly GCF_028583425.1. Taxonomy (NCBI): domain Eukaryota; kingdom Metazoa; phylum Chordata; class Lepidosauria; order Squamata; family Eublepharidae; genus Eublepharis; species Eublepharis macularius. Next base: position 4,279,383 of record NC_072797.1, on the reverse strand, counting down.
AAGAGAGTAATTCACACTGAATAAGGCTTCAGAGCCACTAAATACAAGCCATCATTTTCCAGTTGCAACGCCACACGCAACTGTCCCCGTCTTTACTTAGCTTATCCTTCCCCTTCCATTTCTTTCACAAGAAAATCCGCACTGACCTGTTGCCCAGCCGTTTCTCCAGCGGGTTTCAAGGCATCCATTGGGGGGACCGAAACAGCCGCGACGGGTTTCTTCGCCTTTGCTTCTGCTTTCTGATTTCTCAGCAGATGTCTTGCGCTAAAATTCCTCTCTGCAGAAACTCCTAAGGACGGAACAACCGGGATCAGGCAAGCTTTCGTTCATTCTAAGGACACTACACTCCCCATCATCGCAAGTCAAGCACCAACGACAGCACTAAAATAGCAGGCAAAGCAACACACGAGAATCACTTCTTAAAAGAAAGAGGGGGGGGAAGGGAGAGAATGCATTTCATCAGTTGTATCCAGGAACTCTTTCAAGAGCAACAGAAAAGAGGTTTTCGTCTCATTCTCCTATGAAGTTAGAGCATCCCTTTTTACAAACGGCAGGAAAGCCATCGACCTAGCCATATTTCAGCGTGTGCTGTTGCTTTGGCATGAATTTGGGCTTCTCTGTGCTTTGGAGGGGCCCTTATCATCATGAAAGAGGAACCGGTTGAAGCTTAATGCGAAAGGTTTATCAGCGGATTAATCGATGTGGACTATTGAACTTTGCAATGTAAACAACGAGAAAATAAATCACAGACTCACAGAGTTAGAAGGGGCAATACAGACCTTCTAGTCCAACCCCCTGCCCAATGCAGGATGAGCCTAAAGCACCCCTGACAAATATTCATCCAGCCTCTTCTGGAAAACTGCCAGCGAAGGGGAGCTCACCACCTCCCTAGGCAGCTGATTCCACCTTGGAACTGCTCTGACCATGAAAAAGTTTTCCCTAATATCCAACCGGTACCTTTCTGCATGTAATCACGGCAATGCATCTGGCTGCAAGAAATATACTTCAGCCTTACTAAAAAGGCTGAGCACAAACTCAGATGTTACATTTTACAAAACTGGATCCATTGTAGTATATGATATGCATGTAAAGGTATCGCACGAAGCTGCCTTATACTGAATCCGAACATTATTCTGAAAGCATCAGTATTGGCCATTTTCATGTTGCTTACCGGCCACAGAACATCACGCCGAGCTCCCGGAACGACAGCGTCTTCCTGGCGCAATTTCGCGCGAGAACTACCGTTCTCACGCAAAATCGCACAAGGAAGACATTGTCGTTCTGGAAGCTTGGCGCGATGTTCCGTGGCCGGTAAGCGGCGTGAACACAGCCATGGTCTGCTTTAAATGGGAGCAGCTTTCCCGAGTCTCAGGCAAAAGTCTCTCACATAATCTGCCACCTGATCTTTTCTTTCTTTTTACTAGCGATGTCAGAGATTGAACCTGGGATTATATACACGCAAAGCAGATGTTTTCCTCCTGAGTGACAGACCCTGTAATGAGCACTGGTAACACAAATCTGACTTGCTAGACAGATGCATTTTTTTAAAAAACAAGGTTTCTTATTTTGACAAAAAAACTGAATACACAAATGGGTCAGGGCAGGCTGGTTTAAGGGACCTCTCTCTCTCGATCTCGATCTCTCCCTCCATCTCCTTCTGCTACCTGCAAAACAGCTGGCCAATGATGCCCCATGTCTCAGGCTAGGGAGGACAGGATACAGCAGACAGATCTCTGGGCCACTGCATCAAGACACAGGCTCCTGGTTAAATGGCTTGTTATTCAGAAATCAGACCATTTCCATATACAGGTCCATAGTTTACTTAGAAGCAAGGATATCTCCAAGCAGTACAGCTTCCTTGAAAGGAACAGGGACTTGAGGAAAGTACAGGGCTAAATACTCAAACATTCTCCTCCTCCCTAACCCACAAGTTTGAGCGGGAAGAAGTCTGGGAATCTCTGCTGGGGTTTTACACCAGCTAGACAAGACAGAAAGAGGCATAACAGAAACGACAACATTTCAGACACTACAAGGTCATTTCGGTGAGCTTCATACACAGATTACACAGCTGCGTTCTCAGGCAGGGAGGAAGAGAAACTAAAGGGATGCATGTAGCATTTGCAAAATGAAATCAAACCACAGTATGGACAATTAGCATCCCCTAGAACAATGACATGGGTGGAGGGGTACAGACATACATGACACCATGCAGCTTTCATTGCCACTGTGAACAGAGATGTGTGCATTGCAGTGGCAATGGAGCAGCCACACAGCAGTTTCCCCTGCACTCTGCATGGCACTGTTCTCCACAACCACCAGAGAGCTTCTTCAGGCTTTTACCAGAAAAGGCAGTTGACACAACGCTACAACATTAGAACAATCTACTTTCTAACTCCTCTGACTTTCTAGCTCCCTTTTTTTGCCCCTTATTTGTCTCCCCGTGACATGACTACAGTGGTCCAAGCAATGGTCACCTCTAGGTTGGATTACTGTAACGCGCTCTACGCTGGGCTTCCCATGGGCCTGATCCGGCGGTTACAGCTGGTACAGAATGCAGCAGCGCGGGTCATTGCTGGAGCACCGGTGTGGGAGCATATTACACCGGTGCTACGCCAGCTGCATTGGCTGCCAGTGGAGTACCAAATCAGGTTCAAGGTTTTGGTGTTAACCTACAAAGCCCTACGCGGACTGGGACCGACGTATCTGAGGGACCGTCTCTCACCATATGAGCCCCGGAGGACTCTCCGCTCTGGCGGAAAACATCTTTTAAGTGTCCCTGGCCCTAGGGAGGCCCGCCTGCTCTGTCTTGCGAGACAAGGGCCCGGCAAGATTTGCTTGCATTTCGCCGGGCCTGTAAGACAGAGCTATTCCGCCAGGCATATGGCTAACGCCGGGCAGTGCCCACCCACCCCCCGTGAAGGGGGGGTTAAACCATCACCCCTATGCAAACACAGAGGCATGTATGAACCACTGGGCAGCATGAATTGTTATATTTAATGTTTTTAAATGTTTTTAAATGTATTATTTAATGTTTTTAAATGTTTTTAAACATGTTTGTATTTGTTATCCGCCCTGAGCCTGCGAAAGCAGGGAGGGCGGAATATAAATATAATAAATTAAATTAAATTAAATTTAAGTTAGCCTTTTTTTGCTAAGGATCTGCAAAAGGGATGAGAGACTTACTTTTCTTGTTATAAATGAAAGCTGGGAATTCAGAGGACATAATAATAGGTCATTCTAACATCATAATGTATATAATAACAACAACAACAACATTCGATTTATATACCACCCTTCAGGACAACATAATGCCCACTCAGAGCGGTTTACAAAGTATGTTATTATTATCCCCACAACAAACATCCTGTGAGGTGGATAGGGCTGAGAGAGCTCCTAGAAGCTGTGACTGACCCAAGGTCACCCAGCTGGCTTCAACTGGAGGAGTGGGGAATCAAATCTGGCTCTCCAGATTAGAGTTCCGCGTTCTTAACCACTATACCAAACTGGCTCTATAGTGATGGGTCTATTTTGAAAAATCCCTCCAGTGGTGGAATGAAATAGCAGCCACGGGGTGCTGTGGAATGAAAATGGTACTGCCAGAGGAACCGGCAAAAATGCAGACCTTCCCATCCACACAGTGTACAAACACACTTTGGCTGCAATCTTTCCAAAAGAATCAAGGCAAATCAAGTTTGAGAAAGGTCACAGCAATGCAGGGGATGGAAAAGCACAGAAAATGGATACATGGATGCTGGACACATGGGCCCGCTGTTGAGAGAGCAAATTGGAAAATCTGATAAATGTAAAGTTATCTTCCTATTGGCTACTCAGAACCAAAAAGTTATCGAAACTGTAGCTAAATTTTTGTATCTTGCATCTATGAGGCGAGTTGTGTATTTGTAGACGGAGTTCTGGTTGCGTCGAGTGTTTTTGTTAACATGGACGTAATGCCAATAAAGGTTGCTACTGCCAATAAAGGTTGCTACACATGGATGCTCCAGATAGCTTGTTCCGACTGGGACACCGAACTAGAGCCAAACGGCCACGTGGAAGCAGCCCGAGGCTTGATTTGAGCATGATGCTGGCGAGGAAGAAACACTCACCCCAAGGGACTCTGCACACGACCAGCAGCTTTTTCAACCTGGCTGATATCCGTGAAAAGCCGCAAGCAGCATAAATTAAAGGAGCCAGCGTGCGAGTGCAGCGGCTCACAGGGCAGCACTTTCACCTCCATAGGGCCACGTTTAAATTAAGCTTGATGATCAAGGTGGGAGCCGGACCAGACAGAATATGAGACTAAGAGACCAGGACTACCTGGCAAGGGAGGCAATGTGCTCCTTCACATACACAGCAACGGCAAAGCCCGATATATGCACGATCACCCATAATTCTGTTCATTTACGTAAAACATTTATTAGCCGCCTTTCCGCCTGGCCGGAATTGAAGGCGGACATGTACCTAGACAGCAAGAAACCTGTTATTGGTACATGAGGACCTCCTGTGATCAGGAACTACGGAGGGCTGTTGTAGCATAGTGGTTAAGTGGCAGGGCTGCAAATCAGCATTCTGCTAGTTTGACACCCACTATTGCCATGAACTCCGCAGGTGGCCTGGGATAAGCCACCTCTCAGCCCCATCTCCCCACATGTATTGTGGAGATAATCATAACACTGTGTTCATCGCTCTGAGCGTGGCACTAATCTGTCCACAAGGGTGGTATATAAGCACACTGTTGTTGTTGTTACTATTGTTTTTATTATCACTGGAGCAATGACTTAGAAAAAAGATTCACTGGTGGAGCACAAGACCTATAACAATACAGGGACTACAGTGCCACTGTATATACTTTCAATACAGGTTCATATTAATGTGTGTATCAATTAAGACAGTAATACTAATATACCATGCTCAAGACAAACATATTGTTACAACAGCGCTGTTGGTCCAACAGCCAGTAGTACAGATAATTAATGAGTTCATTGGAGCGATGGCTTAGAAAAAACATTTGATTGTGCTGCACGAGACCTGGCAATTGTTTTCTGAGACCTCTAAAGTAACTGGAAGGTTTGCACTCATGACTTACTCAGCTGCCTTTCTTTGCCTATGCGAAGGCATCAAAGCAAGACACCCTTAGCTCATTTTACCATGCGAGGAGCTAGTCAAAGCCACTCCACATATATCTGTAGAACAGACGTGTCGCTTGAAATGGCTCCCAGTCCAAAGCACTACCTGCAGACTCCGTTTACATCTTGCAACTCATCATTTGATTGGTGTAGTGGTTAAGAGCAGCAGGACTCTAATCTGGAGAGGCAGGTTCGATTCCCCACTCCTCCACTTGAAGCCAGCTGGGTGACCTTGGGTCAGTCGCAGCTCTTCCAGAGATCTCTCAGGCCCACCCACCTCACAGGGTGATTGTTGTTGTGGGGATAACCACAACATACTTTGTAAACCACTCTGAGCGGGCATTAAGTGGTCCTGAAGGGCAGTATATAAATCGATTGTTATTGTTATTGCTATTGCTATTGCTATTGTTATTATCAGCAGCAATCATACCTGGAACATACACAAGCAGCTGGTCTTCATCAGAAACTGAACAGGATCTCGTTCAAGGAAATCAAAGGTAAAAAAATTTCTAGGATCCTAGGCTGAAAAACTTGGAAGCATTCCATTAAATAAATAAGTGACTGAGACATCTTTCTTCTGCCTCAAAAAGAAGCAGCTCACAGGAAGAAGAATGTGTGCAGTTTTAACCAAACAGAGCTCAGTTCAAAGCTTGCCCTTTATGAAAGGTCCCATAAGTAGCTTTGTCTCAAAAAATAATGAACCCCTGCTGTCACATGTACCAGTTGTGATGATGCAAAGACCTTCTGGAGGCTGTGCGTTCGATGCATGCGTATGCCACTGTCACGCTTTAAATTTAAATTCTGAAAAGCAATTTTAGGCTCTGAAATACAGAAATTGGGATATGGGCGTTCAGGAAAGAGATCTATTATTCAAGGCCATGCTATAGCTGCATTCAGATAGCACGTTAAGCCTGCACGTGCACAAAATCAGCTGGCTGCCAGGTTTGCACGCACACTTTGCCCCTCTCCCCTCCCTTTTCACACAGAGCATCAAGAAAAAATCCTGGTGTGAAACAAAAGCCAGTTACCAACAATGTACAAATGTAAGCACATGACTTAACGCACATTCATTTTCTATCCCAAACAAGGCGTTAATCAAGGCTTAGATTCCAGGCTGGGGGGTGGGGAGGCGGGCAACACTGGTTAAGCCACGTGCCTGCATTCGTAGGTCACAGGCAAGTAGAGTTTGCTTTAAACCAGAATTCTTTCATAACGCTCACGCAAGGAGAGGTGGGTGAGCATGTGGGGGTATGTGTAAGTTCAGCAACAAGCTAGGTCCCCGCACATTCAGATTTAATGTCAGGGAGAAGCGATGTCTCGATATAAAGTAGAGCATCCCTCGCCTGTAGCGCCACCCAGGAGCAGGCTTGTTGCTTCCTTCCGAAAGCTACGCTTGGGCGAAGAGCTTTGCTACTTCAGGCAGGGGATTCTGGCAAGGGCTGAAGACAATTTCGATCCTGCGAAAAACCGACGGCCCAGGCCCCTGCTCTAGCTGTGCAGCTTACCAACGAGCAAGCCCCCAACTCTGAGCTTAGAGTGAAGTAAGAGAGAGGGCGATGAAGGAAGTTGGAACCTTCAGGGCAGGCTGAGCAAGTTAAAAATACTGTGCTGCTTCTCCCTGATCTAAACGCTTCACATACGTTTCCTTCATGAAACCATACTACAAAAGTTGGACCAATAGGAGCAACTCCGTATGAATGAGAAGCTTACCAAGACGAGCACTTGGTTCCTTTGCAGAGATGACTAAACTTATTCAATTAGAGAAAAGATATTGTCTGCATTCATGGAAACCCTTTATAGACCTTTTGGCAGGATATGGAAAAAAATGAACTGATGACTTGTGGATTAGGTTATTGGGTGGGGATGGGAGAAAAAGGAGAGACTTATTATTTGTAATTATAGAGAACATGTTAAATTTGTGATTTTAGTCGTGTTTGTCATAGAGAAAATCGGACGTTATCGCTGTATGTTTCTTTCTTTTTCATATATTTGGCATCTTTTTCACTTTCTTTTTTTCCCTTTCAATTTTTTTTGCTAGTTTTATCTTTTCGTTCTGAAAAATTCTTAATGAAAGATACGATTTTAAAAAGACAAGCAAGTGGATTTGCCCTGGGCTGGGCTCTTCTTGGCTCACTCTTCTCTGAAATTGCATCAGGAACAAGGAGCCGTCTACTTTGCCTGCAGAAATGCAAAACACACCTGCACACACACACACATGCACGCACACACACACACACACACACACACACATACACAAACCCTGCAGAAACAACAGCATGCCCCAGGGAACAGAGTCCAAAAATAAATCCTCAGAGATTTCCACTGCAAGTCACAACCTGCCATGCATTTTATCCACGCCACTAAACACTCTGATGGGAACAACGACTCCAAAATTATACACCAAGCCATTCTGAGGAAATGAACTCTCATGCAAGCAATTGAGGACAAAGAGGCCCCCGCCACCCCGAGCATGTTTATTTCACAACAACTATTCTAGTCAGCACATCGAATTCTGAAGAAAAATGGCTTCCCTCTAAAATATGCCAATCACTCCACCTTACTCTATTTATTTAAAACGTTTCTATTGCCCCTCCAGGAACCTGCCCCAGGTGGCTTACAAAACATGAAATAATCAAAATAAAACAATAAAATATATTGATTAAAAACTCAATCCAATGCACATTGACCATACAGACCACTGGCAGCTTAAAATAAGTTTCCAGACTAAAAGAGTATTAAAAAATCAATCCCTTAATTAAAAGCCTGGGGGAACAGAAACATTTTGGCCAGGCACCAAAAAGAGAGCAAAGCAGGCACCAGGTGAGCCTCAAGGCATGCCATAAGCAAAGTGTAGCGAACCCCAAAAGAGAACATTTTAACAAGGCTATGTAAGCCATCTACAGCAACCCTCTCCCTTTTGCCTGTCTGACCGCTTGGCGGCTTAGCTTAGCTCATCCCAACCCACTCTCTTGTAGGAAGTAAGGCCGCTCAGACCAGATTTAACTTCTGCTAATTTGCTAGCGTCAGGCTTCCTTCCGAGAATCTCTGCTCTGATCAAGCTTCCCTTTTTCACTCCTGTCTGAAGAGCGCAGCACAGCTCTGCCCTGCCCGCAACACACTTCATGCAAGATCTTGCATGGCAGTGTGACCAAGTGCTGAATCCGTCAGACAGACACGGGTTCCAGCTCTCATCTGCTGTGAAGTTCCTGGGGTGTGGGAGAACCCTGGGCAAGACGTTACTTCTCGGCCTGTCCTCTGCGTTGCTGTGAGGATAAAAACAAGAGCACAGCAAAATGAAAGACCAGAATGAAAACGTGACACCTAAGTACCTTCATTCCTTTCGATCCAGCCTCCATTGCGGAAAGACCAACAGGACAGCCTCTCCTAACTCAGACAGACTGCGCTCTTCCACAAAATGCCCACTGCACAAGCAGATGATGTAGACAAGAGCTTGGGCAAAAAGAGGAAGAAGGAAGGTAGTCATACTCATTTCTCCCGCCGCTGATGTGTCTGGAAACATATTTCTCCTCTATTGTTTAACCTCAAGATCAGAGGCGATCTCCAAAGTGATGTTGAGAAAAGCTGTTCTAGAGACCTTAAAATGCAGAGGACTTGTCCCGGACACATTTACCCGGTGTTTCCCACTCCAGCATGTCATGCACCAACTTCGGCAGCCACCTTGCTGGAGTGCTCTGGGGTTCATTTCACAATGCAAGAATCCCAAAACACTTAACACCCAAACACCAGCCTGCCTCAACAAAGAGCAAAGGTGGCCATCTTCAATTGAGAATTGTATACACAACAAGGGAAGATAAACCTCTTTGCTGCCTGACAACTGAATAGCCAATGCAAGAAAGCAGGTAAAGAGTGGTAGGATTTGAAGATGTTTGTGAGAACTGCAAGGAAAAGTGGGCCTGAACTATGATGCAAAATAATCTGTTACTGAGTGCATTTTTTTATCTTGCGCTTCCTCTAAGGCAGCACACACGACTCTAGCATTATTTCATCCTCACATTATTTCATCCTCACAACAAACCTGCAAGGTAGGTGAGACCCAGAAAGAGTAGCCCAATTCAACCAGCAAACCTCATAGCAGAATACTCATTCAAACCTACCTCTCCAAGAGCTTAGGGTGAGACAAAAACTGCTGCCCTAAATGAATTTTTCAATGCAGAACAACCCACAAGATCTTTCTTTGCATATTCAGCAGTTCTCATGGAGGGCAGACTGTCGACAGGTGAGATTTACTGCTACCACCAAGAATTAAACATGAGTTGCTAGACGGAAAGTTCTCCAACCAGGATAAACATTTACTGGCAAAATATGAAAATTACTCTAACCTCAAAGCAACCATCTCTCCTCCTCGCACCCAATTTTGAAAGGGAGAACAATGCTGCCTTGATATCATGGGAGGAAGGACGAGAGAGCCAGTTTGGTGTAGTGGTTAAGAACCACGGGACTCTAATCTGGAGAGCCGGGTTTGATTCCCCACTCCTCTGCTTGAAACCAGCTGGGTGACCTTGAGTCAGTCACAGCTCTCTCGGAGCTCTCTCAGCCCTACCCACCTCACAGGGTTGTGGAGATAATAATAACACACTTTGTAAACTGCTCTGAGTGGGCATTAAGTTGTCCTGAAGGGCGGTATATAAATCGAATGTTACTATTATTATTAAGCCTCTACTAAATAAACAAGCATGCTTAAAAAGTTCTCAATCCCACAGGGAGTTGTGACAGAATGGGCATTAAATGCAAGGATAGCCAAATGTGGCATCCAGAGCGTCGAAGGAAAAGAGTTAAAACAACTGCCAGTGAGAAGGTAACAAATTGGTGCTGACAGGATTGTCAGGACGGAGTAGCTTGGAGTCTGACCAGAGTGGGTCAGACTGAGATTCACCCGTGTGAGAAAAAGAAGGGGGAAAGTTTGCCCTTTTTGGGACAGCTTAAGGTTGATAAAAAAGCTTTTCACTGAAGAACTAAAGTGGGGAAGACACTCTCCCTCAGTCAAGAGAACAGGGTTATGTCTTTAATGGAAGAACAATTCCTGCCCAGCGTCTGGAAAGGGGATTTTGGCTCTGTGGAGGACCCTGGGTCTGGAGTAAAAAGAAAAGAGGGCTGTGTGGAAGTCAGAACACCTAAGCTGTGAAGTAAAATCTCTGCAGGAACGTTGCTTTAAGTAACATGAGTCTGCAACTACCAACCTCTCATTTTTAGGAATTGTATATATTTGAAACTAAGCCTTAAGAAGACTATTGTGCCTCATACATACACTTGTGATGTATTCCATTCAACAGACAAAATTCACCTCAGCTTCCCTTTCTCTGCCTATCTACAGACCAACCCTGCCTGCTGAATAAATCTGCTGTTAACTTTTTCAACTTTACGTAGCCTCTAGTGCCATTTCATTTTAAAGGAGATGTTGGCTCCTGCTTTTCCCCTGTTTAATTTTGGGCTGGGATATGAGCCAGATATATATACTTATTAAAGAGTGGGACAAAAGGGATTCTAAGTGACACCAAGATACACGCTACCAGAGGCTTCCCAGCCTTAGCAAACAACCTTGTTGGCAAGAGCAGCTAGCTGGCAGATCAGCCGAGAAAAGACAGTGAAGGTACCACACCTCACAGCACCAAGGCAGAAGACAGGCTAAGTGAGCATGGTTCAACGGACAGCATAGCCAACCAAGGATCCACAAGTGATCCATCCCACATTTCAACAGTAAAGAGTCCAGTAGCATCTTTAAGACTAGTCAACTTTATTGTAGCGTAAGCTTTCAAGAGCCACAGCTCTCTTTGTCAGATTCAACAGAACACTCACAGGGTTGCTTATTCGCCTGCCTACCCTCCCCCTTCACCAGCAACAGATAACTACCTTGCAAGGTTGTTCCAACAAAATGGCCAGCTCTCCTAAACCTCATACTTTGAGGGTCAAGTGGTGGACCCCAGAGTAAAACAGTAACGCCCTGCAAATCTAGGGGAATGCTGGTAAGGTCCTGATGAAGCCTAAGTAGACTCTCAGATGAAGCTGTATTACGCCGAGTCAGACCACTGGGTTAACAAGATCAGTATTGTCCAGTCTTCTGAGATTCTCCCCTTTCCCTGGAGAGGAGAAACTTTGATCAGATTCTTGTGACTGACTGGCAAACCTGTGCTGTGAGGATGGGAGACAGAAAGTACGTGAAATATGGCAGGACACACTAAAGAGCTACAACACAATCCCAGCAACATCCTCTCAGCCTAACCTACCTCACAAGGTTGCTGTGAAGACAAAACAGAAGTGCAGAGAATCAAGTATGCTGCCCCAAGTTCATCAGTAGAAGGGCAAGATAAAAAGTGCACTGAACAAAAAACCAATTATTACAATCCAGAAAGGCAACGGTATCAGTCTGCTGAAGCTGATACAACTGACAGATGTGCTGGAGACAGATGCTTTCTCAAGCCACAGCTCTCCTCCTCAGATGTAAGCTAGCCTGGCACAACAGCCAGGTCAAGTGGTTGGACTGCTAATCAGCACTCTGCTGGTTCAACTCCCACCTTGAGCTCAGCAGATGGCCTTGGGTAAGCCACCCCTCCCAACTTCAGCTGTATTATGGGGGAAATAACAACACTGACTTTGTTCACTGCTCTGAGTAAGACACTAATCTGGCTAGAAGGGTGGTATATAAACAACACTGTTACTATTATGGGGTTGCCAAGAGTCCGTTGGGACTCCACAACTTGGCGGGGGGGGGGGGGTCGGTCAGGATTGTTCCTCACAGGATTGCTGTGAAGGGAAACGCATATATGCTGTGCTGGAGTGGGAGGAAAGGCAAGAGAAGGATTTAAGAAATAAATAAATGTTCATCACGACAACGAGCTCGAGCTCTTCACGCGCTCCACATCTGCCATCTCATACAACAACCCTGCCAGGTAGGCAAGCATCTACGAACAGACACAACTGGGAACTTCCAGGTTTGGGGGCAGAGCCTGGGAGGATGGGATCGAGGGGGCAGGAACCTCACAGAGTCCACCGCCCCAAGCCTGCCATTTTCTCCCGGGGAACGGATCTCTGTGGCCTGGAGACCAGTTGTAATTCCGGGAGATCTCCAGGTCCCACCTGGAGGTTGGCAACGGTGGGCCGCTGCTACTATTCCCGGGTCCAATTTACGGTTCCTGTTATTATTACCTACTATTACTCCCTCCCGCCGTCCCACACGGCCCCCGCCAGAAGGATACGGTCCCGACTCCAAGAAGCAGCTCCTTCCGGCCCGGGCCCCGCGGCCACATCCGCCATCTTGAAACAACCGCCACTCCCAGCCTCCCCGCGTCCCGCCACGCCCACCGCCCGCTCTCCTGCCTCCCTATTGGCTATCTTGACCCCAGCTTTGCCCAGATACGGCGCAGCCCGAGGAACCAGCCAATCGCCGCCTTACCAGGAAGTCTCCACGGTGGGGGCGGGCGAGTGAAGCCTTGACGCGGTGCTTCCTGGGAGTTGAAGTGCGGCCCTCCGCCGAGAGGCTTTCAGGACGCACTACAACTCCCGTGAGGAAGTGCGCCCCAACAGGAGGGAGGCGGGTAGGCATTCGGGGAACTACGATCCCCATCGTCCCTCGTGGCTGGTTGCTACGGGTCGGGAGCGGGGACAAGAAGACCTCAAAGTGGGGGGCTTGTACCTGCTGAAGGAGGATGGAGGACAAGGCCGGGCGCGGCAGCATGAAGCCCCAGCTGGACAAGCTCACCCTGGGGGTCATCCGCATCTTAGGTAAGCCGGAGGGGGCCGGAGCTCAGGGTCGGGGGGGGGGGCCTGAGTTGGCATGACAACGGTCAGGAGAAGCACCAGCTGGCGTGCGGTTGCCAACCTCCAGGAGGGACCGGGAGATCTCCCGGGATGATTATTGAGCTCCAGGTTGGCTATATCCGGCTGCTTTGGAGGGTGGATTCTATGGTATTATATCTATGGTCTCTCCCCAAACCCTGCCCCCCCTTAAGGCTGCACACTCAAAATCTCCAGGAATTTCCCAACCTGGAGCTGGCAACCGTAGCAGAAAGCCGAGGCCGTTGCAGAAAATGGCTCTGCTTCCTTCCTTGCAAGATCAGAGCCCCCTGCAAAGCGTGGAAGCTGCACCACGTGAACCAGGCTTGGCAGCAGCATCCCTCTGACCCATGCACGGCCCATTAAGGCTGCGTGGATGCATGTTCGAAAACTTCAAGGCAGCATGCATCATCCTCCCCTCTTCCCCAGTTTAGCCCTGTTAGGTAGGTCACCCACTGAGCTTCTCAGCAGAGGGGGATCTGGAGCTGGGTTGCTTATTCTGAGACTCTAACCGTTATACCACACTCCCTTTTTCAAAGCTTGGAACTCCAGGGGTGCAAGTTAAAGCATCCCCAGGAAGGAAGGATGCAGATTGGGCCCATAGTGCTGGGGAAGGAGGGTTAACTCTTCTCCCTGCACAGTTACTGTGGTCGGAAGCAGCCACTCTGGGCCCCTTTGAGCCTGTATAGGGAAAGTTGCTCCTCTTCGGGCCTGCTCGGCTTCCCTACTGGGGCTTAAACCAGCTCATTCCTGATCAGAGCAGTGGAGCAAGAAATGTGTGTAATACCCCTTCCTCAGCCTCAGGGCCCCGATCCCTACCAGTCCACCTCTTCACACACACACACCCCTGACAGCTTGTTTTAAAGATCCAAATGACACACCTGGGTTTCAGCCTACACAGTTCCTGTGCTGTCTACTGTTTGGGCTCTCGAGAAGGTTCTTCGAGGCCATGACTGCTTCCGTTGGAGGTCCCGATTCAAGGACCTGGTGCTTGACGTGGCCACACTGTGAATTTCCTTAGGAAGATTTTCTCCATTTCTCTGTCTCATTCCTAGACTACCCCGCCCCAATGACAAAGGAACTCTTTTCCTTTTTATAGAAGCTTCTCCAGGAGTGACCGAAGTTACATTTGTCGAGAAGGAACCAGCAGAGCGCCACTCCATTGTTTCGTGGGAGCAGGTAGGTGGGAGTTTATTTGTGGGTAATTTGGAGGAGAAGTTTCACATCATGGACTGGCATGGATTGATCAGAACTGTATGCCTTGAGGCTGTGCTGTTTTCTCGGCCTATGTAACTGCCTTTGGGGCTGGTTCAGAAGGGCAAAGCTGTTGTAACGGACCCATCCGGACTCTTTGCTCTTTCCAGCCTTCTTAGGTCACCTTCCCCCAGGTGGCCCTTATTTCTCCTGAGTTGATTGCTGCCGGTAAGCCATGGGAGCTGCAGGGATCCTAAGAAAACTGTGTATTGCCAGACGTGCCTCTAGGAGATCTAAATAAAGCCTCGGGGGTGTTTTGAGCTATAAGCCCATAGGAGGCAGCCGTGTTCTTCTGTTGCAGATAAAATAAACAGAGGTCTCGTATCGCTGGTTGTTGTGGGTTTTCCGGGCTGTATTGCCGTGGTCTTGGCATTGTAGTTCCTGACGTTAGCATATCAAGTACCAATCCATATGCAAAAGACCCTCCTCAGGATACAGTGAAGCCTCCCGCCATTAGCATTCCACACCCTGGGAAACTCTTACAGGATGACTCAGCCCGAACCCACCTTCCTGAGTAGATACAAATGACCTGCCAGCATCTTTTCCACACTGTGACACTGAGAGATCTCTGTCTTTTGGTGCTACACCTCTGAAGATGCCAGCCACAGCTGCTGGCGAAACGTCAGGAACTACAATGCCAAGACCACGGCAATACAGCCCGGAAAACCCACAACAACCATCGTTCTCCGGCCGTGAAAGCCTTCGACAATACGTCTCGTATCGCCTTTATGAATACAAATCAGTTTTTATTCTCGCATAAGCTGTTGTGGACTAGAGCCCTTTTTTTAAAAAGTTTCACTTTATGCTGGGAAGAGGAAATGAATGCAGAAGAACGATATTGCTAGATCAGACCCCATGGGGCCTCCTTATCCAGTGTTCCGTTTTCAACAACGGTCAGCCAGATTTATTGAGGAAGCTTGCAAGCAAGGCCCTTCCCTGTTTTCTGTCCCCAACACCCTGGTATTCGGAGAGATGCTGCCTCTGGAGACAGAGGGGAGCCAAGCCATTGTGCTATCACAGCTATTAACCATGAAGCAAGCGTTCTCCATAAACTCATCTAATTCTTTGGCTTTTAAATAGCCCTCTCACGTAGCGTCTGTCGCGACATCTTTTTAGCTCTAAATTTCTCACGGTAAATATGCATTGTGTGAAGTAGTGATTCCAGAGCCTGTGGTATCCGCCTGCTGCAGCCAAAATAACAGAATTTGCAGTATTTACATTTAAAATTTGCGAACGATTTTCTTCTCAAGTATGAGTTTCGTTAGTCTGTAAGAGTCTTGCAGTGCTTTTAAATGCTAACCATTAGTCTTTACGATGATGCAAAACTCTCTGATAAATTTAATATTAATAAGTGAATTGCCTTGACCTGGATAACCCAGGCAAGTCTGGTGTCATCGGATCTCAGAAGCTAAGCAGGGTCGGCCTTGGTTCCTAGTTGGATGGGAAACCTCCAAGGAAGACCAGGGTTGCAGAGGCAGGCAATGGTAAACCACCTCTGTTAGAGCCAAGCTACAAGAGACGAATCACATGAAGAGGAGCACGTGAAGGGAGCAGGGCCAGATCGACAGTGGGGTGGGGGGGGGGTAGTCTGCCCCTGGCACCGCCAAAGAAGGGGTGCTGGGCACAGCTGCCAGCCGCCAGGAGCACGCCAGCAGCAGCTCAGGCAGCTGAACAGAGGGGGGAGGCCGCCCGCACCATTCGCCTGCCCCGCAAGACAGGGAGCATGCGGCAAGCCGGCCGCCCCCTCAGTGGGGCAGGCGAATGGCACGGGTGGCCTCCCAGCCACCCACACTGTCGCCGCCAGCTCCACAGCGCACCATGCGCCGGGGCAGCCAGCTTGCCACGCTGGTGGCACATTCCACCCCTGCGTGATGCCATCACAGAAATGACGTCATCATGCAGCTCCAGGAGCGCATGCACGCAGGGGCCAGACTTGGGTTGCCCTGGGCGCCGGCAACCCTAGATCCAGCCCTGGACGGGAGTTGCAATGTTAGCCGGGATACTGAGTTTTAAAAGAGATCAGGCTTTGTCAATCTCCCCTCTCTACAGAGCCAAGGAGATCCCTGCTGGGAGGGTTTGTTAATTTCCTCTTTGCCTCCTGAAGGCTCGGTCAGTTTCACCTCCCCTTCTAAGAGGCAAAGAGGAAATAAACCTTCTGAGCAGCTATCTGTAGAGAGGGGAAATTGACGAAGCCTTCCAATCTCTTCTAAAACCCAGCTTCCCAGCTAACATTGCGACTCCCTTCACGTGCTCCTCCTCGTGTAATCCGTCTCTTGTAGTTTGGCTCTCAGTCTCTTGCCTTGAAAACCCCACTAGGGGTCGCCATAAGTCAGCTATGATTTGATGGCCTTTTCCGCCACCAATAAATGAATTGGTTTTTACACTTCATCATTTCTTCACCTGGTTTGTATTCTGCTCCTTTACTCTGCTCATTGCGGAGCACTTTCTTAGGCTAGAGGAAGGCTCCACAGTGAGCTGAGCATACTGGTAGGATCCGGCCCCTGATTCTTCCAGGATGCAAAGCTCCAAACCCTTCAGCCTTTCCTTTTAGGGGAAGTGAGCCAATCCTTTTGGTTGCCCAGTTCTTTGTCATTCCTTTTTCTTCAATAGGGACCAGCCGAGATTCCCGTGATGTACACAGCAGTAGCCAAATCCTGCCTAATAGCTCAGGATATCGCTGTCTGATATTTAATCTCACCTCTGGTGGTTCAGTGCATAATGGCAGGAGTGCCTGACCGCTGGATCCGGCCTCTAAGCAGTCCTAACTTGCAGCCTCTCACGTGTTTATCAGAAAGTTTCACTAAGCGTTTCCCATGGAAGGAAAGTTAAAACCTGTTTTTAAAAGATGTGAGCTGCTTTTCCTCTCTTCTATGCCATCTTTATGGTTCGTTAGCACCCATTCCCCCCTGCTCCCAGCTAGCTTATTTTTCATGCAAAAGGGAGATTAGAAGGATTTTGAGATGCCTGTTATTAAAGGATCTGAGAACCGCCCTCTCGCTCAGCTCTTCCTGGAATCATGCAACCATGTAATATAGGGGAAAAACAGAAGAAATACAGAAATCTGACCTTTTTGCCTTTTGCTTCCCCCCGGAGCCGCTTCACGTAGTTCACTCACTCCTTCTCTTCGTGCTGCTACTGAGGGTATACTATTTGGGTCTGCTTCCGGAAGGCAGAATTTTAGGGGGTCTGTAATCCAGGATGTCAAAGAATTCAAGAGAGCAGTGACATCAGACAGTTTGGCAGAAGGGGGAGGCAAAGCCCGCCGAGGTCGGCCTGATTGGTGCGAAGTTCTAGTTACAACAGGGGTCAGACTTGACATAGGCCTGCTGGAATGCCAGCGGAACAACAGTCTGGGCACTGGGTGGACGCTTCTGGCACTCGGCGCGATTCATCTGGGCGGAAGAGCAAAGCACCAGCTCTTTCAGGGACCGCGCTGCAGACCAGAGACAGGCAATAGAGTCTGCAAGAATGGATAACGCCGGGGCGATCAAGTCATCGCTGCCCTGGTGTGCTTTCTTTTCTCCCACTGTGGCTTCTAAATCGAACAGGATTTGTGGGTTTTTCCGACCCAGCCAAAGCCCATTTCCGCGAGGCAGTAGTATAACGGTTCAGGCTCCAGTCCCTCCCACTGTTCCCCAGAAATCTGCCCCTTTTTTTGCCTGCCAAGGATGCCAACAGTTTTTTCAAGAGTGGTAGCATTTTTCGTTCTTCCAGATTTGGCTCCCGAAACCTATGGGTGGAAACACCTTGTGCATGCATGTCAATGCCCACACATGAGCTTTAAGACAGTTGGCAGAGCATGGCCTGCCATTTCTCACAACGCCTATCTACAGCCATGGGGAGGGGGCCAGGGCAGAGCATCTGCTTGGCATGCAAGAGGTGCCAGGTTCCATTCCCAGCATCTCCAGTGAAAACAGTCTGGGTAGCGGGTGATGTGAAAGACCTGCTGGAAATCTTGGAGAGTCTGAGCAAACGATACTGACCTTGATGGATTGACGGTGTGATTCAGGATAAGGCAGCTTTGTGTGTTCAACAGATATTCTATTGTTGTTTGAAGATGCACAGGAAAAGCTATAGCCGGGTACGTGCACATAGTACACAGAAGGCAGAGCGGTACGTATTGTTACAAGCCTGTCCCACCCTTACTCTGTGACATTTTGGAGGGTTTGCGCCAGTGGCACGACTACACACAGCACTTGTAGCCTGACCCGTCTCGTGTCAATAGTGGAGGCGATGATGTGGTACTGCAGTTAAAGGGTCAAACTAGGATCTGGCGGCCCTGGGTTCAAATCCCCATTCTGCTATGGAATTGCAACTGCTCTCTGGGATGCAGAGATTACTTTCCCCGGAGAACTTTGGAGGTGGGCTGTTTAGGGTTGCCAGCTCCAGGTTGGGAAATTCCTGGAGATTTGGGGGCGGGGTGCAGCCTGGTTGAAAAGGGGGAGGACCTCAGCAGGATATAATGCCATCAAGTCCAGCCGTTTTCTCCAGGGGACCTAGAGATCAGTTGTAATTATAGAAGCTCTCCAGCCATCACCAGGAGATGGGCAACCTTAACTGGTGCTGTACCCCTGCTGAAGTCCCTCCCTTCCCCCAAAACCTGCCCTCTCCAAGCTCCACCTCCAAATCCCCAGGAATTTCTCAACCCAGATTTGGCAGCCCTTGCAGGAGCGGACACCACGGGAACATCTTAGCAGCCTGGCCTACAGCCAGAAATGCTTAGGCAAAAGCGGGGTGGCCCCCTCTTCTCTGTGCACATCAGACAGAAATGAAATGGGTGATGCTTTCCCCATAGCTGTATTGCCATGCTTGGATAAGCTTTGCCTGTTCAACTTCTGTCTGTTGCGCAGCTCTTAAAGCCACGGGCCCCCTGCCAGAGAACGAAAAGTGTCAACGCTGCCTATACAGGACAGGGCCCTACTCACCCACTGAGTGTATCCAGAATTAAGCTGGCCTTCTTTGCACCAAGGCCAAAGCAAAAGACGCCCATACAGCAATCGAAAACCAGCTCAAAAGAAGGCCCCCGGCTCCCTCAGCAAGCCAGAAACATTCTCAGTTGGTCCAGTTGCCCAGAATGGCCTCTGTGAGCAAAGCCGTAGATAAAGCTGACCCGGGTCCTCCGCTGCTCGGGGGTCACGGCTTTCCAAGCCCACAGCTCTGGGGTTTTGAGTTATGGAATCCCTGGAATGCTTCCAAAATAGCTCAACTCCTTGGTGAGTTTTCCAGCTGCATTTCTGTTGACGTGAACTGCCCCACAGTGGAACCTGGGGCATCTGCTGCCAGAGAGGGTCTGTCATTTACTCACAGGGTTGCACTCTCAGTCTATCCGTCCAGTCCAGTTTTATCTTTGCAAATAAGAGAGTCTTCCAAAGAGCTAGGGGAGGAGGGTGTAGATTTTTATTTTCACTGTGGTAGCTAAGCACACCCCTGTGCAAGCACCGAGTCATTACTGACCCATGGGGGGGACATCGCACCACGACATTTTCTTGGCAGACTTCTTGTTACGGGGTGGTTTGCCATTGCCTTCCCCAGTCATCTACACTTTACCCCCAGGAAACTGGGTACTCATTTTACCAACCTCGGAAGGATGGACAGCTGAGTCAACCTTGAGCCGGCTCCTGGAACCCAGCTTCTGCCAGGATCGAACTCAGGTCGGAAGCAGAGCTCAGGCTGCAATACTGCAGCTTACCACTCTGCGCCACGGGGCTCTTTGTATTGTATTGCACAAATAATACTTGCTTCTTTTTTTTTTTAACTTTCCGTTTTCTGGTCCCAATATCTTGCAAGCTCGTCCCATATCCAGGGCTCTCTTGCGTGCACAAAGGGGCCGTCAGAAAGAGATCGGTCATATGGCATCTCACAGCCCCGTATGTGCGGAGCTGTTCTGTGGAGCCAGTTCACACCTTCGGGGTGTGGGAATGCAAGTGACCTACCTGTACATGAGTCAGATTTACATGAACACGTGAAGTTGCCCCTATACTGAATCAGAGCATCAATCCGTCAAGGTCAGTCTCGTCTACGCTGACTGTCAGCGTCTCTCCAGGGTCTCAGGCAGAGGTGTCAGATCTTGACAGATCAATCCCCAAGCACTTCGCTGCACCACTCTTGTGTACAAGTAAAAGTTACTTTATTGAAGAGAAATATCAGTATCAAGAATGTCGGACAGGCTGATTGGCAGAAGTGACGCAAGGTTAATTATAGGGGGGTGTTCCCGTCCTTGGGAAAGAGGGTCCATTAGGGTTTTGGCGCTAAGTGTCCAGGATCTAGGAGAGGAGGGAGAAAAGGGGGGGATGAGCTCACCCCACTTCTCAGGGAGTGCGATGCGGCTCCGACTGGAACTCCAAGGCCACGTTCTCAAGCCGGCCAAAAGCAAAACACCTGCGAGATAAGCAGCTAACAGCCAAGCAACAACTGTCTTCTCTTTGCATATTCTCAGAGGTTCCGAACATTATGCAGAAAGACACTCCTGGCAGATATGCTGGGGCGTATCTGACAAGAGGCCTTTCACATCGCCTACCATCTGATAACTGGAGAGGCCGGGGATTGAACCTGGGGCCTTTTGCGTCCCAAGCAAGTGGTCTTTGACACAGCCACAGACCCTTTAAGCACCCTCCCACCCAAGCTTCATCAGGGATCTGGGTAGATAGTATATACTCTGGCTAACGTTCCTGCCGCTGCTAAGGTGATGGGGATGGGGGGGCTGTGCGACCCGGCAGGCCCCCCTGCACCCCCCCCCCCATCACTTGACCATATTCGGCGTGGACGGTCCTTTTGACCCTCTGCTCTTCTCCCCGCTCTGGCTTTCTGCAGAGGAATGCCTGCGTGCTGCCAGAGGATTTGAAGAATTTCTACCTGATGATGGATGGCTTCCAGCTGACGTGGAGCGTGAAGATGGACGGTCAGCTTGCCTTGCGCCTTCTATGTCTGTGCCTGTTTCCTCCCAGGAAGGGGTTGCTTTCTGAACTCGCCGCCCGCTGGCATCCTCCACCCATCTAATCCCCTCTGCAGTTTAAACCAGACCCCTTGGGCAGCGGCCCTCTCTTGTGGAGGGGAAGTATTCTGCCTGAAACCCTAGCAAGCGCTTTGCTAGCAGGGGCAAGAGAGTACAGGACTCAAAACAGCCCAAAACCTGACCCGGTAGGGGGCTCCTGAACAGTAGCAGCGTTTTCGCAACGGAGGCCGTTCCATGGGGTGGGGGCCTCTCACACACTGGAGGCAGGGGCTGGAGCGCGATTCGTTGGGAATCCAGATTCCCTTCACTCTACAGAAACTTGGACACAGTGGCCTAGAAGGTCCCTTCCAGCACTCAGATTAAGATCAGCAACCAATCTCGCTCATCATCCAATCCTGCCCCCAGCAGTCAGCTAGTTACTGCGGCCTTCCCCTGATGTTGCCTCCTGGAACTGGGATTAAGAGGGTCACCTTGAGCTTGGATCAGTCGAGGAACCCCGGAGCCCTCCCTATTCAGCCACCTAAGACCGCCAGCCCCCATTGCCCATATCGTCTCTTTGGAGGGGCAAGACTTCTGCAGGGTCTGTGCCTGGGGCCTTTCTGAATGCTGCTTCCTTGCACGTGAGGGGCAGAGCTTGCTGGCTGATGAGGAAGCAGACGGGGCAGAGACGGGGGGCGTCTCGATGGCTCAGCAAGCACCGCTCCTCACCTCTGCTGCCACCAAAGCTCCTCCCCCCCCCGCCCCGCAATGCCATTTCCAGGCCTCCTCAGCCAGAGGAAGGCCTCCTGGGGCACCATAAGGTAGGCTAGCAGGACCAGGCCCGTGGCGTTTTTGAAATAGGAAAATCCCAAGATTAACATGGGAGCAGCCTCCCAACATGGGGACTCTGTTCTATCTAGTTGAGCCCTGCCCAAGCTATTTCCACAGCACTAAAGGTCTTTCACTCATTGGGGCACCATTTCAGAAGCGACTTGATGGCACAAAACACACACCCAAAGGCCAGAAGGGACTTTTTTTTAAAAGGCAACGAAAGCTGAGGTTCTCCAGGACCCGAATTCTGCCCACTGCCACTTCTGCCAGTTTTCTGTGCCCTTGAAGCCTCCTGGCCTTTGCACAGCTCTCCCGGCTCAGCAACCCCGTGTCCACTGTCTCTTGCAGATAACCCCATACCACTGGGCTCCATGACGATCAATGGCATCTCCAAGCTGAACCGCCTGGGCACGGCGCCGGTTTACGCCTTACCCAACATGCCAACTCTTGCCGACTTGGAGGACACAGACGAGGAGGGAGGTAGCGTCTCCTTGGCTGTAAGGCTCCTTGGTTCCCCTCCCCCATAAAAACATGTCCCGTGTTGATGTTTCTTTCCTAGACCTCTCTTCGTCGCACTCCATTTATCAGAACGATCGTTCATCTGTGTATTTTGACGTTTCTTCCGTGCGTGTCCAAGGCTCTGGGACTGATGCTAGTTTTTTAATGTCCTTTTTTTCCCAGAAAAAGGAAACCAGGAACAGCCAGAAAAGCCTCATTTGGACTCCCGTAGTCTGATCTTTGAGTTAGACCCGTGCGGCGGGAATGGGAAGGTCTGCCTCGTGTACAAGAACACCAAACCAGGTACAGTCCAAAGATGGGCTGCTCATTTCATTGCAGGCCTTCAGCGCCCGTTGGGTTGGCCACTGTAACCTTCTGACACACTGCCCCGCACCATAACCCCCCCCCCTTCACAGGTTCTGGGCTACACAGGCAGTGCAGAGCAGGCCCAATTCATCTCCTCTCTAGTCGCTATTTATCAAGTAGGGAGCCCTGACTCAAATATACACAGGGTGCCCTCTCTTCTCTCCCTGTGTGTACCCCAGAGGATGCTTCGTTCAACAAATGAACAACTTTTGGTGGTCCCTGGCCCAAGGGAGGCCCGCCTGGCCTCAACCAGAGCCAGGGCCTTTTCGGTCCTGGCACCGACCTGGTGGAACTCTCTGTCTGAGGAAACCAGGGCCCGGCGGGATTTGTTATCTTTCCGCCGGGCCTGTAAGACAGAGATGTTCCACCAGGCATATGGTGGAGGCTCGGCTGGGCCACATAAAAGATCTGTCCACCACCCTGTATGTGGCCCAGGTTGAAGCGCAGCATTTTACTGTCATTTTATAGTCAGCACCTGAGGAGAATGCTTTACTGTATAATGTGTTTTAATATTCTATTTATGTAATGTTTTAATGTTTTATTTTTGTAGCATTAAGTCTTTAAGTTGTATTGTATGAAATGGAAATGTTGTATTCCACCCTGAGCCTGCCTGGCAGGGAGGGCGGACTAAAAAATCAAATAAATAAATAAACAGATTTCATTGGACATGACAGCCAGTTCCCTAAATTTACTACCCCTCACTCATCTACAGCGGAGGGCTGTAGGAGTAAGGGAACTCAATATTTATTTCCATTATTTGCCACCACCCTTTTAGTTCATCACATATCTTAGCTGTGACCAGAATGATTTGCGTTTGTGTATTATTTATAATGAACCCACATGCAACCATCCAGCCAGGGATAAACAGACGGGGATACGGAAGAGTTAAAGATGTATTTGATTAACAATATAACGAGTGACATTCACTGATCAAAGTACAGCAATGAACAGCAGTTAGGACATTCAGTGGAAGAGGTACAAATAAGGTACGGTAGCAGAAATTTGAAAAACAACCATAAAGCCAAGCACAGAGATTAAATCTTTCTGAAACACACCGTAACTAATTTATAGTGTAGCAACGTGGAAACTTCCTAGAAGGCGTATGTCTATATCAGCTGACTGGGTGGTACTGAATAAGGCTGTTTCGTGATTCCTGGGATAGTTCGGCATACTGTACTGTTTTAATTAATTTTAATTATCTTTTACAAACTGTGATAATGGCTTTAACTGTTTATTAGTCGATGTTTGGTAAATTTTGACGGCCCATGGTTATAGACAATAAACTCTTTGGACAGTATATCAGCTGACAGTACCCAACAGAGTAGCATATAGTCCCTGTCTCTACCAATGCATCTCTCTGAGCTACTTCTTACAACCCCGACCTATAATCTGGGTACAAAGCCCTCCTGAATAATTCAGTTTTGCAGCGTTTGTGGAAAGTCAGGAGAGTGGGGGCTCTCCTGACCTCCTCAGGCAGGCTATTCCGTAAGGTGGGAGCTATATCATTCGAGGACTTAAGATGCAATAAGGATATGAGACTTCAATAAAACCTGAGATTTTGATCCATAAATGGTTACATGGAAAATTCAATACCAGTTTGAGTGAGTCAGACACAGGCATGCGTTATTCTCTGCCGGTGGGAGGTTCACTGTTGCTATTTATCTCAATTCCAGTGGTTGCCCCGGATTCTGAGATCTGGTTTCTGGACAGAGCCCTCTACTGGCATTTTCTAACCAAAACCTTCACCGCCTACTACCGTCTCTTGATCACCCACCTGGGGCTCCCGCAGTGGCAGTACGCCTTCACCAGCTACGGGATCAGCCCCCAGGCAAAGGTGAGTGAGCCACAAACGCCTTTTGCTGCCCTACTGCATAATCAAGGAAGTCCTACAGCTGAGAAGCCTCATCCAGATTCAGTCACACCTCCATCATTCAAGACTTGCAGAAGTCGCCACGTGTCCTACAAGACCCTTGAGCAAAGGTCGTTGAGGAGAATTTTCCATCCTCCTCCACTGCAGCCTACAGAGCCCCACCCCAATTATTTTCCCATGGATCAGTTGGCCCCCAGGAATAGTATAGGGGGTCAGAGCAAGGGGCTGCAGTAGAAAGGGATTATCGGCGGAAGTTGCTGCCATTCTTTCCAACAATGGAAGTACCATCATCAGAAACAATAATAATAACTGCTGTTATATACCGCTCTTCTAGATAGATTAGTGCCTTACCCAGAGCGGTGAACAAGTAAGTGTTATTATTATCCCCACAATGCAGCTGGGCTGAGAGGACTGGTTAACCCAAGGCCACCTACTGAGCTCATGGCAGCAGTGGGATTTGAACCAGTAGAGTGCTGATTTGCAGCCAAACTACTTAACCACGGTGCACGTGACTCATGCCAGGATAGTATTTATGGGAGGTAGAACTCCAGATAGCATGGAACCTAAAATCCCGAGTATCTCAGAGCAGGAAGGAGAAAGAGCTGTGATCTAGGAAGCTGCTAGTTCTAATCTCACCTTAGCCCCAAATGTACTAGACAAGCCGTACTCTGGCAGGCCTAAGCCCCCAACCCCCCGGTCTGCAGCTTGCCCATAATGTATGGCCTGTACGGCTGCTGTTTTCCCAAAGAGGAAAAGGCACACTGAAGATGAATCCCCGATCTCCCAGGGTCCTGCTTTGCTCCTTTTATCTAAGCTGTCATTCCAGCCCATGGCTGCCTGGCCAGCTGTGTTCCCCGGGAGCCAGGAATTTCTCCTGCCCTGCTCCTCAGACGCTCCTTTAACTAGAGACGCTGGGGATTGAACTTGGGACCTGGCACCTCTCCAGTCGGTCCTTGACTGCTGAGGTCACAGAGCTACATTCCTGGGTGCACGCCCTGTACTCCCCAGGCAGACAAGCTGGCTGCCCGACCTTGAGACTGTCCCACCCGGCTCTGCCACATGCGGCTTTTCGGTCAGCAGTTCAACTCGGCTGCATCGGCAAGAAGGCAGCTCATCTGGACAGGCGGCTGCGGGCTGGAGCTCTCCTCTGCCTCCAGCTGTCCTTTGGGATCCCAGCGCTGAGCCCTCGGCTGGGCGGGGATTCCTGCAGCCGCTCTGCCTCCTGGCCCAAGGGGTCATTCCACACCACATCTGAGTGCTTCGCCTGAAGGGCGTCTCCTCCGTTTGCCCTCCTGCCCGTTTTGCTCACCTACCAATCAATCATTTATTACAGTCGCAAGACCAGCGATAGACAGACAGATAGACAGACAGACAGACACCACTAACTATAAAACTCACTTCATTAATTCACTTCCCAGCAATTGACATTTCGATGTATTGTCGAAGGCTTTCACGGCCGGAGAACGATGGTTGTTGTGGATTTTCCGGGCTGTATGGCTGTGGTCTTGGCGTTGTAGTTCCTGATGAGCTGTGACTGGCATCTTCAGAGGTGTAGCACCAAAAGACAGAGATCTCTCAGTGCTACACCTCTGAAGATGCCAGCCACAGCTGCTGGCGAAACGTCAGGAACTACATCGCCAAGACCACGGCTATACAGCCCGGAAAACCCACCACAACCAATTGACGTTTCCTTCATTAAGTGATTCTGCTTCCTGAGTACCGTCACACAGAATTTTGCAACTGCATAAGAGACAGTTCTCTGACTATCCTCTAAAATGGTTTGAATTTATAAAGCAGTGGAATAATTAATTGTATCCTATCTTCTTGATAGAATTCGCAGTGTAAAAGTATGTGTGTGATATTTTCAACCATTTTATTCGAACAGGGACAGCAACGCTGTTGCAAAGGCAGGTGAGAGAATCTCCCATGCAAAAGTGCAGAGGGGGGATGCATCAACTCGTGCTCTAGAGAAGGCCCATCTACATCTTTCGTTTGTAAAATCCGAAAGATATGGGGATGTGGTGTAACTCAGTTCTTTTTTTAGGCTCACCTACGCTTTGACTGCCTCCCCCTTTTCCTCTTGCTTTTTCTCTGAGCCTTGCAAAGCGATCAGCCCCGTGGAGCTGGCAAAAAAATTAGTAGGGGGTGGTGCCAGATGAGGGGTGAAAAGAGGGGGAAATGAAGCAAAAGGAAAGCAGAACCTCTGTCGCAAAAGCCGACGTTGCTTCTGCCGCTGTGCCTCTTGGTTCCCTCTTGACCCGTGCACACTCTGGGGAAGTGCTCACATTGAGAGGCCAGGCCTCCTGCGTCCAGCAGTTTTGCAACACAGCCGTGGTAGCTGAAGGGCCGGCAGCACCCCTGGTCCGAGATCCCTTCTGCCTTAAATATTCTGGAGCATCCAGGGGAAGCACAAGATTGCAGTGTTCCCCTCCAGACAACGTCCCCAATAGAAAAGTCTGCTTGGGTACCTGCCCTCTTTGTGTTCATCTGCAGGTTCTTTCCTCCTCCTCATTTAATTCCTGTTTTCCAGCAATGGTTCAACATGTACAAACCGATCACCATCAACACGGCACAGCTCTCGGAGGAGACGGATTCCTTTGTGAACAAGCTGGACCCCAGCAAGATTTTTAAAAGCAAGAACAAAACGCCGGTCATCAAGAAGAAACTGCCGACCCAGCCGCCCACCACCCCGAAAGGCCAAACGGGGGCAGCCTCCAAAACCCCATCACAGGCCGGAAGCTCCTCGAGGAGATGAGGACCCAGGGCTGACTCTCTCTTCCAGGCCACACAAAAGCACGGGAGCCCCTCAAGATACTTCGGTCCGCTCAGCCCACAGCTGCATGCCCGTGTGTGGCTAACTAGACACAGGACCCGGCACAGTCTGCAAATATTTATGTTAAACTATTTATTTAAGAAACCTCGGAGCCCTGACTTATTTATCTAATTTATATTCCACTCTTCCCTCAAGCGGGCTCAGTGTTTGGCTAGTTAGCTTCAGGACCTGCCACAGGCTCCAGATCTTTAAGTTAAAGTATTTATTTAAGAAAACTCCAAGTTCTGATGGGATTTCCTTTATGCCAGATGTGCCCGGTACTTTTCATGGCAGTGGGGGAGGTATTGCTGCGATCTTGCTACGATTGTCCGGAAAAAACCGAACACACAGCTGTAAACTCAATTTGTCCTTGTTTTTATACAGAACTATTAACAACAACAAAAACCAGAAACACCCCCGAGCCAGAGGAAATACACTTGGTGGGGGGAATGTCTTGACAGCCTGGCACACCTAATTCATTTCTTAATCCTTACATTCAGTCCCAGCCAGTTCCCAGTCGACAGCCGCTCCTATCTCTGTGTGATCTTTCTGCACCAAATCAACGTGCCAGATCCTGTAGCCCTCTGCGTTTTTTGTAGAAGGTGCATGGGGGAAGGGCTAATTTATATTGGGAGTATGGCACGGGGTGGGGTAGGGGATTAAGCTATCCAGCGTGCCATTTTCCTCCCTGGAAACATGCCCTGTGAGTCACTATTTGCCCTCTGGGGAAAGTGGCATGTACCAACTTGGGTATGTGCAACTTCCCCAGCTGGGATAAACAAAACCTCCCTGGGGTCAGTGGTGCTTGGACAAATGGTGTAGGCAGGAAGGCTTTAAAAATGCCCCTTCTGCCATAGCCCTGATCCAAATGGGGCTCCCACATCTAAGAGCCAAACTACAAGTGACGCCTGACACAGGTTGGACACTTGTCAGCTTCCCTCAAGTTTTGGCGGGAAATGTAGGCAGCTTGGCGGAATGTTGGACAAGTGACAGTTGAAAAGTCCGTTGGACAGCAGTCGGAGAGCCAAGCTGCAAGACCAGGACGCCTACATTTCCCATCAAAACTTGAGGGAAGCTGACAAGTGTCCATCCTGTGTCAAAATCAAAAAGAGTCCAGTAGCACCTTTAAGACTAACCAACTTTATTGTAGCATAAGATTTCGAGAATCACAGCTCTCATCGTCAGATGCATAATACAGAAACTGTTTCTGTACTATGCATCTGACGAAGAGAACTTGGACTCTTTTTGATTTTGCTACTACAGACTAACACGGCTAACTCCTCTGCATCTACATCCTGTGTCAGGCATCACTTGTAGCTTGGCTCGGATTTCAGGCCTTTAAAAACATTAGGAGCTGCAGAAATGAACAGCAGGCCCTGAATCAAGCATTCCCTACAACTGTGACATCTACAAGGACCTCATATGCCCAAAGCTGCCTTACATTGAGTCAGGCCATTGGTCTATCAGGGTCAGTACTGTCTACTCAGCCTAACTAGGGTCCCGGGCAGAGGAGTGTCACGTTACCCAGTACTGGTCCTTTTAATTGGAGATGCTGGGAATTGAGCGTAGGACCTTCTGCATGCCACGCTGCTCTTCCACGAAGCAACAACCAGAGTTCAGCACTTTGCCCAGAAACAGCCCCAGCTTTAGTCTCCAGCATCTCTGGTTAACGGACTTCTCCACCAATGGTGACACCCAGGAACAACGGATGCATTTTTCTGGATGCGGAGGGGGATTTGAATACCGTATCGTCAATAGCGTGACTAGCTAAGCCATCCTTTCACAAGGCACTGGGTACGCCCGCCAGAAGCCAGGTTCTTTCACTACTATCGTGGAAATCTAAGGCGGCGGTGTAGATTGAGGGGAGGGGCAGTGCAATTGACTTTAGTTGTGAATTCAATATAAATAGGACTTTTTTTCAGCTGGAATGCGGTGGAACGGAGTTCCGGAACCTCTTGAAAATGGTCACATGGCTGGTGGCCCCACCCCCTGATCTCCAGACAGAGGGGGGTTTAGATTGCCCTCCGCACTACCGAGTGGCACGGAGGGCTATCTCAACTCCCCCCTGTCTGGAGATCAGGGGGCGGGGCCGCCAGCCATGTGACCATTTTCTCCGAGGGCAACCCACTGAGTTCCACTACCTCTTTCCCCAGAAAACAAGCCCTGAATATAATCCTTGGGCAGGAAACCGGGCGTACGGAGGAGCTTTCGCTGAATGGCTACAAGCCGTTTGTCTTATCAGCAGAGGCATCTCCTCATGGCAGAGAGAAAAGAGGGTGCTGCATTCTACCTCGTTGAAAACAACTACAGTGTTGCTCCCACGTTATGATCAAATTGCCACGGCTCTGCTACTGCAAGTTTTAGGATATGCACTAGCTAATCATAAATATCCGCTGGCCCCTTGCTAGAACTAATGGGCAAACGCAGGCAGTTCTGCTTCGGTTTGAATCTTATTTACAGCACTTAATAGCGATTTATCCTGCGGCCCGTGTTATTGCGGGAGATGATTTCAGTGCTCAGATTGGCTCTGATTATCACACAGCTCCTGTGTTAAGAACAGTTATCGCCCACCAAAGGTTAATAGCACAGCCCTGCTTCTAAACAGGCTCTCGAAAGATTCAAAGGTTAACTTTGTGGGCCATCTGTTAAGTCAAGTAATAAGCAGAATCAATCTTTATGTATGGAATGGGGGCCCTCCCAAATGACCATCCCGCGGAGTTTACATACTGGTCGGGTGACCGGATGAGCACTACGGTCTCTGAAGGTATGGTCCCACATAAGAGAGTTTTTCGAGGTGGCTCCGTATTGTGACAGGGATCACCTACCTCTCGGGCTAAAAATAGATACGCAAAAGGCATTTTTGCTGGATTCAAATCTTGCTTTATTGCAGACCAGCACGGCTACCCGTAGCAAGGACAGGGGGTCTAGAACAGAATGCTCAGGCCTTTGACCAAACTACAATTCCCAGGACTTAGGGGAAGCCGTGACGGTTCAACCGCTCTAAGCTTATCAAGGAGATCTGCTTTAAGTCCTGTCTTCCAATAATGCTATATGAGATTTTTGGAGGAAGGGTGTATGAGACCCAAAACTGGAAAAAGGCAATGCAGTTATTTTAAAAAACCGGCAGCGCTAGACTTTATTTTTTCTCCCCCGTTGTTTGATGCAGCCTTTGCTTCGCTCCGGGGAGGTCTCTTTTCCTTCCATGCAGCACAAGGGGAAGGTTTTCTCGCCTGCGGGGTTAATGCAGATTTCTGTTCTCTGTCTCCCCTTTGGAAAGCAGAAGTTGGCATTGTGAGGGTCTGGAGCACGTTTTCTTCCTTCCTTGCACCCGGCAAAGAATCCTGGAATGCGATTCTTTTGCAACAGTTTTGAACACTGGAAAAAAAAATTTCTCAGATATTTGGTACACTAGACACAGGATTCCTTTCTGACATGTATATTCTCTGCGGACACAGGATGGCCTGTTTATATCACCTTCAGGCATATCCTGGTATCCACTTTGCTGAGTCAGATATCACAGGTGGGAACGTGCCTTCTGGCCAGCAGCAATACTTTTGGGATTCGTCAACCCTGTCCATTGTAGCACTGGAGCCCCTGTGCATTTTTACTCCTTCCCTAGGGATGGTATCCCTGCCCGTATATTGGCAAAAAGATGCTTGGCCGCACGGGACCCCAGCTGCCACTATGAGACATCAAGCGGTGGCTGCATCAAATAGAATGGCTGGTTTTTGAAGACACGTATCAGCCTCTCTCGTGGTATCCAGCTTACTTAAAGGGACTTGAGACTCAAAACCCTTGAGTCATTTGGCAACAGCGGAGGAGGAGAAGCACGTCCCCATGTGACTCACTGGAGTGGATCCTCTAACTAGGCCTTCCTCTAGCTTAAGTGGCTTTTCCTCCAATGGAAGAGGCACTAAGTTGGAGGAAGGCTGCTTAGATTGTAGGAAGTCTTCAAACTCGAGCCAAAAGGAAAGGTGGGTATAAATATTTTAATAAATAAATGAACAAATCTTGCTCAGTACAGTGGTAGGGTCCAGGTAGGGTTCACCCCGTTAGTAAAATGATCGTATAAAAACACTTGACTGCAACTTTTCTTCCCTGACAGACACATTTCCCCTTGCCTTTCTTTATTTCGAGTGTGCAAATACACATAAATACCCTCCTTGAGTGTGCAAATGTCCACGTGTGGCCTGATAAAATCAGAAGCGGAGCTGTTGGTTGCAGTATCCTGTTGTCTGGTATCACATACGATTTTGGAGTTCAGTGGACACCACCAACTCCACGTTTTGCTTCCCTTTCTCGTTGCCGCTGTCAGGTTCCATCAAAGGGCGATTGTGGAAGTCGATAAAGATGTTGTAGATGAAGATTCCCACGACGCTCCCAAGTATAGGTGCCACAACTGGGACCCACCACCAGCAGTTTCCCGCTCTGTAAGAAAAGCCAGTTTGGTGTCGTAGTTAAGAGTGGCCCGCAGCTGCTGTGCCTGGCCGGGAGCGCATGCTGGCAGCGGCAGTGCAGGGCAACAGAGCAGACAGCTTCCTAGCCCTCCCACTCAGTTGCCCCATGCTGCTGCTGCTGCCAGAGCACGCTTCCGGCTGGGCGCAGGAGCTGCAGACCAGGCTCAGCAGGCAGCCGGGGCGGCACGCACGGCAACTGAGCAGGAGGGCTGGGAGGCCAACTGTGCACCACCCCGGCTGCCTGCTGTGCCGATAGGGCAGCTGGCTCGCAGCGACATGCCCTGTGTGATGACATCACACATAGTGATGTCATTGTGCAGTCTGGGTGCATGCACGCGCTTTGCGTGCGTGCACAAATCCTCAGGGGGGCAGCAACAGCCCTGGAGCTGCCCCCGGGTGCTGGTGATCCTATGGCCTTGGGGATGATAATAACATACTTTGTAAACCGCTCTGAGTGGGTGTTAAGTTGCCCTGAAGGACGGTATATAAGTTCAATATTGTTGCAGGCCATGGCAACCCACTTCTGTTAGTCTCTTGCCTTGAAAACACCAGCCAGGGACACCATAAGTCAGCTATGACTTGACAGCACTTTCCACCATCACCACCTCACCCATTACCTAAACCTACCTGATTTCCTTCTAAACCCACCACCTGCCGTCCTGGTATTTCTGGGCAAACAGAACAAGCCCCAGAATGTGGAATGGTCTGGTATAGCCTGATTTCCGCGGATCTCAGAATCTGGGCAGGGTTGGTATTTGGATAGGGGACTACCAAGGGAGACTCTGCAGAGGAAGGCACTGGCAAACCACCTCTGCTTCTCACATGCCTTGAAAAGCCCTTGTCGGGATCCCCACAAGTTGGTTGTGACTTGATGGCACATACAAACATACAGGGCTTTTTTTCAGCAGGAACGCAGTGGAACGGAGTTCCCGCACCTCTTGAAAATGGTCACATGGCCGGTGGCCCCGCCCCCTGATCTCCAGACAGAGGGGAGTTGAGATTGCCCTCCGTGCCACTGGAGCGGCGCAGAGGACAATCTAAACTCCCCTCTGTCTAGAGATCAGGGAGCGAGGCCACCGCCCATGTGACCATTTTCGCCAACGGTGATTTAAACTTTTTTTTAAAAAAACTTGTTCCAGGTGACCCAAAGTGACGTCATTGTGCAGTCCTGAGTTCCACCACTGAGTTCCGCCTCCTCTTTCCCCAGACAAAAAGCCCCGCAACCATATATAGAACAAGCCCCAGAATAGAGAACTGGCACTCACGTGAAGACTTCCAGGCCCCAGCCAGCCAAAGCTGTGAAGATCCTTGGTGGCAAATCCCGGGAAGGGTTGATGGCGTAGCCGGTGTTCATTCCCATTGACATGCCAATCCCTGCGACCAGGAGCCCGATGGTCAAGGCATTGGTGCCCGGCAGAGCAGCTGCATTCCTCTTGTCATGAATAGCCAGGATGCCAATCACAAGCACAGCAGTGGAGATGAACTGTCGAAACGGGCAGGAGAGAGGATATAAGAGTCTTTCCAGACGGCATTGTCAGCCTCTCTCGCTTTAATAATAATAGATCCAAAAGAGTTAGCCGTGGTAGTCTGTAGTAGGAAAATAGTAAACAGTCAGGTAGCACCTTTAAGACTATGCATCTGACAAAGAGAGCTGTAGTTCTCAAAAGCTCTTGCTACTATAAAGTTGGTTAGTCTTAAAGGTGCTACCTGACTGTTTACTATTTTAATAATAATAACCTTCGATTTATATACCGCCCTTCAGGACAACTTAATGCCCACTCAGAGCAGTTTACAAAGTATGCCATTATTATCCCCACAACAATCACCCTCTGAGGTGGGTGAGGCTGAGAGAACTCTGGAAGAGCTGTGACTGACCCAAGGTCACCCGGCTGGCTTCAGGTGGAGGAATGAAAAATCAAACCCGGTTCTCCAGATTAGAGTCTCGCTGGTCTTAACTACTACACCAAACTGGCTCTCTTGGCCTTTCTTCTTGACCTGCTTCCCTCCCACCATTCCAAAGAGGAACCGACACATTGTTCTCTTAATGAGGGAGCGCATGTGATAAAAATCATAGAATCCTAGGGTTGGAAGGGACCTCCAGGGTCATCTAGTCCAACCCCCTGCACAATTCAGGAAATTCACAACTACCTTTCCTTCAGTCAGGCTATGGATGACAGGCTATGGCAGATAGATCCCTGTACCGTTGCAACAAGAAATCCAGGCTCTTGGTTAAATGGCTTTATTCAGAAATCAAATCATTTCCATAGATATGTCCGTAGTGTTACTTAGAAGTAAGGTAAACATCTAAGCAGTAAGAGCAAGTGTTCAATATATTGTCGAAGACTTTCACGGCTGGAGAACCATAGTTGTGGATTTTCTGGGCTGTATAGCCGTGGTCTTGGCATTGTAGTTCCTGACGTTTCGCCAGCAGCTGTGACTGGCATCTTCAGAGGTGTAGCAGTGAGAGATCTCTGTCTTTTGGTGCTACACCTCTGAAGATGCCAGCCACAGCTGCTGGCGAAACGTCAGGAACTACAATGCCAAGACCACGGCTATACAGCCTGGAAAATCCACAACAACCAGTAAGAGCAAGATTTACGGGAATAGTAACATGTGGGAAGATCCTTCCTCTTAACACACACATTTGCTCCTTCCCCCTCCCAACAGTAAAACAGGACTTTCGGTGTGAACTCGTCCTGAGAACGTCTCGCATATTTGTACTATCAAGTCGAGACACCGAGAAAGCAAGAGATCAAAGTCGAGACATAGTAATGCCTGGGAGTGAGCAGTCTACAAGGTCATGAGCACTGAAAGTTTCTACAGTCCATTAGATAAGACACCTGCAATAAGCCTGTGAAAGAAACAGTTGTGGCATTGGCAATATGACATCAAGTTACAGCATGAAACATTGGTTCAGAACAACAGGTTAGTATTAGCATTGGCATTGGCATGGATGGGGCTCAGACATGACACCTTCCCCCACACACACCCAGTCCATGCCCAGATGATGGCAAAACACCATCAGGATCCCTGGCCAAACTGGCCTGGAGAAAATTGCTTCCTGACCCCAAAGTGGCGATCAATCGGCCTTACCCTGGGCATTTAAGAAGGGGCCACGAGAACTAAGCCCTGATGCAGCCCTTCCTGCCCTCCCTCTCGTGATCTGCCCAGGTTCACAGAATCAGCATTGCTGTCAGGTGGCCCTCTGGCCTCTGCTTAAAAACCTCCAAAGGTTTTTCTGACTATAGTCAGAATAAAAGCATTTCCATAACTGCTGAGGGCAGGGCTCATTTCGAGGGGGAATGTGCAGGAACGCAGTTCCGGCAGTTGCCCAAAGAGGTCACATGTCAGGTGGCCCCGCCCACCTCTCAGCCATTTGGGGCCCGTTTTGGCCTGGATTGGGGCCACAGCGGCCTGGATTGGGCCTTTGATGGGTGGTGGATCACTCTCCTGCTCATCAGTGGCCTGATCCTGACCATTTTGGGCCCAATTTCAGCCCTGAATGGCCAGGATTGGGTCCAAAACAGCCAGGATAGGTGATGTCAGGGGGTGTGGCATATGCAAATCAGTTATACTAATGACACACTTCTGGCAATGGCAAGAGGCGTGGCATATGCTAATGAGCTATGCTAATGAGTTATGCTAATAAGTTCCTCTGGCTCTTTTTCTATGAAATGACCCCTGGCTGAGGGTATTCAGAACATTTCACATGCACAGTTGACTCGTTTGAGTCCCCATTGGGGAAAAAGGCAGGACATAAATGAAGCAAATACATAAATAAATACATCTCCGTGTTCCGTTCCAGACCCTTTAAAGAATCGGGATACCCTTCCTCACTCAGGGTGGCAGAGGGAGGTTTGCCAAAGGCTAATGGCTGAGTTCAGAGCAGAGGCAGGATTAGAACTGGTGACCTCCACTCCAAGGCTTGTGTGATGTGGCTGGGGTTGGGGAGAGTCTTTGTGTTTCGGGTGGGGAAGGCAGCTGGTGCCGGGGAACTAGGAAAAGCTGGGATGCCATAACAGGACCTGCCCACGCAACCGTGGGTCTTAACTGCTGAGGAATATTTACCAACGCAACGGTCCAGTTACTGGTTTGGAAGGGATCTCTAGCAGCTGCTAGCTGCTCTGACCTCGAGAAAAGGAAGGCTGCTTTTTCCTCAAGTTATTGATACAGACAGAAGTGTGCTCTGAGGTAGGGGGGAAGCCCTTTAAGAGCTACAGTGACCAACCAGCCATGTATCCCTCCTTTTGTATGGTGCTCGCCATTAGCACTGCCAGACTAGCCTTTCTCTTGTCTTGATACCCAAAGCAGAATTTAGCATCCTGAGAAAATTTAATCACAAATTAAAGACACCCCTTGAGGCTCTTTGGAGTTAAAATAGCTGGCCAGACTGACCAGCTGGCCAGTGTGCAGAGGAGGAAATTTCATTGATAGGTGCATCTGACGAAGAGACCTGTGATTCTCGAAAGCTTATGCTACAGTAAAGTTGGTTAGTCTTAAAGGCGCTATTGGACTCTTTTTTATTTTGCTACTACAGACAAACACAGCTAACCCCTCTGGTTCATTGATAGGGTTGACCTCCTCAATTACTTTCCTAGCTCCTTCAAGTTCTCCAATTAGAACCAGCCAGGCAGTGGATCTTTGTGCACAGACCTCATGGAGAAACCCTCTCCACAGAGACATGTATGGAGCCGGGTAGGTGGCGAAGATCCCAGCAGTGGCAGTCGGCCCTGTGACGGTCAGGTTTCCTCCAGCATAATCCATCAGAGCATCTGGGATGGGAAGAGAAACAAGCGAATTCAGCATCTGGCTGGGGACAGTTTCTCTAAAAGTGAAACTAAATGGACTTTGGCTTTCTTCAAGATTTGTGTCTTTAACTCCCATGAGCTGCTCTCTCTTCTTGGCCAGCCTGACAGCTTCATTGAAGTGTAGCATTGGGGCGGGGGCTTAGGAATAAATGTTATAAATGTGCAGTGACATGCATGGGGGGGGGGGCAGGTCAGGCACGAGAGGTCTTGAGCCAGGGATGCTACCATCTGAGACTTAACGCACCACTGTGGTTGTTTTCCAAAGAGAGGCACCTGTTTTCATGGCCCTACAGTGCCACCATGGCCACTAATGGAGCAACCATCTCAGTTGGGAGGTGGAGACATCGCAAGCCAACGGGTTCTACCTGATCCTATAAAGCCACTAATGCTGGACTGGCTCCTCATTGCAAACTGCTTGGTAAGCAGGAACAGAATCAGGTCCCAGCAGGCATTCCCTGGTGGAGAGACTCACTGAAGTTTGTTCTTCATAGAATCATAGAGTTGGAAGGGATCTCCAGGGTCATCTAGTCCAGCCTCCTACACAATGCAGGAAATTCACAACTTCCTCCCTTGGCATGCAACCCTGGTTCCTTTCACTGGCTCTGTCCAGGGCTGCCGGGGGGGGCAACATACCATAGTACATTAAGAAAACAGTGGCAGATGCAATGAAGGATCCCAGGAACTGGCCGATCACGTACGCCGGAAGCTTGCGCCATGGTAAATTGCCAACTACACAATTTGCAGATGTTATCGCTGCGTTCATGTGAGCACCTTTGAGGGCAGCAAAAAGAAATGTGATGAAATAACAATAATACTGGTGGGGGTTTTATTCATAACAATAGCTGTTTAGTGCCCCTCTACGTCACCATTTTGGCTAGAAGAGGCGAGCAAAACCCCACCAAGACAGCATTTGTCAGATTTTTGCTTTTTTCCAGATTCCTCCAGTCCATACCGTATTGAAAGTCCCAGCCACGGATCACACTGATTTTTACACTCAGCCACCTTGAGGCTCAGTAAACAAGTGGACTTTAAATAACATAAATAAAAAAATAATCCTAAAGACTGCACTTTGCTGTGGATTATAAGAATCCTCAGTTCGTAACCCTGGCCCCTTCTCCTCAGAGCAAACGTTCCCTGGCTTTGCTCTGCCAGTTGCCCCCCCTCTCTCAGGCAGTCCATCGTTCTGCATCTCCAGCTATGATCCTCCAGGCACAGTCCAAGCCGACCCCTTCCAGGCTCACCTGAGATTCCACCAGCTGCGTGGATGCCCATCATGACACCAAATCCATACCCCAAGTTGATGCTCAGAAATGTCCCAAAGTTTTGCCTTCCCAGCACCGCCTGGGCAACAGAGCCGTTGCCGAAGAGCTGCAGGAGAAAAAAGAAAACCATGTTTCAAGTAGGGCTCTTAACTGGGACAGGTGGGGTTTGGGAAGGGGAGGGACCTCCGTGGAGCAGAATGCCACAGGTCACTCTCAAAAGCAGTCATTTTCTCCAGGTGAGCTGGTCCAGTGTAACTCTGGGAGATCTCCAGCCTCCACCTGCAGGCTGGCAACCCTGGGCATCCGCCAGCTTCAGAGGTGGTGTTACCAACTCCCAGGTGGGTCTTGAAGATGTCCCAGAATTAGAACAAATCTCCAGACTATAGAGATCAGTTCCCCTGGAAGAAACTAATAAAGAGTCCAGTAGCACCTTTAAGACTAACCAACTTATTTGTAGCATAAGCTTTCGAGAACCACAGCTCTCTTCGTCAGATGCATCTGATGAAGAGAGCTGTGGTTCTCAAAAGCTTATGCTACAAATAAGTCAGTTAGTCTTAAAGGTGCTACTGGACTCTTTACTTTTTTGCAGCTACAGACTAACGTGGCTCACTCCTCTGGATCCTGGAAGAAACTGCTTCTTTGGAGGGTGGACTTTATGGCATGATGCCCCGCTGAGGTCTCTCCCCCCAAACTCCACCCTCTCCGGGCTTCTCCATGAAATCTCCAGGACCTTTCCAGCCCAGAGCTGGTAGCCCTCTTGGGAGATGGAAGGACAACATCCCCTTTGACCCACCCAAAGGCTGGTCCAGAAACAAGGCGGGGAAGGGACGATGAACCGAAGCCCCATCCCCCAAGTGGATGCCTGAGGCTGACAGGCCCTTCCTATAGTTTGACTGAGTAACGCTCCTTGTTCCCTGATATTGTAGTTTGCACTTTGAAAATCCTGGCTGATTCACAAAAGCAGGAAAAGGTCTCTCATTCAGTGGCAGAGCCCCAGGTTTTCCATGCAAGGACCTCAGTAAAATCCCTGGGGTCTCCAAATGAAATACCTCCCATTGCAAAGCTTGGAATGACCCTCAACTGAGTCCTTAGAAAGCCATCACTAGTTACAGGAGAAAATATTGGGCAGTCCCCCCCACCCCGGTTTTTACTTGCCTTACACCAGGTGACTCACTGAGAGCCAAGCTACAAGTGACGCCTGACACAGGTTGGACGCTTGTCAGCTTCCCTCAAGTTTTGATGGGAAATGTAGGCGTCCTGGTCTTGCAGCTGTAATGGAGAGCCAAGCTGTAAAGCTAGGACGCCTACATTTCCCAGCAAACCTTGAGGGAAGCTGACAAGTGTCCAACCTGTGTCAGGCGTCACTTGTAGCGTGGCTCTGAGTTTGACTGAAGTCCCCTTTGATGGTAAAAAGTGCCATCAAGTCATAGCTGACTTACAGCAACCCCTGGTGGGTTTCTTCTAGGCAAGAGACTAACAGAGACGGTTTGCCATTGCCTACCTCTGCAACCCTGGACTTCGTTGGAGGTCTCCTATCCAATTGCATTGTTTAAAAGTTAAATGATGCAACTTTATTGAAGTTTAAAATCTTTTAAAGAGGCAGCCCTAAACACCCACCTGGGCTTAGCGACACATGACACTGTTTCTGAGGAGAACCTGGAGACCAACCCTGCTTAGTTCCAAGATCTGACAAGACCGGGCTTGCCTGGGCTATCTAAGGCTGTTTCCACACGGTTTACCTACTTTCGGAAAACAGCATCTTCACATGCGAAATCACGCAAGAAGACGCTGTTATCGCGCAAAATCGCGCGAGAAGACGCTGTCTTCCACGATAACAGCATCTTCTTGCATGATTTCACGCGTGAAGACGCTGTTTTCCGAAAGGAGGTAAGCCGTGTGGAAACGGCCCAAGTCAGGGCGATGACCTCTTTACAGATGAAGGAAAAAAAGTCCAGATTTTTCTGCTTTGGTGCAGACTGGCACAATGTGAGACCCAACAAGCCAAACACAGCCCACCAGACACATATTGTGGCTTGTTGGACGCACCCCCTGAGACATGCCACAACACCGAGAGGTTCATAGAGTCTGCCGTACGCATACTGCCCTTTTTTTTGGCAGGCTCAGCATCTCTGCTCCAGCCGCAGAGGTCATCACAATTCTGCAATTCTCACACACCACTCCGTGGAATCACAATGCCCCCCACCCATCTCCTTCTGCTCACCATTAAGAGGAAAGTTGACAAGGCCTCTGCCAGGCCCTCTCGGATCATTTCATTCTTGATGGCAAGTTTGTGGGTTAATTTCTCCAGCATGTTTGTCTCTGGCATCCAGGCACTTCAGACCCTGTTTGGAAAGACAAGTGTCACTCCAGAGTTCGTTGTCATTGTACCTTTGAAACGTGCCGTGCCAGCCCGGCATCTCCACCCTGACTGCACAAGACAGATCTTCTGGTTAAAGACTAACAAACCAGTTAAGCAACAGCCTGTGATTTCTCTTCCTTTCTTTCTCTTTGGCATTTCCTCTTGGCACGGTGAACCAAAGAAGCTGTCAGTTGCCCAAGCAATGTGACATCAGCTCCACTAGAAGGAAAAACAGACCCACCTCGTGGAGAGTTTTAAGGATCTAAAATGAAACATGACACACACAGTTGGAGAGGGGAACAAAAGAACGAAATGTCGTTTCTTTTTCCAAGGCAAACCTGTGAGTTGTCATGCATTTGAGTGTCGGAGAAAATCCAGTACCTGGAAGATCCGAGAGTCTTTCCGTAACTTATCTCAATACCGAAAAGAAATTTAGGTTCTATCCTACCCGTTTTTCCACTGGATCTTTTCCGATTTCTGTAGCTGATTGCTGTAGCCATAACCCTATGTGGTTTTTGTCCACACAGGTTCTATTATTCCTGGCATAGCCTTTTCATGGACAAACGGACCACCCTCTTTTGCCAAGGGAAAAACTGGCAGGGCATCACCCACGGATGGAGAAACAGTGGAAGTTTTTAGATATATTGTTTCATGCTCGCTGTCAGAAAAGACCCATTTCCTTATCCTATAGGG
The DNA here is from genome assembly GCF_028583425.1 of Eublepharis macularius. Lineage (NCBI taxonomy): Eukaryota > Metazoa > Chordata > Lepidosauria > Squamata > Eublepharidae > Eublepharis > Eublepharis macularius. The sequence continues at coordinate 4,238,331 of NC_072797.1, read as the reverse complement.
TGCAGGATGGCTGGCAAAGTACCGTACTCCCCTTCTAATGGAAGCATGGCCCACAGACAGACATAAGGCAGAGACATCAGAGGTATAAATAAAGCTTGGCTGCATTCCTCCAGCACATAAGAAGATACACGTAGGCTAGGATTTGGGGGGGGGGGGTTTGCAGGTATATCCCAAAACAGTATCATTAAATCAGAAAGGTCCATTTGCCTCATAGGTCATAAAATGGGCAATAATCGTTTTTCAGTTGGTTACAAAATGCACAGGTTTGCAGGTTACATGGGGGCCACCTTGCATCAGCTGTGCACACCCAACAACTGCAGTTCCTACACCGGGAGTTTCTACCCAAGGAAGCTGGCTTTCTGCAACCTGAAGTTCATGGCAGCGACAAGAAATTCTTGACACTGAAAAATGATATTGAATGCAGATCTACAGTCACTGTGCGCCCATTCTGCTCATCCTCGCAGTCTTGGAAAACACCACATCATTCCTACAAACGTTTTGAAGACAAACTGGTATGACATTGTTCTAGGGTTGCCAGATCCCCCGTACTCCCGGTAGAAGGTGGGGGCCCTGGCCCCCACCTTTTGGGTGTCTCCTTCATGAGTGCACTTTGCGCATGCACACACCAGGCCTACACAATGACATCACTTCCAGGAAGTGACGTTATCACGCAGGCCATGGCCATTCTGGGAGTGCTCCCGCGTTCCACCGGGGGCCCCAATTCAGCCCGAATTTGGCCCAGATCAGGCCCAAACCAGCCTGGAACGGGCTGCTGCAGTGCGGGGGGAGCGCTCCCCAGCACCACAGTGGCCCAATTTGGGCCCGATCAGGGCCATTTTGGACCCTTGGAAGTACACTGTGTTGCCCAGGAGTGTGCCTGTGAGGCCCATGCCTCCCATGCTAGCCAGGGATGGAGGGTGGAGGGTGGGAGCGGGGGATCCCCTGCCCCCAGTGGCGAACTGGCAACCCTACACAGTTCTCCTTTGCACACAGGCTTGTATCGTTATCCCTGTATCTAATATTCAAGGGGCTGGCTCCTGTGTCGATAAGGAAACCAACATAATGGAGTCACCCACAAGCCAGATGTTTAAAGCCATGATACTCAGGGGCTTAGGAGCTACCTGTGGTTCTTGGTCATGCTCCTCTGAGCATCATTCCCCAGTGTGACACCCATTCTATGTTTCAGGAAAGAGGGCAAGGCCTTTGCCTGGTGGGAACTGCGGTTGACACAGTTAGGTTCCAACCTCGAATCAGCAGCTGCTGGGGGAACAGAAGAGCTGTGAGCCTCCCTGAAATGCAGGCATCACGCCAGGGGTGGAAGTCGATGTGGCTCTTTTGGTTGATACAAATTGCAGACATGGTGCTGGTTTAGAACCACTGTGTTACATTTCCAAACAAACCTTTCTTGGTCCTGTTTTTTAGATTTCCAGATGAATGTAGCAGTAAGTAAAATTACATATAGTTCATTGCCTACAAGCTAAATTCAATTCATAAATGAATACAGACACACCACAATGGTATTAATATATAGTTAAATAAAAATATATCTTTTTAAATCAATCAAAAGGGAGGGGGGATGCCTGATTAGGACACAGCATGCTCCAGGAGATGATGAAGGTCAAGGGCAGCTGAAAGCCAAAGGAGAAAGATGGGGGGGGTGGAAATAAGGCTGCTCAAGCCCTTGAGAGGGTAGACCAATCATATTATGCTCCTCTGAGCATCCTTCCCCAGTGTGACACCCATTCTGTTTCAGGAAAGAGGGAAGGCCCTTGCCAGCTATTAGTGGTCCCTGGTCCCAAGGAGGTCCACCTGGCCATGACGAGCCCCAGGGCTTTCTCAGCCCTGGCTCCTACCTGGTGGAACGCTCTGTCTGCTGAGACCAGGGCCCGGGGGGATTTATTGTCTTTCTGCCGGACCTGTAAGACAGAGTTGTTCCACCAGGCTCATGGCTAAGGTTGGGCCTCTGCTAGCCTGGCGGGGGGGAAAGGAAATTTAAACACCCCCTGTGAAAAAAGTCTTCCTGATGTTGCCGCTGCACAATGCAAAATATTTTAAATTGTTCTAAATGTTTTAAGATGTTTTAAAATGTTTTACATTGTTTTAAATATTGTTAGCTGCCCTGAGCCCGCTTGCGGAGAGGGTGGGATATAAATATGAAATAATAAATAAATAATGAAATAATAATAAATAATGAAATGATGAAATAAATAATAAATAATGAAATATAAATATGAAATAATAAATAAATAATGAAAATAATATTGTAATGGAGATTCTCCTTCTTTCCATGATTCAGCCCCCAGTTTGTGTGCGCTAACAGTCGACCATGAACTCTGTGCCGTCTTGCAGGGATCTCTTTGTCAGTGTCCCGGAGTCTTAAATAATTTCACTAATCAGATTGCCCAGATAATCCCTTCCCATTTCTGCTCCGCCTCTGATGTTTAAGCCACACACTAAACAAGATTGCAGAGAATCTTAAACCAGAAAGGTTTGTAATGTCACTTGAACATCATTCGCAAAAAAGTGAAAGGGGGCCGGGGGAAAGCAATACAGAGTCAAAGCAGAGAGGAAAAAAAGGATAGTGCAAAGATCCCAAATAAAATAAACACAACAAGCCGGCCAGATGAAGCCTAAATATGCTCCAGGGTCAAGAAATATTAAGAGCAGTGTAAGACGGGAAATTAGGGGCTCAACCCCTGAAATTAGACAATCCTGAAGGGGACAGTTGGGGAAGGTTTCTGTTAGGCCCGAAAAAGGCAGTCTCCTCCAGTGCCCCCCAGTAAGACACTGGAGGCCAGGAGTAAGAAGAGGGTTAAATTTATTTCATCGTTGCAACAGCGGGAGGGAAGCCAGGCCTTAGAAGCCCCCCCAAAATGGTTTCCCTCGGGCTCTGCCTTTGAGCAGCAGAGTTTTTATAGCACTTATGACATCACAATATCAGTGCACTTAATTGCAATATGATTGATTCATAGTATATGTCACAGTTAGAAATTTCAGTATGCACATCACCTTTTTAGTGCAAAGGCAGCTCATATCACGTTTGCGCATGTGTGGCACTACAGAATAAGCCATTGTCCTGAATGTGTTACCTTTTAAGAATTCCTTTCTGCCTGGATGTATCTGGCAACCAAACAATGATATTATACTGTTATCTTCTGAGACAAAGCTCTGAATTCTTGCTTTCAGTACTCCATGTAACTAAACACAGTTTCTCAAAGTTACTGATTGTGAATTGCTTATAGCAGACATGTAAGAAATCACGGCTTGTATTAGGTCCAACAGCATACAATTATTATACGTGAGCTTAGCCGTGATATCAGTTCTAAATTGGCCTCTTCCCTCAGTTGCTTACAGACTCTATCTTGTAAAAGGAAAAAGACGGAAAAGTGACAGTTAAGAAGACTTTGTTGCAAATTAGTAAAGAGTCCAGCTGCACCTTTAAGACTAACCAACTTTATCGCAGCATAAGCTTTCGAGAACCACAGCTCTCTTCGTCTGATGCAACCTGACGGTTGCATCTGACGAAGAGAGCTGTGGTTCTCGAAAGCTTATGCTGCAATAAAGTTGGTTAGTCTTAAAGGTGCAACTGGACTCTTTACTGTTTTGCAACTACAGACTAACACAGCTATCTCCTCTGGATCTTTGTTGCAAATGGCTGGTGCGGGGAGGGAGGGATATAAATGTAATAAATTAAATTAAATTATATTTGTTGACAACCAGGGTCCCTAACCTCCAGGTGGGGCCAAAAGAGCTCTATGGAGATCAGCTGGAAAAAATGGCAGCTTTCAAGGGCAGACTTTACGCCATTGCACCCCGCTGAGTTCCCGCCCTTCTCCAAACCCCACCCTCCCTCCCCTGGGTCCACCCCCAAAGCTCCAGGAATGTCCCAACCCAGAGTTGGCAATCCTAACGCCAACTCTAACAAACACAGTTTAAAATCAGAGATTGCTAGCACTTGACCATATGAGAATATTGAGATATGTAAACTGTGTGAGGGAGCAAACAGTTCCATGACAGGAGATAGATGAGTTTGATGTCAGACTAGCAATCATGTGACTACAAGCAGGTGCTCCTAATTGATGTCTTGTGAGTCTAGTTAGGGATTGCATCAGCTTGTTAGTGATAGACTAGGATACAGCATATTAGCTATCTGTATAGTATGGAAGGGGGGCTCAGCTCTCAGAGAGGCTATGCAGAGCATGCTGTCAGGCTGGTCTATAACTATATGTATATATGTAAATATCCACCTATATAAACATTAAGTGCACCTTCCTAGCAGGAGTGTTGTATTTATTTCTCTCTTGCATACTAAGCCACACCGGTGGGCCCACCAGGACAGTCTAACGCTTCAATACCCAACAGAGAACTGGTATGAATTCTTAGTATCCATAATGGAAAAAAGATGGCGTTTCGAGCTATTAGAGAAAATGGCATTATGAGGGTTAAGTATATGTGGAAAGTTTTGTTATCTTGTGGCAGAAGGTGAAACTTTGTTTTCCAAGATTTGTTTCTGTCTGGTGGGCTCTCATCTTCTGTAGGGCGAACACCACCGTTTCCCTCTTTCCCACCCCATTTCATCCAAGCATTCGCTTCTGTATTCAAAGAGCAAGATCTGGGGTCCAATAGCACCTTAAAGACCAACTAGAGTTCCACGTTATGAGCTTTTGAGAGTCAAAGTTACCTTTGCCAGATATGCAAGCGACTCTCGTCATTAACAGTTGAGAAGGACATTTCTTTGACTGAAATACATGGTAGGGGGCTTCAGTCTCCGCACAGCCTTCATCTATTCTGTCTCTAGAATATTTTAAGGAACGTTTGACAATAATCACCACCAGTTCTCAATGGTTAGAGTGTGAGATCAGGCCTGGAGAGCCCAGATTTGAATCTCCACTCTAGCCATGATATTCCTTGGACGGTTTTTGGATTGATCACACACTTTCACAGGGTTGTTATTAAGAGAAAATGGAGAAGATCTACCACTGAGGTCCTCAAAAGATATTTGGGACAGACTTGTGCTAGATAAATGTTTCCCGAAAACACATCTGTACTTCAAACAGTGAGGTTAGAACAATTTGATAAGAATGACTATCAAGTTTACCCTTACTAGCATGAGTTACCATATTTTATCAAGGCTACATTTTTCAAAAATTAAAAATCATTTTTGTGAAGGAAACCCCATTGTTTCCTTTCAGACATCCCCAGGTGTGTGCGTCCAATGCATGTCAAGAGTCTTATTCTTGAACACTTTTAGAAATTTGACCATGTCAAAGTCTCTGTTGCCACCGCCACCACCAGCCCTTTCCTTATTCCAGAGACTGGCCAAGATTGGCCAAGATCGTGGCCAAGTGGACCACCAGCTAGACTAGTAGGAAAATCCCACTGTGCTATTAAGAAATCATCCTTATCAATTATCCTCTGAAGGTGGACTAGCTGAACTGGTCTCACACCCTGATGGAGTGTCAACATCTCTTAAGAGTCTGGATCTAGTTGTGTAACAATGTGCCCATTCCAAAGGAGTGATATTGAGCTTTCCCATTCCCAGGCCCTCCTCCTGTCCCAGAAAGGCAACCCAACCGAGGCAATGCCTTGCTTCATGCGTAACTTGAGGCCGATCCATGATTTCTACGGAAGATATGAAGGCCCACCAAGCGACACCCAGTAAAGTAGCCTTGGCATGAGTGGCATGGGGAAGTCCCCTGGGACAACCAGCCTGGAGTGGAGGGTCCTCCACTTCTACTCGCTCAAGCATGGAGATGTTTGCTCCAACAGAACCCGTAAGCTGTTGGGACTGAGAGCCAAGCTACAAGTGACTTTTTTCACGTGTAGAACACTTGATCATTTTCACAAGTTTTCCTGGGAACTGAAGTCTGAGTGTCCTTCCCCTCTCTGTTAGAATCACTGCCTGAAGAGCCAGAGAAAGCCGGCAGCAGCAGCAGCTTTTGCAAATAGTTCCTCCAGTCACAAGCCTGCTCTCAACGATCGTTTGGGGGCGGGCAGCTGCTACTTTCTCCCAGGGCCTCCTGCTCCCGGGGAGCTGCTCTGGAGAAAGCTGCCGTGTCGGTGAAGCTCCAGCCGCAGCGACAGTAGAAGAATCTGCTGCTGCTCTAACATGCCCTCATTCCAGTTTTTCTCCAGGAACTCAGGAGCAAGGGAAGGACGACTTTTTCCAGAGCAGCTCCCTGGGAGCAGGATGCCCAGGGAGAAAGTAGCAGCTGCCCCCCTCCAAACGATCGTTTGGGATGTTTGCTCCAACAGAATCCATAAGCTGTTGGGACTGAGAACCCAGTGCCCAATGCATTCACTCAGAATTTGAGAACTGACCTGACACAATACCTGTTGAGGGAGAAGGAATGTCAGTAAGCGTTGGGAATGAGGGCCAAACTACAAGTGACAAAGGACGCTTGAACAGCAAGTGTATTCCTCCCTGTTCACTTGCCCTCCACTTGCTCTCCACTCGATCCACTTGCCATTCAAGTGTCATTTGTCACTTGTAGCTTGGCCCTAAGGTATGTAAGGTGCCTTGAATTACACTCAGGGGACCTACATCTCTGGGAGAGCTGCATGGCTGAAGCAACTGGTCCTCTAGGGGCAAAACCTGTGTGCCAGCGCTGGTTCCTGCCTCAGAGGCCGGCCAGCCAAATGATGAAGGGCTAAGCTACAAGTGATGAATGACACTTGCCTGGCAAGTGAACAGACTCACGTGTATTCCTCCCTGTTTACTTGCCATTCACTTGTTCTTCACTTGATCAAGTGGAGCACAAGTGAATGGCAAGTGAACAGGGAGGAATACACGCGAGTCTGTTCACTTGCCAGGCAAGTGTCATTCATCATTTGTAGCCTGGCTCTAACTGAAACTTGAGGCATGCTGCGAATGAGGTGCGGCATACTCCTGCTGGCCACTGATGTCCCAAGGCCTGCTGTGGCGGGGAGACCAGTGGGCACATGGCATCCCTAATCTCTCTCCATCCCTCCAAATACTCCTGATAGCATCACCTCCCCGCCCAACAAAGGCCAAACCACAGGCCAAAGACAGAGCAGCACTGCCACCTCCATCGTACGAACACCAGGCACCCAGCTGCCACCCAGCGCTCCGGGAACCCCCCCACCCCCACCCCCCAAAAAAACTTCCTATCAAGCAGAGTGCTCAAAAGAGCACAACTGAACCTGTAACACAAATACTGCCGCATAGGGGAGATCGGCCTGGCCCTTGCTCTTCCCCAAAGGGTCAGCCCAGGGGAAAGACTCCCTTCGGTGCTGCCCCTTGGTGGCAATCCAGGGGTGGCTGGTCACAAGGCTTCCATGCGGCAGCTGTGTGTGTGGGGGGGGTAGCACAACTGCCTGCCACTCACCAGCCTTGGTGTTCCCAGCAGTCTCCTCAGGTGTCAAACCTGATCTCCTCAGGAGCAAGGACACACACCAGGGTGCGGAGGGCAGGTGACGGAGTTCCTCAACCAGTTCCTCTCTCCGGGCTGAGGTGATTCCCAACTCTCTGACAAGGACCCGCCGCGCCTGAGCCAGGGACAGCTTTTCATGTGCCGGGCTAAGCCTCTTTCCTCTTTGGGCAGAGTGGCTTATTGTGCTAATTATGGGTGTTGCTGTGCTTAATTTGGAAGGGCCCGTGAGTGGAGAGAAGCCGCCCAGCGTGTGCTTCTAGAGTAAAAGTGCCCGTTGCCAAAGAGCGGAAGGGCCATTTCACGGGAGGAGGCCTACGATCACTTTCCCAAAACAAAAACTAATCATAGGGTTCTCCAGGGTGTTCCTTCCTGTCACCTCCTTAGGAGGTTAAGTCATGCCAAACTAGTAAATAAATCCACATGCACAACCTCCGTTTTCTTATCTCATTACGCTCCGAGCACATCCTGCTTTACTAGTCTGGGTTCCAAGGGAGGGTTGCCAATTCCAAGCTGGGAAATTCCTGGAGATCTGGGGTCAAATATCAGGATGGAAGGGACCTCAGTGGCGTGGAATACCCGACCAGTTCTTTCCAGCTGTCTGCATAATAGCAGAGCCCAGACTTCAGCCCTTGCCCTGGCTGGTAGCCACCAGCCATCAGATAATGCAATTGGGGGGAAGGAATATTGAGGAGTCACGAGGACTTAATATGAGCCATTGCTCAGCTTTGAGTCTGTTTTCAGTGCTAGATAGGGTTGCCAACTCCAGGTTGGGAAATTCCTGGAGATTTGGGGGATGGAGACTGGGGAGGACGGGGTTTGGGGAGGGGAGGGACTCAAACAGGGCACAATGCCATACAGTCCCCCCTCCAAAGCAGCCATTTTATCCAGGGGACCTGGTCTCTCTAGCCTGAAAATCAGTTGTAGTTCCAGATGTCCAGACCCCTGGAAATTGACAAGCCTAGCTCCAGGTTATGCTGCTAATCGCCCCAAGCTACCCTATCTTGTTCAAAAGGCCAATCCAAGGCGAACCCACAGTCCTGTCTGCACCCTCTACCAAGTGGATTGTGATTCTACTCTGGGGACATTGGTTAGTGGTCCACTATTGATAGCTTTGGGAACGTTTCTCACAGTTGTGTTGTTATGTTTAAATAAATTGGATTGACATTTTGAATTTGTGAACATTACTCTAGAAATTGAACCTGGCTTTCGGGTCTCGGGGGGTCACGCAAGAAACTAACAGAGGTGGTTCGCCATTGCCTGGCTCTGCAAACCTGGTCTTCCTTGGTGTTCTCCCATCCAATTACTAACCAAGGCTGACCTTGCTTAGCTTCCAAAATCTGCAAAGATCAGGCTTGCCTGGGCTATCCAGTTCTAAGTACCGTCTCTTAACATCCCTATATTTCATTATTTTATTATCACAATGGGGACCCAAAGCAACTGACATTGTTCTCCACTCCATTTTTATCTTCACAACAACCCTGTAAGGTAGTGTAGGCTGAGAAAGAGCCACTGGCCCAAGGTCCCCCAGCAAGCTTCGAACTCGGGCCTCCCAGATCCTAGCCTGACACTCTAGCCACTGCAGCACACTGGCTCTCAACCCTATGCAGGCACCAAATTCAAATGCCGTGGGCTCAGAAAAAGAGCCTGTCGTTCCACACTTAGGGCACTCCCTTACCTGGGGTGTCACCGAGAATCAGGCCTGAACAGCGTCCAGAAGGAGTCTTTGGCCCAGCTCAAAGATTATCTTTGTGGAGTGGCTGCAGCTCGTAATCAGTTGGCATCCACCTCACATTGTCATTGTCTGGCAGTCTGCAGCATGTAGGCGGACCAAGTCACATGTGGGATTCCCAGAGGACTGCCAGCCGGTCCGACAGAAGGGTGATACTGCAGCCACAGGAAGTGGCTGTGTGTTAGGCACCCCCCCCCCCCCGCCTGGCTCATGCACTGGCCACAGGGCCACAAGAGATGCCCGCCTCCTTTTCTCTTTCTGGAGGCTGGGGAGATTTCTTGCCAGGTGGGAAAAAAGCGAACTCAGCAACTCTGATCCAGGCCTCCGCGTGAGAAACATTTGGCCTTGAGTCCTGCAGCTCTTTCCAAGAGAAGCAGAGAGAGTGGGACGGATCTTGAGATTTCTCTGTGAACCATTAACTTGCAGAGTGACGAGTGAACGATGGGTGGCATGGCCTTGCACACGGACACATGCAGGGCTTTTTTTCTGGGAAAAGAGGTGGTGGAACTCAGTGGGTGGACAGCACTGGGGGCAACTCTTGGCGAGAGGTGGTGCCCCTGGTACCACATGCGCACGCACAAAGTGAGCAAAGTGTGTGCACGCTCCCAGGACCAATGACGTCACTTTGGGTCAGCTGGGATAAGGGGGGAGTTTTTAAGAGTTTAAATCACCCTCGGTGAAAATGGTCATGTGGCTGGTGGCCCCGCCCCCTGATCTCCAGACAGAGGGGAGTTTAGATTGCCCTCCACGCCACTCCAGCAGCGTGGAGGGCAATCTCAACTCCCCTCTGCCTGGAGATCAGAGGGCGGGGCCACCAGCCACGTGACCATTTTCAAGAGGTTCCGGAACTCCGTTCCACCGCGTTCCAGCTGAAAAAAAGCCCTGGACACATGTATCTTGTAGATGGCCTATGCGCACAATGTTCCCATGCAGCAAATCTGCCCTTTGGCTGTTGACTATGAGGAGGCTGAGATGATGTATGGCGCAACTCTCACTCCTGGCTACAATGGTATTCTTTCCCATGGAATTAGGTCACAGTTTCTTATTCCATATACTCCAAATAACACCCTTATGTGTGTGTAAGGTCCCATCAAGTCACAGTTGATTCATGGCGACCCCGTAGGGTTTCCAAGGCAAGATGCACACAGAGGTGGTTTGCCGTTGCCTGCCTCTGTGTTACAACCCCGGACTTCCTCGGTAGAATCCCGTCCAAGTACTAACCCGAGCCAACTCTGCTTAGCTTCTGAGATCTGATAAGACCAAGCTAGGGCTCAGAAATGCCACTCTCTATAGGTCACGTTAATGAACTCGTCAACGAACATCCCCTCTCTCCCCATCTCCAACTTTGAGGAATCTCTGCTTGACCCAGGAAAATGACAGGCAAAAACTTGCCGCTTTGGGGACTATAGCAACCAAACAATTCTGGGAATATAATTAATTTTTATATTTTTATACAATACCAAAGTGCAAAGTGCAAAGTGTGTTACATGATAATACAATAAATACAATAAATACAATAAAATTCTGATGCCATCAAGGACCGAGGGCCCTCCTGTCTGTGTTACAGGTCTTTAGCTCGGTAACAACATTTAGGAAAGAGGCCAGCGTGCTGAGAAGCAGTCAAAGAAGGCAGGGAACTTTATGTCAGGTCGGTGCCTTTTTTCTGTGTCTTACAAGCTGCATGGCAGGAGAAATCCAACGGGTGTGAGCCTTTGCCCAGGATTCCAGTCCTTGCTGGGAAATGAATGTCCTTGCTGACTGTACATCTCCTTAAGACAAGAAAATTGGCCAAGCAGCAGCCCCTAGCTCCGTCTCCAACATCCATGTGTACAGACACAAGCCCCTACCTCTTTGTTTCTACTAGATAAATTCAGCAAACTGCAAATTGGGACGAAATCCAGTTCGAGGAAGGGAAACTCCCACTAGAGGGCAGTGCAGCATCAAAATGAGTATAATGTGACTCCAGCAAATTGAAAAGAGGCCGGAGGATGGCCCGAGACAGGTACCTATTCATTATGCAATGGCAACAGCCACACTGCTTAATAGGGCTGCCAACTCCAGGTAGTGAAAGTCCTGGATATTTGGGAGTGGAGCCTAGGGAGGGCTGAGTTTTTTTTTTGGGGGGGGGGGCAGGGAGCTATGGTGGGAGATCTCCAGCAGGGAGCTAGGCTGGGAGATCTCCAGCCACCACCTGCCAGCGTCCAGGTGGTGGCTGGAGATCTCCTGGGATTACAACTGCTCTCCTGGCCACCGAGATCAGTTCCCCTGGAGAAAATAGCTGCTTTGAAGGGTGGACTTCAAGGAATTATATTCTACTGAGGTCTCTCCCCTCCCCAAGCCCCACTGTCTCCAGGCTCCGTCCCCCAAATCTCCAGGCATTTCCCAACCTGGAGCTGGCAAGCTTAGAGGGAGCTTAGCCGGAATGTGATGCTATAAAGGGCACCCTCCAAAACAGCCATTTTCTCCAGGGGAACTGACCTCTGTCACCTGGAGATCAGCTGTAATTCAAGGAAACCTCCAGTTCCCACCTGGAGATTGGCAGCCCTAGAGGCGAGTGCTGTTGTATTGCACATAGAGGAGGGCTGAGGATGAGACAGATTGCTTGAAGGCCACCAAAGGAGTTTGTGGCAGAGGTGAGGGTCGAGCCAAATACGTTCTTACGACTGATAGCGCGATCTTGAAGCCCCTATACTGGACTATGCCCTGGCGGATGAGATCACGGAGGGTCCATCCACTTCAACAACTTGTTTCCTGCTGTGGCCTGCAAGCCAGTCACAGGGGCTCGTTCTATCGTGGCTCCCCCCCCCCACTTGCTTTCAAGCCCCTTGCTGGGCTTTGTCCTTAAAGGAGCTCCACATGCTCAGGAGCCCTGACCTGGCTAGCCCAGGTGAGCCTGATTTTGTCAGTTCTCAGAAGCTAAGCAGGGTCAGCCTCGGTTAGTAATGGGATGGGAGACCTCCAATGAAGACCAGGGTTGCAGAGGCAGGCAACGGCAAACCACCTCTGTTAGTCGTCTCTTGCCATGAAAACCCCACTAGGGGTTGCTTGCTATAAATCAGCTTGAATAATAATAACAACATTAGATGACTTAACACCCAGAGTGGTTTACAAAGTATGTCATTATTATCCCCACAACAAACACCCTGTGAGGTGGGTGGAGCTGAGAGAGCTCTAAGAGAGCTGTGACTCACCCAAGGTCACCCATCTGGCTTCAAGTGGAGGAGTGGGGAATCAAACCCGGCTCTCCAGATTAGAGTCCCGCGCTCTTAACCACTACACCAAACTGGCTGTGTGACTTGAGGGCACTCTCCACCACATGCTCAGAGAGAGGATTCTGATTGCGCTGCATGGCTGGGCTAGGAAGATAAGGAAAAGAAGTCCAGGCCTTTGAGCTGAAGTCTCAGCCATTTCCTCCTAAAGAAAGTTCTGGCCTTCCTCCACCAGCTCTCCCTGCCCTCCAGAGAAAGCCAAGGAGTCAGACGGGGTTGTACAAATAAACACTGCAGGCAGCCTAGATTAAGAGAGAAGGTGTTGGGGCAGATCAGTTTGTGAAAGCCTAGCTCCTCCCGTTCCCTCCTCCATCTCACTAGCCCCAGATGTATCTCCGTATGTCTCAGTATCTGGGAGACTCTTTGAAATCTTCATTCCTCCCAACCCTTCGGGAGGTCCTTAATCCTCCAAGAATGTGCACTGCAACACCACCCCAGCTTGCGCTGCAACGCATCCCCGCTAGATGCCTGGGGGAGATCATGAATCCCCCATCTCTGTAGTATGTTTCGTTCTGCCCACAACCACACCATGGCAGATGGCAGTAAAGGCCCAGAGCTCTGAGGCAAAGAAGACACACACTGCGCATGGCTGGTGCCTCCAGTTAAAAAGATCTGAAGTAACAGTGCTGAGGGGGATCTCTGCTTGCTAACCCCTGGATCTGCCACGGGTCAGACAAGACCGTACCACTGGTCAAGATGGCCTGATTCAGTGGGATGCAACAGCGTTCCAAAGAGTCTGTGATGACGCTGTACACTAAGGGCCGAGCTACAAGTGATGAATGACACTTGAACGGCCGGTGAACAGACTGAGAGCCAAGCTACAAGTGACGAATGACACTTGCACGGCAAGTGAACAGACTCACGTGTATTCCTCCCTGTTCTCTTGCGCTCCACGTGATCAAGCAGAGCGCAAGTGGAGCGCAAGTGAACAGGGAGGAACACACGTGAGTCTGTTCACTTGTCGTGCAAGTGTCATTCATCACTTGTAGCTTGGCTCTAAGAAAAGGCTCACCACCTGAGCAGCCACTTCCCCCAATCCTCTACTGATGCAACTACCCAGGCCTGCGATTACTTCCCAACAGGATTTGGTTTTGGGAATGCCGAGGCAGAAGAGCACATGTGCAGTGTCCTCCTAGAGCTGTAAGCTCTTCTTTGTTTTACTGTTTTCATTGACTGCTTCGCTTAATATCACCTGTTAAACCGAAAGAACAAATAAGAGGGCCAAACCAATGAAAAAATAGAAGTATATTTCAATCCAGAATAATCAAGCAATAAAGTGCATAAAGAAGCAATTTTGCTACAAAAAATTATTCAATAGGCAATATAACAGGAACAGCAGCAACCACAAGGTACAAAGAGAAGAATACAGTCAAGAAAACCACACAAGGGCTCAACAAATCGACCCGAGGGTGGTACAATGTCTGGTACTTATATACAAAAATATTTCTGAACCAATTTTCTTATTTGTTTCTTATGATCACAGGTACAAACAAGCAAGGAAGGGGGCACAGAGACCCCCCCACACTCAACAAGATGCTATCAATTAGCTTGTTTTGATCTTTCTTCCTCAGGAATGATAACAGTTACACCTGAACTGTAAAAATAAAATAATTGTATCATACAACTGGTCAACTCTTCCTTGTGTACATACCAACATTTTAATAACCCTTCAAGCAGAACACCACCATGAGACTCTTTGGTGGGAAGGTCAGCACCTCAAAAGGTACAGCCACTGACGAGGAAACGCTCGTTAATCCTCACACTATATATCAAGATCTTAAAGTGACAGAACAATACAGATGTAAACACCTATGATCATAAGAAACAAATGTAGCAATTATTTATTGTAAATTGTGCACACAAGCAACATTAAAAATCTAAAAGGATAAAAGTATAAATATCAGAACTCCTAATAAAAATACACAAGGTTAAAAAAAACATACAAATTGATGGAGAATCCAATGACTGTATACATCAAAATAAATACTATATCATGAATACTATAGTATCTAAAAATAAACTGACCAGACGCATTTCGGCCTGTACCGGCCTTCCTCAGTGGTCATTAAAATCCTATTTAAAACTATACACATCCAAGAATTAATTATCCCAATAATTAAAATTAAATTGAAATGAATTAAAAACCAGGGCCCTTTTCACACTGCTTACCTGCTGCCGCAACCACACGAAATATCGCGCAAAAAACGCGGAACATTGCGTTTTCTCGCACGAGATTTGCACGACGTCGCACAAATCTCGCACGAGAAAATGCAATGTTCCACGTTTTTTGTGCGATATTTCGCGTCGTTGCGGCAACAGGTAAGCAGTGTGAAAAGGGCCCCGGTTTTGGTGTTAAAATAGCTTATATAATGTGTAGTTGTGAGGATTTACACATTTTTTCATTGCTATCTTTGATGGTATAAAATGATACCTGTCACCTCCAGTGATAGGTATCATTTTATACCAGAATAATATTGAAGGCATTGTCAGATTAGTGAAATAACCATGAGAGTTCATCCATGGTTCTCTTCGCCAGATGCAACTTTATTGTAGCCTGGGGTCATTTTGCAGAAAAAGAGCTGGAGGAACTCATTAGCACAACTCATTAGCATATGCCACGCCCCTTGCCATCACTGGAAGCGTGTCATTAGCATAACTGATTTGCATATGCCACGCCTCCTGACAGTACCTATCCTGGCTGTTTTGGACCCAATCCTGGCCATTCAGGGCCCAAAATGGGCCCAAAATGGCAAAAAGGGGCTGAAGATGGAGGAAAAGGGGCCCAAAATGGTCAGGATTGGGCCACTGCTGAGTGGGAGAGTAATCCACCACCTGTCAGAGGCCCCATCCGGGCCATTTCGGCCCCAATCCAGGCTGAAACAGGCCCAAAATGGCCGAGAGTCAGGTGGGCCATGTGACCTCTTTGGGGAACTGCCAGAACTGTGTTCCTGCGTGTTCCCCCTCGAAACGAGCCCTGATTGTAGTGTAAGCTTTCGAGAGCCACAGCTCTCTTCATCAGATGCAACTTTATCGTAGCATAAGCTTTCGAGAACCACAGATCTCTTTGTCAGATACAACCGTTAGGTTGCATCTGACGAAGAGAGCTGTGGTTCTCAAAAGGTTATGCTACAGTGAAGTTGGTTAGTCTTAAAGGTGCCACTGGGCTCTTTACTATTTGCGACTACAGACTAACACGGCTAACTCCTCTGGATCTATCACCACGTGAATGGAGCAGTTAAAATGGCTAGATCCAAAGAGTGGACCCCACAGCATGGCCAGTGCAGCTGGCTTCAGAGACCTTAGAAAAATGAGGACACTCAGATTTGACCATTCTAGGCTGGGTGAATGGATGGCAGATGAGACAGTAGTTCTTCGCAACTTGTGCTATTCGGAGACGCTGCTTGCTTCCTGGCTGACCGCCCAGGCAAGGGGTCTGGTTCCAATCAACTGATATGTGGAAAGCCACATAACAGCACTCCCCTGAGATAAGAACATCACTGAGGTTTCCATTATCTAATCCTGTGGCTTTCTGGATGACAGGTGTATGGGCTGGAGAGACATGACTAACCATTAAAATTGAAGAAGTCCCTCTCCCCACCCTACTCAGCTGAGAAATCCCAGTTTCAAGCACGTAACCCCTAAGCAAGAAAAACGCAGGTGAACGCCCAGCCAGATCTCCACACAACATTTATCTTGCCTCGCAGTGCAGGAATTCTGTACGCACAAACATACACACACATCATTTGTCTAGTTGCCAATCCATACTCAACCTGTGTTTATACTGCCCCTGCGATGCTCCCTTAACACTCTTTGCTTGACACACTCAAGGGGTCAAACTGCGGCTAACACAAGATAAGAATGGAAAGTCAGAAGTCTGTTCAGGGGAGGAGGGAAAACATCCGTGTGTGTTAACCCAGCCAATTTTGGATTGAACCAAGAACAGTGATAAAAGTTTGAGGGAAACTTTCTCCCGTTTTCTCCCTGGGTGGGACGAGGGCCGGTTCTCCTTACAAAGTCCTTGTGTCCCCCACCCCCCATCCCATGTCTGCTCTGAGTCCTGTTGGTCAGACATAATTTGGGAGTTCCACTCCTGCAACTTAATTCCTGGTTCTGCATTTCAGACTGGGACACCAGAGTGCAGGGGCCTTGAACCTTCTCCCCGGGCCGTTTTCCTGTCCTGAAACAGCCCAGGGGAGCTGCTCTGAGCCCTGCTGTAAAACTTTTGTGTAACACCAGTAAGGTGCAGCCCGCAAAGGAGCAAACAGCAGTTTTTCAGGGCAGTTTCAGGCCTGGAAAATGGGAAGAAATGGAAATCTTTCTTCCCATGCTCCACAGTCCCAGTCTAAACTGGGCCCACAAAGTGCCTGGGAATTAAACTCGAGGCGTGAAAATCTCACAACATATCTGATCAACATGACACCAAGGTGACACAATGTCTTTGTGATGGGAGTATGGTTAGCAGCCTCCAGGTAGTAGCTGGAGATCCCCTGGAATTACAAGTGGTCTCCAGGCCACAGAGATTAGTTCACCTGGAGAAAATGGCTACTTTGGGGCGTGGACTCTATGGAACTATGCCATGCCAAGGTCCTTTCCCTCCCCAAACCCCTCTTTCTCCAGGTTTCTCCAGGTTTCACCCCCCAGATATCCAGGAATTTACCAACTTGGAGTTGGCAACCCTAGATGGGAATTAACCCTGAGGCAATGAACCAGGCATTTTTTTGTGCATAGCATTGCCAACCTTCAGGTGAACTACCAAAAGAGGGGGGCAAATCCGGTGGACCAAAGGTCGAAACTACAAAACCCACCAGAATTATAATTTTTGGTTTTAATTTATAAAAGTGCCAAAGTGCAATGCAAAAATGCAATACCAGTGAAATAACTTAATAAATACATAGATAGGTGTTCAAAATACAAAAGGTGTGTCCATACATTATATACAAAATACAATAAATGCAATCAACAATTCACAGTCCGAAATATAGGAGTAAAGTGCAAAGTTCCAGCAAGGTGGAAAAGCGCTGCTTGGTGGAGAGCCAACTGAGTGTCTTCTCATGAAGGTTCACAGTCCCAAAATAAACACATTATGGTGCCCACGGGGTTTAGCAAGCAATATTTCTATTTAACCCGTTTCGTGAGGCAAACTCACTTCATCATCAGGCATGAAGCAATTAGGACTGACTATGAAATTCACAACAGTTCTATGCTCTGCTCTCCCACCGCTCCAAAGTTGGTCTGCGGACTATGGTATTGCATTTCACTGGTATTGCATTTTTGCACTTTTGCGCTTTTATAAATTAAAACCAAAAATTATAATTCTGGTGGGTTTTGTAGTTTTTAACCTTCAGGTGAAACCTGGAGCTCTTCTGGAATTACAACTGATCTTCAGGCCACAGAAATCCCCTGGAGAAAAAGGTTGCTTTGGAGGGTGGACTCTATGGCATTATTCCCCAATGAGGTCCCTGTTGAACACTGTTGAGGTCCCTGTTGAACACTGTTCAAATGGTGTCCACAGGCTGCATTTACAAGACAAGTTACATGTGCAAGGGGGTGGGGTGGGGTTGGGATATTGTGGCTCAGGGTGGTTTGCAATTCCAAGATTAAAACACACACAACACCTCCTCAACTCCCCAAGAAAATGCCTGCAGCTTAAACCTCATTAAAAGCTCTTGCCGATGAAACAGCCTCCTGCGAAGGCTAAAGCCAGTGCCCCCTTCCCTCGTCAGGAGACCCCTTCCACAAGGTAGGAGCCACCATAAAGTGGGCTCTAGTTGGTGCCACACAGGTCACCTTAAAGCAGGAGAACCGCTGGAAAGTGGCACCAGACGGAGGGGGGACGACTTGCGGTTCCCTTCAATTTGGAGGATGGTCTACACACACACACAAAAATAACTTATTGATTGAAACGTGTACCAGTTGGACTGTCGAGTATTGATATGGTCTATTTATGGTCATTGTAGTTATTCATGGTAATTGATATTTGTATGATCTGTTTATAATTGTATCAGATTTGTATGTTCACTATGCACTTTGCACCTTAGATACAAGTTATATAAAATTTTGCTACTACAATTATTTCATTTTGTATTGCCTTCCCCTTTTGGTTGCTGTAGCTTGTTTGGCGGGTGAAGGCGCCCCGGTGTTGTCGGTTAGTATTCTAGGGCTGGCAACTCTAGACTGGAGTTGGTGTGTAGGGAAATATGGAATAGAGGCACCTTCAGATATTTGGGTCCTGGGCTGTGAAGGATTTCATAGTTTTAAGGTTGTAACCTACACCTTGACTTGAACTCAGAAGGAACCGGGCAGCCAACGTCGCTGTTCTAAAATAGGTGAATTGTGTTCCGATCTCCTAATGCCAGACAAATAATTGTGCTGACACCTTCTGAACCGACTGCAGTTTCCAGGTTGTCTTCAAGGGCAGTCCGACATGCAGTATATGGAAGGCTTATTTTGAGGGGGACCGAAATGGCCTGGATCAGGTCGGTGCTGGGCAGGGGAAGCCTCCTTTACCCAGCACTGATCCGATCCCAGCCATTTTGGCCCTGAAACCGACTGGATTGGGTCAGTACTGGGCGGGAGACACCTCCCCTTCCCAGCACCAATGTGATCCAGGCAATTTTGGGTCTGATCCAGACCAAAACATGCTCAAAATCCCATTTTGAGCCATTTTCGGCCCATTTTGGCCTGAATCGGGCGGTTTCATCCCAAATTAGAGACAAACCCACCCTGATTGGGCCACTGCCAGGTGGGAGAACATTCCCTCATCCGGCAGCAGCCTAATGCCGGCCATTTCAGGCCCGATCCTGGCCATTTGGGGCCCCTTTCAGCCATTTTCAGCCCAATTCGGGCCCAAAATGGCCAAGATCGGGCCCAAAACAGCCAGAACTGGTCCCAAAATGGCCAGGATCAGGCCTCTGATGGGTGGTGGATCACTCTCCCACTTCCCAGCAGCCCGATCCTGACCATTTGGGGCCCTTTTTCAGTCATTTTTAGCCCCTTTTTGCCATTTTGGGCCCAATTTCAGCCCTGAATGGCCAGGATTGGGTCCAAAACAGCCAGGATAGGTGATGTCAGGGGGTGTGGCATATGCAAATCAGTTATGCAAATACCTCTTCCGGTGATGGCAAGGGGCATGGCATATACTAATGATTTATGCTAATGAGTTGCACTAATGAGTTCCTCTAGCTCTTTTTCTACGAAATGACCCCTGAGTATATTACAGTAGTCCAACCACAATAAAGGAATTAAGCAGTCCAACCTAATAAAGGAAGCAACACTCCAGTTCAAAAGACCTGAACACAGCTGACAAGATGCTTTGGAGGTTGTTGATTCATAGGGTTGCCATAAGTATCTGTTGCTTTAAATATGTGCTCCCAGGGCTTTTTTCAGCAGGAACGTGGTAGAACGGAGTTACGGAACCTCTTGAAAATGGTCACATGGCTGGTGGCCCCGCCCGCTGATCTCCAGGCAGAGGGGAGCTTACATGGCCCTCTGCCCCGCTCAGCGGCGCAGAGGGCAATCTAGACTCCCCTCTGTCTGGAGATCAGGGGGCGGGGCCACCAGCCATGTGACCATTTTCTCCGAGGGCAACCCACTGAGTTCCACCACCTCTTTTCCCAGAAAAAAAGCCCTGTGTGTTCCTGTGTCAGCCCTAGAATTGCTTATGTTCTGTTTCAGCATTTCTTCAACTCTGTATTGGATTCTTGCTAATGTTATGTCTTTGTAAACATGTTTATGGCATCTTTTATGAAATTGTCCTTGATATTGACTGTACTAATCTCGCGCTGTGTAATCCACCTTGAGTCTCAGTGAGAAGGGCGGACCATAAATGACATAAATAATAATAAAACACACACTGTTCAACTACAAGATTGTAACAAAAGAGATTAGAGTTCCCAGAATGGCGGTCTCGGAGCCAAATTAAATGTGACGGCGAACGTGTGGCCGCCACATGCTGTCGCTTGTGATGCTCTCCCTCCCTTACATTTTAAAGTAAGAAAAGCTGTATCACTTTAAGCAGCATGGGGTGGATGTGAAAGAGCTCCACTGAGTGGCCCCAATTAGGATCAGGCCCTTGTGGCATTTTTAAAACACTATAAAATGGCAACGATGATCACGTGGTGACCGCACATTTGCCATCATGTTTGGCTGTAAGAAAGGAAAAACTGGCGAGCGCAGCTGATAGATGGTGCCCTTGACAAGTGCACCAATTTGCTTTTCCTTATTTCTTTGTTCATTCGGGGGGGGGGGAATGCCACCTTTCCAGGAAATCTGCTGAAGGTGGTTTACAAAATAAATCATAAAACACAAAACGTAAAAGTCCATTAAAACCCCAAATTAAAAAACCTAGTCAGAGTATAAAAACATATGTTAGTGAGAAGCTTAAGATAACAGTTTTCAAGTTAGTTTTAGCTGGGTAGCCGTGTTGGTCTGCAGTAGAACAGCAGGATTTGAGTCTAGTGGCACCTTGGAGACTGACAAGATTTTCAGAGTGTAAACTTTTGAGAGTCAGAGCTCCCTTTTAAAATGGTGTTAAAAGAGCAGCCCCATAAGCAAAAGCCATCTTCTACAACTCAGATCTCCCAAACTGTTTTGGGCCCTCTTGGAGAAAAAAAAAAGTGTATCCACAAGTTTTCCCTGCTGCTGCCAAACAGCGGCTTCTGCTTAATAATATTGAGTGGGGAAATGGGGGTGGAAAAATCCCCTGTGGTTTAAATTGGTCTGGCATCAATAGCAGCATTATAAACTATCTGAGATCTAAATATAATGTGTCATTCAATTTGACATTGGCCGTTTTCACACTGCTTACTGGCCACGGAACATCATGCCAGGCTCCCGGAACGACAGCGTCTTCCTGGCGTGACTTTGCCTGAGAACTACCGTTCTTGCACGAAATTGTGCCAGGAAGACGCTTGGCACGATGTTCCGTGGCCAGTATAGCAGTGTGAAAACGGCCATTGTCCACAGAGGGGCAATGGGGGACAGAATCCGTCCTAGTCATATCCACACTGGCTCAGCCAGTTTTTGTTGGAAGAGGAGGACTCAGCTCTGCCCCTCTGCTCAGGTTTTGGAGAGGGACAAACCAAAGAGTTAGAAAGATAGAGAGGTCAGGGCACTCGGTCTACTGATTACTGCTCTGACTGTCCTTTAATATGCAGATTGCTATTCTCAGGATTTCCTCCTCCTGACTTCCTCCCTCTCACTTCTTCTCTTCCTGGCATTGTTCCAGGCAACACCTCTCTCCTTCTTAGGGTTACCAGCCTCCAGGTAGTGGCTGGAGATCTCCTGGAATTACAACTGGTCTCCAGGCCACAGAGATCAGTTCACCTGGAGAAAATGGCTACTTTGGGGGGTGGCCTCTATGGAATTATGCCATGCCAAGGTCCTTTCCCTCCCCAAACCCCACTTTCTCCAGGTTTCTCCAGGTTTCACCCCCTAGTTCTCCAGGAATTTCCCAAATTGGAGCTGGCAAACCTACTCCTTCTCCTCCCTCCATCCTGGCAGGATGGATGCAGGCCTTCTCCTGCCATCCATGTCCCTCCTTAGACTAGATAGGTAGTTAGGATCTGTCTCTCCTCCTTTCCTATCAGAATATGGCGCTCCTACAATAAAGAACTCTCATTTCTTTTCTAAATATGAAGCAAGTGTATGTGTTTGTTCTTTTCATTCCTACACACACTCTCTCTCTCATACACATACACACACACTAGCCAGCAGAACGAGCTCACAACCACCTATAATCACGCTTCCTATGCCAAACAATAGACTCTGATAACGGCCCAAACATGGAATCCTTTAATTAGATTTCTGGGGCCTACATAACAATTTATTTATCAGTTTTCTCCTTCCCTACATTTCTCAACTGACTTCCAATGCTCTTTCCTCCTACCTGCTCTGAAGCCCAAATGATGGCAGAGAAAGGTGGCTACTCACCTTCGTCTCCCCTTTCTGCTATTTGACATATGCAGGTGGGAGAAGGGCAGAACCACTTTTCAGAAGAAAATGGAAAAAACACACCATCCAATTCTCAGTCTTCTGAAAACACCTGCCAGGACCAACTGTCTTCTGTCCTCCAACAGATCAGAACTTTGTGGCGGTTCCATCACCAAGAGGGATTCTGAGCTGTTGCTGAGCTCACAATGGCTAAAAGCAATGCTGGCTTCCTTTATTTACTTTATACTTTTTACAGACAACTTTTTACCTTACTCTAATAGCGGTTTGGCAGGACTGAGGTGACACAATCGCTACAATCAGGCCAACGAATGAAAGACAAAAGCACTCCAGACAATTGAAACACTTTTTAAAAGGCACTGATTGAGCCAATCTTGTACGAAAGCACGCCACGCGCACATGTCTCCAAATTGCTTACGTCTCACACAGCAAAGCAAACCAGCAAGGCAGGCTCTTTGTTCCCAAAAGAGGAGCCCCAGAGCTTCTGTTCCGTTCTGACATGGATTGGAATCCGCTCAACAAAAAGAAAAAGGCAACCCTCCGGAGCTATCAATATAAAATAAGGGAAAAACCTGACACCCACAAATAATGAAAAATAATTACAAAATCTATTTGAAAGTATACAAGCATACACCAGAATATAAAGCCGATGACTCCTTGTGAGAATACATGAATGGAAAAAATACACGAGACCTGAATAACCATACAAAACCAGCCGCGATTTAAAAAGCTGGAGCTCTAATGAATGACGTATATTGCAGCTGCTAGCAGTGCGTTTCGAATTATCTTCTTTAGATACATAAGTGTTACTCTTATCTACAGAAATGTGGAGGATGCTAACTTTTTTGCATAAAGCCACCACTGTAGTAGTAGTAGTAGTAGTAGTAGTAGTAGTAGTAGTAGTAGTAGTAGTAGTAGTAGTAGTAATTGATAATTGATAATTGATAATTGATAATTGATAATTGATAATTGATAATTGATAATTGATAATTGATAATTGATAATTGATAATTGATGATAATCAATGATTTGATTGTGTTGTGTGAAATCTGAAAAATAATAATGTAGAGATTAATAATAATTAATAATAATAATAATACAGAGATCTGGCAATAGAAACCACCCAGCTATGGATGAAGACTACAACAGTAGTCCCCATTGTCATCGGGGCACTGGGAACTATTTTGAAAAATTTTGCAACTTATGTGGAAAAACTGCAGCTTTCTGACATAACACCTACAGAACTGCAAAAGACGGTGCTACTTGGAACAGCGTACATATTACATTGATATCTGGCTGATACTTAAGTCTCTGATGGAAACTTGTATCAGCTCAGCAAGACCAATCAATGATAACGTGCTCTTTATTTATTATTATGTTGCATGTAATTCAGATAACAACAACTGTGCTTATATTCTGCTCTTCTAGACAGATTAATGCCTCACCCAGAGCAGTGAACAAGTTAGTGTTATTATTATCCCTACAATACAGCTGGGGAGCTGGACTGAGAGGAGTGGCCGACCTACTGAGCTCACGGCAGTTGTGGGAGTTGAACCAGCAGAGTGCTGATTTGCAACCGAACCACTTAACCCCTGTGCTACAGCAGCTCAATACGAAGCTGAAATTCATCGGTTACTCTCTCTCAAGTATACGCAATGCAAGGCGAACAAGAAGAGGCAAAATTCACTTGCCAAGTCAGAATGGGAAGAAAGGGCCAGGGGACCTGGAAAGGGAGTCGTTTGAAAGAAGCCCTCAGGTTTAGGAGCTGGACAGGGCATCTTGAGACTCCAGGGCTGTTTGGGGGCCATCAATGCAGCTTAGCGACCAGCCCCCCCTTTCCTTGTTACCTACTTGCTTACTACCTGCTCAACACGCATATATTTATATATTCAATAGCCTTTCCTATGTACAGATGATAAAATCCAAGCAATGAACATACTCATGAATAAAGAAGCTCCAGGTTTGCAGAAAAATATGATTTTTTTAAAAAATGAGGGGAGCAAAACAAGCAAACAAAACCCCCAAAATACCGACAGTGACATTTGCCGATGCACATGAGAAAAAATCATGAGAGCCAGTGTTTCCTAGTGGTTAGAGAGCTGAACTAGTAGCTGGGAGAACCAGGTTCGAATTTCCACTCTGCCATGGAAGCTTTTGGGGTGACCTTGTGCCAGTCACACTCACTCCGCCTAACCTACCTCACAGGGTTGTGCGGAAGTAAAATGGAGGAGAGAAGAATTCTGTAAGCCATTGGGGAGAAAAGGTAAGGTATGAAAAGGAAATAAAAATAAAATAAAACTTCAGGAGGCATTTTGTTTTGCCAGTCCAGAGCAGTCCAAAATGGCACCCTCCAAGTGGTGGCAAAAATAGCAGGTGCTGAGTTGGGGGGAGAAACGGTGGGGTCTGCGAGAGAGGAAAGAAAGCTTGCCAGGAGAGAAACAAGTAAGCAGGTACAGTGATCAGCCAGGGGAAGGGAAGGCTGAGAGCCAAGCTACAAGTGACGCCTTACACAGGTTGGACACTTGTCAGCTTACCTCAAGTTTTGATGGGAAATGTAGGCGTCCTGGTTTTACAGCTTGGCTCTCCATTACAGCTGCAAGACATGGGCCGATTCCAGACGACTAACCTGAAGGCGCTGCATGCCGCCATGTTCCGGATCACGACGGGGAAAACGCAAAATATCGCGTTTTCTCGCGCGAGTTTGGTGCGACGTCGCGCCAAACTCATGCGAGAAAACACGATATTTCGCGTTTTCCCCGTCGCGATCCAGAACATGGCGGCATGCAGCGCCTTCAGGTTAGTCGTCTGGAATCGGCCCAGGATGCCTACATTTCCCATCAAAACTTGAGGGAAGCTGACAAGTGTCCAACCTGTGTCAGGCGTCACTTGTAGCTTAGCTCTGAGAAGATGAGGTGAGACAAGAGAAATGGAAGAAAGATTGTTCTAAGTTGTTCTAAACTTGTCTAAGTTTTGAGATTCCCCTCAAGACAGGTGGCCTGGCTACCTATTTATCTGCCCTAAGGGCACCACATCTCCGTAGAGCTTTTTCTCTCGCAAGATTCAACGTCATCTACAATCTTATATGGTCGATATAATAAGATCCCATATCCAGATAGAGTTTGCTTCTGTGATCACAGCAGTATCGAGACAGTTCCACACGTCCTGATTTATTGCCAACTATATGCAGATTTGCGCCTCAAATGTGTACACTCGGAATTAGTTAATATGAAGGACTTTACAGATTCCTTAAAGGTCCATTGCCTTTTGAATGACTCCCTGCCTAAAAGCACCAAGAGGGTAGCAATGTTTCTTTATAGAGCTTCAAAACTGCGTCAGGAACGTTTTCAGAAATAGTCTATGTTTTATGTTTTTGTACCTTACTCTGTGTTTACTGTGCCGACTAATGCCAATGAAGACTGACTGACTGACTGACTAACAAAACAGTGCCAGAGGAAGAGTGGGGGGAATCGGGACCAGCAAGGGAGAAATGGGATTTCCTCCAGCGCGGTTTTTTCCTCCCTAGAAAACAGAGGCTACAAACAGCGCAAGTGTGGCATCTGTAGCCTGAATCGCCTTCTACCAACTCTGGATCCTGCCTTCTCCTCTGCTGCAGAAACATCATTGCTAGACTACCGTCGTGAGATATTTGTGGGGCTGCCTCTGAACTGAAATGTCGTCTGGCCCTGAGTAGAGCAGCCAGAACAATAAGAGGGACTTGCCACAGTGGACAAATTTTGCACACCCTCAGAATATCTCGGTGTGTTTCCAGAGATAATTCAGAGTGGTGATGTTGGCCTTTATGGCCCAACAGAGTCTGGAATTAAGGCTGCCAACTCCAAGTTGAGAAATTCCTGGAGATTCGGGTATAGTCAGTGGAGACGGGGTGTGAGGAGGAGAGGTATCTCAGAGGGGGGTAATGCCATAGAGTCAACCCTCTAAAGCACCTATTTTCTCTTTCTAGTCTGGACTGGAGATCAGTTGTTATGGTGGGAGATCTCTAGGCCCTCCTGCCATGTTATTCTGCCCATAAGCTGAGACTGTCGTTGGAGATGTCCCTGGCTGCCCCTACCCTAGGGAAGGGCCTTTCCTTTGCTTGCATCTTTGGAACAAGATCTTTGTCCGACCACTGTGTTTGTTTTTATTGGTTGGTTGGTTGGTTGGTCCTAATAAGTATTAAGTGAATTGTGTCTCTCTCTTTTTTTAAAAAATGCTTTTGGACCAACATGGCTGCTAACAATTTCTTTCCACTTTATTTGAGCCTTTGGTGATCTGGATGTACGTACATGTGTGTGCTTAAGTGTGCATGTTTACTGACAGTGTCATTGGTTTGAATATCACAATTGACTTTGTGTTAACGTTTGGTTGTTGGAGATAGTGATCATCATTTAATATATTTTTGAACTGTTTTAGTTATGTTTATTTATTGTTTATTTAATAAAACCTTTCTACCCCACCTTTCGCACCATAAATAGTCAAGACAGCGTACAGTAGCCAAAGGTAAAAAATGTGCCCTGTAAGCTGCCCAGAATGTTTCATTGAGCTAGATAAAATTGTTTTTTTTCCCCCTTAGGCGGGTAGCCATCTTGGTCTGCACAGTGGAACAGTAGGGCCGTTTCCGCGTGGCTTACCTCAACCCGGAACACTGCGCAACATGCCGGAAAAAACGCGGAAGATCGCGTTTTCTCGCACGAGTTGTGTGCAATGTTGCGCAACATCGTGCAAAACTCGTGCGAGAAAACGCTATCTTCTGCGTTTTTTTCGGCATGTTGCGCAGCGTTCCAGGTTGAGGTAAGCCGTGCGGAAACGGCCCAGGATTTGAGTCCAGTGGCTCCTTAAACAGCAACAAGATTTTCAGAGTGTAAGCTTTCGAGAGTCAGAGGGAGCTCCCTTCTTCAGAAACAAATCTGAAGAACTTTAAGAGTCATGTCTGAAGAAGGGAGCTCTGACTCTCGAAAGCTTACACTCTGAAAATCTTGTCGGTCTCTTAAGGTGCCACTGGACTCAAATCTTCTTTTTCTTAACAGGCTTATCTCCTCTTCTCCCCTCAACCAGAACCTTGTACGGTTGGTTAGGGTGAGAAAAAGCTATTTTCCCTAGGCCAGAATTATCCCATCACCCAATTCTCTTAAACATTTTCACCATACACTCCTTACATTGTACATCTACAATTACCCTGCAAGGTAGTAATAGAAGGACAATTTGTTAATTGGGGAGGGGGGCATCCTTTACTTCTTATCTCCCCAAGTGTCTGCAATTATTTGGCAGCACTGAAGATGAACCTGCCCATTCCCCCCACCTAGGGTTGCCAGCCTCCAGGTAGTGGCTGGAGATCTCCAGGAATTACAACTGGTCTCCAGGCCATAGAGATCAGAAAACGGCTACTTTGGGGGGTGGACTCTATGGAATTATGCCATGCCAAGGTCTTTTCCCTCCCCAAACCCCACTTTCTCCAGTTTTCTCCAGGTTTCACCCCCCAGATCTCCAAGAATTTCCCAACTTGGAGCTGGCAACCCTACCCCCAACACTTCATAAGCTAGCCCTAAGTGGCCCTAACACTCTTGTGAATGCACAAAGCTGCATTCTACTGTGACTGTGTCATTTCCTTCTTCAATCCAAGTCCATATTGTCTACTCAGACTAGCAGCAGCTCTTCAGGGGGACTCAGGCTGAGTTCTTTCTCATCCTCTATGACAATTTCCTTTTAGCTAGAGATGCCGGAGGGGGAGGATGGATCTGGGACCCTCTGTGTGCCACGCAGGTGTTCTGCCACTGAGCCACAGCCCCTCCCCTGTCTTTGAGCATCACCGCACTCTGATGATGCCACAAATAATGCTGTGACCTCGTGGCCCTTGATTTCTGAGGCCTGGAGACTTTGGCAAAGCTGGTGGCCAGGGAACTGAATTTACAAAGGAGCTTTTGATGAGTGTAGAAATCCCAAGATCCTTAACAGGGTCAGAAGATTATTCTGAGGTAAGCCAGTTCCCAGTGGCCCAGTGTGGTTCCATCAGTTTAATCATTGGTGGCCCGGAATATTTAGGGGACTGAATTGACTATTCTCTCTGTCTCTCTCACACATACACACACACTGCATAAGACTGTCAAATTCCCCAGATAAGGGACTCAAGATGAGCAACAGATTAACACTGCTTAGCACCAGAACTAATTTTCAGTATCCTTGTAACAGATAAAGTGATAGGGTGAGTTTCTGGGTATGTGCAAAGTGCCTTTCCTTTCACCTCTAAGAAGCAGCAGTAAAGGCCCACAGAACTAAGACTAGATGGGCTTTCACATCAGAGGGGGAGATTCCTTGCAGGCCCAAATGTGAGTACTGCTAATGTTGCCAACCTCCAGGTGGCAGCTGGAGATCTCCTGGAATTACAACTGATCTCCAGGCCACAGAGGTGGCTGCTTTGGAGGGTGGACTTTATAGCATTGTGCTCAGCTGAGGTCCCTCCCCTCCCCAAACTGCCCTCCCCAGGCTTCTGCCAAATATCCAGGAATTTCCTGTGCTGGAGCTGGCAACCCTAGCACTGCTGAATTTTAGAAAAGACTGGACAATGTTTAATCAGCTCTAGATTTAATTGGTTCAAATTCCAATGCAATCGTTTCCGACATGCTCAGTCCCCCCCCCCCCCGCCCCGTGAGATGGTGGAATGATTTTAAATGTGTGTGTGTTTCTTTAAATGCTGGGTGTGGTACAGATGAAGAGTGGGAGTGAAAGAGAGGGATGAGTGAGTGAGATGATTGGTTGACGACTGAGAGGATGGGAGGAGTTGAGACGTGTGATTGGAGTGGAATCTGATTGGACAGTGGCAGCGCTCTAGGGGCGGAGCAAACTGCAGTTTTTTTAGTTACTGAGCAGAGAGAAAAAGATGTGTTCTGGTTAAGATAGGCAACCTGTGTTCATTCTGCCAAAGCAAGCAAACTGTGCATGCGCACCTAAGGAAGTTGTATATATGTGTGTGACTGAGCCTATGGCTGTTTTCACACTGCTTACCGGCCACGGAACATCGCACCAAGCTCCCGGAACAACAGCATCTTCCTGGCACAATTTCGAGCAAGAACTGCAGTTCTTGCATGAAATCGCACCAGGAAGACGCTGTCATTCCAGGAGCTTGGCGTGATGTTCCGGGGCCAATAAGCAGTGTGAAAACAGCCTATGTAAAGAAACTTTAAGAAACAATAACTGTCTTTGAGACAATCAAGCTTAAGTAATAAAGTGAAACTGATACACTTCTTGTAAAAATAAACATTTATTTTGGTTTTGTTCGTCCTAGGGTATCTGTTATTCCCGTATCCCATTCCTATCCTCAGGGCCATATAGTCCCACGAAGGAGCCTGACACTTGGGCACAATATTTAGGGGGAAATTGAAATTAACTATTTTGGAATATAATTCCTGGTGGCAGCAATCTACCTAGAGGGTGTAAAAGGGTTAAAGGCAAAATCTAACTACATGAACTGAAAGGGGGTCATAACAAATTGGTTTGATAATATCTATGAGTTACCTTGCCATTTTGTTCTAAAGATTCCTGAAATAATGTGGATGAAAGTCTCAGCACATGCACATTTCTCATTGCGCACTTCTGTTTAAAGCAAAGGCACTTTGGGCTATTTATAAATAAACACTGTTTTAAGATGAGCCCCCTCTTGACAGCCCACAAGATCCCAGCAGCCAGAGACTATAGTCCTGTTCACGTGTGAATGCACATACCATTTGCATGTGGGGCGCATGTATTATGCTCTGCCAGGAGTACGTTCACACATTTCAACTTAAGCTAAATGGGGAGTGGTAATTGAGAGATGTATGTGTATGAACTGGACCCAGATGAAGACATCTATTTTAAGAGGGACTCTGTCTACAGGGATGCATTTAGTTACTCTCTCAGCTGTTTATTGTGGGAAGGCTATCCATCAACCGAGTGACCCCTGCTTTGCATTCCAGGGTTGCCAACTCTGGGTTGGGAAGTTCCTTGAGATTTGGGGGCAGTGTCTGAGGAGGGGTGGGACCTCAGTGGCGTATAATGCCATACATCTTTGGATCTAAGCAGCCATTCCCCCCCCCCTTCCCCGCTAAAAGAAACCGACCTCTGTAAACTGGAGATCAGTTGTTATTCCATGAGATCTCCAGGCCCCACCTGGAGATTGGCAACCCTGTTGCATGCGGAAAGGTTCCTGTTTCAGTCCTTGGCACCATGGATTGCAGGTGCTGGGAAAGTGTTTTCCTTGCCTGAAGCCCTGGAAAGACAGTCTTAAAATCAACGACAGAAAGACTGACTGCTCTCCTTCTTGCGGCGTTCGATTAAGAAACTAAAAGTTGGATTTGAGTCCAGTCACACCTTAGAGAGCAACAAGATTTTAAGATAGTAAAGAGTCCAGTAGCATCTTTAAGACTAACCAACTTTATTGTAGCGTAAGCATTCGAGAACCACAGCTCTCTTCGTCAGATGCAACTTTATTGTAGCATAAGCATTCGAGAACCACAGCTCTCTTCGTCAGATGCAACTTTATTGTAGCATAAGCATTCGAGAACCACAGCTCTCTTCGTCAGATGCATGCATCTGACGAAGAGAGCAATGGTTCTCGAAAGCTTATCCTACTATATAAAAGGCTAAGTGTATTCAAGACAACTCACTTTCTACCCTAGTGCACCTCCAGAGGACGCTGTTGTGGAGGGAAGCCCAGAAGAGGCAGCCCGTCCCTCTGCGAGTGCACCGCGGTGGGAAGCCCAGGCCAGGATCAGCAATGCCCGCCTCCCGCCTTCACCCGGTCGGGATCAATAGCGGAGCAGGTGGCAATGCCCGCCCCTGCCTTCACCCAGCCGGGATCAGTCACAGAGGAGGCAGCAATGCCCACCTGTCCGCCTTCCCTTTCTAGAGCCCGTTGTATTTTTTTCCACAACAGGTTTTGTTACTAGTACTACAATACAGGGCCAAGCTAGAAGTGACAAATGACACTTACCTGGCAAGTGAACAGACTCACGTGTATTCCTCCCTGTTCACTTGCACTCCACTTGTGCTCCACTCGATGACTGAGGGCCAAGCTACAAGTGACGAATGACACTTGAACGGCAAGTGTCTTTCTCCCTGTTCACTTGCCCTCCACTCCCTGAGTGGAGCACAAGTGGAGCACAAGTGAACAGGGAGGAATACATGTGAAGGCCAAGCTACAAGTGACAAATGACACTTGAATGGCAAGTGTATTTCTCCCTGTTCACTTGCCCTCCACTCAATCCACTTGCCAGGCAAGTGTCTTTCATCATGTGTAGCTTGGCCCTCAGTCTGTTCAGTTGCCAGGCAAGTGTCATTCGTCACTTCTAGCTTGGCCCACAGTTGGTTAGTCTTAAAGTTGTTACTGGATTCTTTAAGATTTTGAGAGTCAGAGTTCCCTCGACATGTCTCTTACAGTTCTTCAGACTCTGAAAATCTTGGTAGTCTCTAAGTTGCCACTGGACTCAAATCCTGCTGTTCTACTGCAGACCAACACGGCTACCCAGCTAAAACCCAAAGTCTGGATTAAGTAATTATATTCTTTGTCATAGGATGACTTCCTTCCTCAAGAAGCTACAGCTCCTGAAAAGAAAGAATCTGGATAGCGATGAAACTGATTCAGAGCAGAAACGGGAACATCGGGAAGTCCACAACCCCGCCCACCACCAACCCTCCGGTTCCCAAGACCTCGCCAGCAAGAGAACATCCCAGCTCCTGCCTCTGCTGATCAAGCAGGCCCCTTCCCCTGAGGCCAAGAAGAAGCCCCAGGCCCCACCACTGGTCCTTCCTGAACTGGCACAGCGCCAGCCCGGTAAGGCAGGTCCAACAGGTAGCAGACCAGAAGACAGGCGCTCGTATCAGCCCGAGACTACAAAGGAGGCGATCGCTTTGCCAAAGCTGCCCATTAAGGCAACTAAAAATAGTGCCCCGGCTGGGAAAAAGAAACTCCTAAACACCTTGGAAGAGATGGCTCCGCTGCCAGGTACCAGAGAGGGCCAGGAGTCCCTGGCCACTGACCTCTGCGCTGGTTTTGTGTCGGATTCATACTTTGCCAGATGCTGCAGCTCGGGGTACTCCCACCAGGGGGCTGCACTCAGCTCCTTGTTGAGGGTACCTGCACAAGATGTAAGCTTGCATGTGTTCCATTCACATATTTGGGCCTACCCTCAAAGCATCTTCAGTTGTAAGCCCATAAAGGCAGCGTGTGAATTGGTGTCTCTGGACCAGGAGATGGCTAACCCAAGGCCACCTGCAGAGTTCATGGCACTAGTGGGAGTTGAACTAGCAGAATGATGATTCGCAGCCCAGCCACTTAACCGTAACCATCATGCTACGGCAGTCTGTGTTGTTATTATCCCCTCCATGCAGCTGAGGAGCTGGGGCTGAGAGGAGCGGTTTACCCAAGGCCACCCTCTGAGCTCATGGCAGAAGTGGGAGTTGAACCGGCAGAATGCTGATTCACAACCCAACCACTTAACCATTATGCTACAGCAACTCTTGAAAGTAGGCTGAGGTATTGTCACTCCAAGAACTTCACGGCTGAGCAGAGGCTTGAATCCGGGTTTGATTCCGCACTCCTCCACTTGAAGCCAGCTGGATGGCCTTGGGTCAGTCACTCACAGCTTCTCAGAGCTCTCTCAGCCCCACCCACCTCACAGGGTGACTGTTGTGGGGATAATAACAACATACTTTGTAAACCACTCTGCGTGGGCATTAAGTTGTCCTGAAGGGCAGTATATCAATTGAATGTTGTTGTTGTTGTTGTTAATATAAGCCTCTCTTGTTCAACTCCAACATTCTGTCCGTTATCATACTATGCCGATACTAATGAATTCAAACAGTCTATTTATCGGGAAAGAAAAATGATGGAAATAAGAATCTTTAGATTTCAAAAAATGGCAATCAACCCCACGTAGATTCCACAAACAAATGAAGAATTTAAAATGTGAAGCAGAATTTTTAATGTGCATCGGTAGCATTTAGACATGGCCGTTTCCACACGGCTCCCCGCTGCTCGTAACAAGCCGGAATATCGCGAAGAAAACACGGAAGATCACGTTTTCTCGCGCAAGATTTGCACGATGTCACATGAAAACATGATCTTCCACATTTTTTTCGCGATATTCCAGCTTGTTACGAGCAGCGGGGAGCCGCATGGAAACGGCCATTGACTTGTAATTCTTACAATAATCATATGAGGGAGGCCAGTATTATTCTCCCCATGTTGCCTGGAGGAGGGAGGGCATGCTGACATGCTGAAGGCTAGTCAGAAGAACAAATCAAACTTTTGAGAAAGCGAAGCAGATACCCAAATATGTTTCTACAGCACTACCAAAATGCACAGCATGTAAGCTCCTCTGCCCCACAGAGCCTACAATCTAAAATTTGACATATAAGGGAGTGGTGTGGATGTGTAGAGGCAAGGCTAAATAAGGGTAGGACGTGTGTGAAATGGGGTTGGGCTAATTAAAGAAAAATCAGAGTTTGCTCCCCCTTGTGACTACAGAACTCAGCACAGTCAAGTGAAATCTCTGGCAGGCAAAATGCAGTCAATTTGCCATGAGAAGACTTCACCTCTTGGCTCAGATTTGAGGATATCTCAACAGTTCAGACCAAAAAAAAATCACTTTCCCTTGAATCAATTACATTAGGGGTGATGCTTTCCGCCTGAGCAAGGGTTGCTAACCTCCAGGTGGTGGCTGGAGATCTCCTGGAATTACAACAGATCTCCAGCCATAGCCATCAGTTCCCTTGGAGAAAATGGCTGCTTTAAAGGGTGGTCTCTTGCATTATAATCAGCTGAGGTCCCTCCCCTCGTTAAACCCTGCCCTCTTCAGGCTCCATCCCTAGAAGCTCCAAGAATTTCCCAAGCTGGAGGTGGCAACCCTACCAAAAACCTTCCCTTGATGCAAGGGCTCTTTGGTCCAGGGAATATACCTGGCACTAGAGGAGATTGGCACAACTAGCAGAATGCTTCTGGGGAATTGCCTCACCCATCTATGAATACTTTCTCTCCCACCTCATCAAGAACTTGCTGATGAGAACTTCCGATATATCTGGGACAGCAAAATATTGTCACGCGGGAGAAGTGTGCGAGAAGTTGTGGAGATGATGGACGAGAGAGAAGTTCTAGACACCATCCTGGCTCACCTGCAGCAGATGGCTCAGGTGAGTCTGAGACAGCCACAGCCGGGGGAAGGTCTAGGAAATTCCAGGAGATTTGAAGGTGCAGCCTTGGAGGGCGAGGCTCAGGGACGGGAGGGGAGGGACTTCAGCAGGGCATAAGGCCATGGAGTCCACCCTCTAAAGCAGCCATTTTCTCTCGGGGAACTGAGCTCTGAAGTTTGGAGATCAACTGTAATTCTGGGAGAACCTTATGCCCTGACCTGGATAGCCCAGGAGACCCTGATCCCTTCAGATCTCAGAAACTAAACAGGGTCAGCCTTGGTTAGTAATTGGATGGGAAACTTCCAATGAAGACCAGGGTTGCAGAGGCAGGCAATGGCAAACTACCTCTGTTAGACTCTTGCATTGAAAACCCCACTAGGGTCTCCGTGAGTCAACTATGACTTGAGAGCAGTCTAATAATAATAAATAACATTCTATTTATATACTGCCCTTCAGGACAACTTAACGCCCACTCAGAGCAGTTTACAAAGCATGTTATTATTATCCCCACAACAATCACCCTGTGAGGTGGGTGAGGCTGAGAGAGCTCTGAGAGAGCTGTGACTGGCCTAAGGTCACTTCAAGCGGAAGAGTTGGAGAATCAAATCTGGTTCTCCGGATTAGAGTCCTGCCGCTCTTAACCACTACACCAAACTGGGGCCGTTTCCCTACGTCTTGAAAATAGCACCCTCTTATGAAATGCTCGTGATTTCTTCACGCCGTTTCTGACGTCACCATTTCCAAAACGGAAGCAGGTAGTTAGGATTTCGTTTTTCTGGCGCCACAAAATGATTCTGTAGAACCATAAGACCCACGGGCCTTATCTCTTAAGGGAACTAGCAAAGAGTCTTACTCCAAGGGTGGCGTAGTGCGTGAAGAAAAAAAATGTCCTGTACCCTTAATAGAGGATTACTGGAAAGTTATTCCCAGGTGATGTTATTTCCCCTCTTGTCAAGAAAGCCTTAGTTGCTCATTTCCACCCATTAAGCCCATCAAAGGGAATTTTTTTCCTCCAGGCCTGTTGGCAACCCTACTCCTTACCGAGGCACTCCGGAAATTTCTTTCTCCTCCTCCTAGGCAGACCGCAATGCCCACCAACCTGGCATTTCCTCATCACAGTGCCGCCAATAGTGTTTTACAGAGTTTTCTGAGGGAAAATGAGTCCCTGCTTCGTACCTGTCACGATCTGGCTGTGCCAGGAAGGCCTAGCAAGGCCTCAGAAGCCTGTTAGCAGTGGGAGTAGGCCTGCCGACAGTTCCCAGGAGCCCCTGGGCCATTTTGGCGCCCTTTTTGGCCAATCAGAACACAGGGGGCTGGTGCTATATAAGTCTGGGAGGGAAAAGCCTGGGTTCTTCTTTCTCCCAGGGAGCAGGCCAGAGGGGGTTCCTGCTAGGGGGAGAGGCCCTCATCCAGGGAGGGTGAGAAGACAGGCCTGGCAGGCAGAGGGGCAGGGAGTTCAGTCGCGCTAGGGCCTTTGGTTTCTTTTGCTTTCACCCATCTATTGTTAGTAATGCAACTTGTTTGTTTGTTTGTTATTAACTGACCTCCTTGTAAGTACATCCTTTTGTTTGTTGTTACTCTGCTGGGTCCTCACGCCTGTTTATTGGCCAAGCTATGGAGATCAGAAGGGTTGGGTGGGTACTCTGGACCTTCTCAAGGGACCCTCAATCCCAGAGTGGTGGCAGCGTAAGGGGGCTCACCCCGCCTGAGGCATGACAGCACCCCTAAAAGAACTTACAGCCTAAAATTGACAACACAGAGCAGAGCGGAGTGAAGGGAGAGAGAAGTCTTGCCAGGGATTGCAACTGCAGCAACTGAAGTTTTTTATGCCTTAAGGCTTCTGTGATTTATCACCTTTTTTAAATGTTTTTATTTTTAAAACAGATAAAAGGATACCAAAAAGAAAGGGGAAAGGGGAACAAAAGTTTTAAAATTTAGGACTGTCACAATACCATAAGCATATAACATGCAAAACTTAGTTTTCAAATTTACAACACAAACAAAATTCATGTGTATTTCCTCTTCATCCTAAAAAATCTCATTATTAAATCAGCCTATGATTAATAAACTATATAGTCAAGTTAGTGTAAATGAAAAAATTATTTTAACATTAACTATTATTAATTATGCCCTGACCTGGATAGCCCAGGTGAGCTCAATCTCGTCATATCCCAGAAGCTAAGCAGGGTCGGCCTTGGTTAGTTATTGGATGGGAGACCTCCAACAAAGACCACGATTGCAGAGGCAGACAATGGCAAACCACATCTGTTAGTGTCTTACCATGAAAACCCCACGAGGGGTTGCCATAAGTCAACTCTGACTTGAGGACACTCTCCACCACATTATTAATTATAAACATTTCTAACGTTATATATAATAACTAGCTTGAAACCCATGCTTAGCGACAGTATTTAACTACTTTAAATCCAGTTATAATATGGGTATGTAACATATTTTGGTATGTGGGGGGGGGGGGGTGTTTTGGAGTTGGCAACCCTTTGAGGTAAAGACTGGGAGGTTCATTTGACCTCAGGGCGCATTCAATGACTCCCAATAACAACTGCAGACTGTTTAGAATGTGGGGGGTGAACACCAATCAGACCACATATGCCAATGACCTCCATGTTCCAACTGTCTCAGGGGGGGGGGATGAAACATGGAATGTTGTGAGGCCCAATCAGCCTGCATATGCAAATGACCTTGAAAGGCTGGCCCAATCAGGGAAGAGTGGCCAAGCTGGCAGTGGACGGGGGCGCAAGCAGGCAGCAGCCTGCCAGCCACACAGGGAAGCTGTATCC
Source organism: Eublepharis macularius (assembly GCF_028583425.1). Taxonomy (NCBI): domain Eukaryota; kingdom Metazoa; phylum Chordata; class Lepidosauria; order Squamata; family Eublepharidae; genus Eublepharis; species Eublepharis macularius. The sequence goes on along the minus strand of NC_072797.1, from coordinate 4,201,037 downwards.
CTTTGGGAAAATACATTTGATCCCTTTTTACCCACTTAGGGGGCGAATTTCTTTAAATCCCTTCTTAGTGGGTGTTTACATCATGAAAAGAATGGGTTAAAAGGTGAGGAGTGTATTTTTTTTTTCAAGGCAACAAGCTGTAAATGAAAGGTGGCCTGTCGAACCATAACACCTTTTTTCTCTCATTCTTTTTTCAAAGAAGGCTCCCATTGTGGAGCCCAAACAAACTGGAAGGAAATTGATGGGAATGCCAACAGAAGTGGATACCCTCAACAAGACCGTTGCAGGCCAAGTGAAGCTCCCAAGAACTCCCAGCAAGGAAAAGGTATATTCTAGGCAAAGATATGGAGGTAGAAGGACCGTCACAAGCTTAGCATACATATGCATGTGTGTATGCATGCATGCACACACACATGCTAGGTTCTCAGTTTGCTTTGGTCAAAATATGGAGTCCTATTGTTGTAAAATCAACTGCTTTGAGTCCGGAGTATAACTATGAAAATCTCTGGCCTTCATGTCTGAGTCTCACCCTTGGGGTTTTCATTTCTCACCACTGGAATTCTCATTTCTACACTCCTTGCCCCTTAGTTATCATCTTAGGGAACTCAGGTGCTGAAATGGCTGCGCACCCCCTCCCATGGCTGTTTTGGCGCTTGAAAAGATGTGTGTGAGGGGAAAACGGCATCTCAGCCCACTACACTGCAGCCTCTTGGCATTTTTAGATCATTTTAAAATGGCAACAGCTTCTCCGTGGCACACACGAACAGTATCATTTGGCCCAACATGTATACCCCTGAAACCTGTGTGTGTGGCACGTGTGTACACAGACTGTGTGTGTGTTATGTGCCATCAAATCACCTCCAACCTATGGCCGACCCTATGAAGAAAAGACCTCCAAAACATGCTATCGTTAACAGACTTGCTCAGGTCCTGCAAACTGGAGGATGTGGCTTCTTTTATTGAGTCCACCCACCTCGTTTTAGGGCTTCCTCTTTTCCTGCTGCCTTCCACTTTTCCTAGCATTATTGACTTTTCCA